>NW_026595981.1:14326505-14404865 GCF_907164565.1 Psammomys obesus | reverse complement strand
AGGAGGGAGGGTGGGACTGAGAGGAGTTGAAGGAGGGGTCTTCAGTCAGGATATATGATGAATAAATTGTGAAGAAAAAAAGTAGTTGGATTCTGAAAAACAAACAAAAAATAAACAAACAACAACAACAACAAACCCCAATATTTTATTCCTGAAAGTCAGGATGTAAAAAACATTACATGTTGTGCACAAAGTCTCTGGGATGGTAGTTAAGGTTCTAATGTGAGTTTGTGCTGTTGCATTAGGTTACGCTTTTCACAATATCAATTTATTTTATCCTTGCAGCATAGAGATGGGCATCGCTATGGCCTTCAATTTGCTATAGGAGACACTGAGGAACATGGGACCCATGATGAATGAATGGTTCTAAATCAGAACATCTGTATTTCGCAATCTTCAACACACCTCCACTCCTCCTATTGTCGTTCTTTCTTCCTTTCATTTCAGTGGAAGAAAAAGCAAGCAGTACAAAGCTGAGAAATGGAGAACCCCTGTGTAAAACCCAAGAAGACCCAAGAGGTGACATGAATGAGTGCAGGAGCTCTAAGTTCTAGGGACAGAAGCTATGGAAAGGAAGCTGGCAGCCTTCATCTCCAATTTGTTTTGGAATGAAGGGGATTCAATTTGTTTAATAATAGGCAGGTATTTGCTAAACATGTATGAAATATCAGACAGTCTTATTACTTATTACCATGGTAAAGAAATTGCTAGTCCTCAGAAAGATGAAGCAGGAGGATTAGAGTTTAGGGCCACTGTCTGGAAAAATATCAAGAGAAGCCTTGTCTGAAGAAGAAAGAAAAAGAAAGAAAGAAAGAAAGAAAGAAAGAAAGAAAGAAAGGAAGGAAGGAAGGAAGGAAGGAAGGAAGGAAGGAAGGAAGGAAGGAAAGAAGAAGCAGGAAACTACAAGTCTGTGTTGTAGGCTGAACAGCGGTGCTTCCTTTTCTCTGAGAAAATATATGCCTACCGCGAACCTCAGAATGTGGTTTCACCCGGAAATAGGGTCTTTGTAGATTTGACTGGGGTCACAATAGAGACAAAACCATGCTAGATGAGAGCTGTGTTGAGTCTCACGTGGATGTCCTTATAGCAGACACGATGACACACAGGTCAGTGCGGTCTTGTGAAGTTATAGGCAGCAACTAGAAGGATGTGTCTGCAAGACAATGAGCAGCGAGGGGGATAGCAGCACAAGCTTTGTGAGGGTATCTCACTGAAATCCACACTGTTTCAGAGTGCACATACATGCAGTGGTCAGGTTTCCTCAGATTCCCCAGTCTTTCTCCGTCTTTCCTTATCTTGGGATATTTGTAGAGTCCTGACTTTTCTAAATTACCCTGAGGTTTGAGCTTGGCTCATGATTCTCATGGTTAGATTGAAGCTGTGCCATCGTCTGTACGTCATTTGGGAGGCACCTGATGCTGTCCTATGTTTCCGGTCGCACTAATTTATATCCCTTGGATATAAGTGCTGTCTGCCACAGTTGTCCGTTATAAAGTTATTCACCACTTGTAACATATAAATACTAATATAAGTCTTTGCAAATACTTTGTTCGTCGTCAGCAGCACCACCATCACTTTATCATCATGTGAATGCTGTGTGTGGTGTGAACATGTGTGCATGTTCACATGTATGTGGCTGCGTGTGTGCCAGTGGAGGCCCGACATTACCATCAAGAGTTTTCTCCAGTTATTATTCATGTTATACATGGAGATAGACTCTCTCAATTGAAGCCAGGCTAATGTAGATAGCAAACTCTGTCTCCACCGCCAGAGCGCTGTTGGGATTACAGGCAGGCTCTTCACACCCACTAGGCTTTAATTTTTTTTTAATTTTAATTTTTTATTTATTACAATTTGTTCACTTTGTATCCTGGCTGTAGCCCCCTCCCTCATTCCCTACCAATCCTGCCCTTCCTCACTCATCTCCTCCCTTGCCCTTCCCCTAGTCCGCTGATAGGGGAGGTCCTCCTCCCCTTCTATCTTACCCTAGCACATCAGGTCTCATCAGCACTGTCTGCATTGTCTTCCTCTATGGCCTGGTAAGGCTGCGCCTCCCTCAAGGAGAGGTGATCAAAGAACCAGCCACTGAGTTCATGTCAGAGACAGCCCCTGTTCCCCTTACTAGAGAAGCCACTTGGAGACTGAGCTTCCATGGGCTACATCTGTGCAGAGTTTATCGCCATGCATGGTCCTTGGTTAGAGTATCAGTCTCAGAAAAGACCCTAGGCCCAGATTTTTTGGTTCTGTTGCTCTCCTTGTGGAGCCCCAGTCCCCTCTAGGTCTTTCTATCTCCCCCTTCTTTCAGAAGATTACATGCACTCTGCCCAAAATTTGGCTATAAGCCTCAGCATCTGCTTTAATACCCTGCTGGGCAGAGTCTTTATGAGGCCCTCTGTGGGTAGACTCCTGTCTTGTTCCTTGTTTTCACCATCTTCCAATATCTATCCCTTTTGCCTTTCTGAATGAGGATTGAACATCTTACTCAGGCTCCTCCTTCTGGCTTAACTTCTTTAGGTGTACAGATTTTAGTATATTTATCCTATATTATATGTCTAATATCCACTTACAAGTGAGTATATACCATGTGCTTCTTTCTGCTTCTGGGATCGTTCATTCAGTATGATCTTTTTTAGTTCCCTCCATTTGCCTGCAAATTCCATGATTTCCTTGTTTTTAATTGCTGAATAGTATTCCATTGTATAAATGTACCACAAATATTGTATCCATTCCTCAACTGAGGGACATCTGGGTTGTTTCCAGCTTCTGGCTGTTATGAATAAAGCTTCTATGAACATGGTTGAGCAAATGTCTTTGTTGTATAGTTGAACATATTTTGGATATATGCCTAGGAGTGTTATAGCTGGATCTTGAGGTAGCACTATTCCTAATTGTCTGAGGAAAGTGTCAGATTGATTTCCAAAGTTGTTGTACAAGTTTACATTCCCACTAGCAATGGAAGAGGGTTCTCCTTTCTCTACATTCTCTCCAGCATGTGTTGTCACTTGAATTTTTGACCTTAACCATTCTGATGGGTGTAAGGTGAAATCTCAGGGTTATTTTGGTTTGCATTTCCCTGATGAGTAAGGATGTTGAACATTTCTTTAAGTGTTTCTCTGCCATTCAATATTCCTCTATTGATAATTCTCCTTTTAGCTCTGTACCACATTTTTAATTGGATTACTTGATTTGTTGCTTTTTAACTACTTGAGTTCTTTATATATTCTGTATATTAGCCCTCTGTCAGGTATAGTGTTGGTGAAGATCCTTTCCCAATCTCTAGGGTGTTAAAATCCAACATTCATTTATGTTTAAAGTCCTGGAGAGATCAGGCATACAAGGCACTTACCCAAATATAGTAACGACAATATACAGCAAGCCTATAGCCAACATCAAACTAAATGGAGAGAAACTTAAATCAACATCCCTTAAATAAGGGAAGGCAAGGCTGCCCACTCTCTCCTTACCTCTTCAACATAGTTCTTCAAGTCCTTGCTAGAGCAATAAGACAATTAAAGGAAATCAAAGGGATTCAGTTGGGAAAGGAAGAAGTCAAAGTATCACTATTTGCAGATGACATGATAGTATACATGAGTGACCCCCAAAATTCTACCAGGGAACTCCTACTCTTTCACCAAAGTGGTTGGATACAAAATTAACTAAAATAAATCAGTAGCCCTCTTGTATACAAAAGACAATTGGGCTGAGAAAGAAAATAGTGAAATGACACCCTTCACAATAGCCACAAAGGACAAAAAGTACCTTGGTGTAACTCTAACCAAGCAAGTCAAAGACTTATATGAAAAAAAAATTCAAGTCTCTGAAGAAAGAAATAGAAGAATATATCAGAAGATGGAAAGATCTTCCATGCTCATGGCTTGGCAGGATTAACATAGTAAAAATGGTCATCTTACCAAAAGCAATCTACAGATTCAATGCAATTCCCATCAAATTACCAACACAATTCTTTACAGACCTTGAAAGAAAAAATTCTCAATTTCATATGAAATAACAAGAAACCCAGAATCTGTAAAACAATTCTCCACAATAAAAGAAGGTACCTCTTCTGGAGGTATCTCCATCCCCACTAGGCTTAAGGGATCTAAACCCTAGTCTTTACAGTTTCCCAAGCAAACATTTTATCTCCTGAGCCATTTCCTTGGCCTCCAAACATCCTACTTTTGTGTAAACTTTACCTACTAATTTTAGCACTTATTGATGTGCCTGAGCAAAACATTTGGAATCAAAGAGTAATGCATCAAGACTTGTCCTGTCAAATTTCAAGTGTACTATAAAGTCTCTATGATTAAAGAAATGGGAAGAATAAAAAAAACAGGCAAATAAATTAGTAAATGAGTAGAGAGAGCCTATTTAAAGACTCATAAACATAAACAATAAGGAAAATATGGATTATTTAATAAATAATATGGAGATAATTGGTTATTTGGATGAGCATAAAGTTACATCTCTATTTTAAGTGTACAAAAATACAAATTCCAAGCATGTAAATACAAAATTAAATTTATACACTAGAAGAAATTATAGGAGACTAGTTATATAATCTTAAAAGAGAACATTTGGCTAAACATGACTCAAAGCGTGAAGCCTTTCAGCATTGTTTGAAGTATTAAAAGTGGAAACATATGCCAACCTATAGAAACACAGTTAAATTAATTCAGTATATCCATATGAAGGATAACAACGCAGCTGTTAAAAAGAATGTGAACATTCTATGTGTTCTGATGACTAAAAGTCATGTCTTAATTAAAGTAAAAACAAAATCATACATGGGAAGGATTCGCCAAAGACTCATGGAAAAGTTCAATTTCTTTAAGGATCCCAGAAAGTAAAAAAAAAAAAAAAAAATGAGAATGAAATGCAGTTGTATGCACAAGTTCAGAAACTTTTGCTAAATCATTCTGTCCCTGTTATTTTTATCCCACAGTAAACAAAAATCCACAAACATTTATGCACAGTTCTCATTAAAATAAATCGTAAGAGCTGGAGAGATGGCTTTATGATTAAGAGCACTTGCTTTTCTTGCAGGAGAGTAGAGTTCATTTCCCCTCACACACACCATGTGGCTCAAAAGCGCTTGTAACCCCAGTTTCAGGGAATCTGACACCATCTTGTGTTCTACACATATATTTCACACACACACGTTTTTTTTTTTTTTAAATCTTTAAAAATTCTTTTCTCTTATTTATTACACCCCGACCACAGTTTCCACTCTCTCTTCTCTTCCCAGTTCCTCCTCCTCATTTCACCCCCACTGTATCTACTCCTTCTCCATTGCCCTTCAGAAAAGGGCAGGCCTCCTAGGGATAGCAACCAAACATGGCACATCAAGTTGCAATCAGACTAGGCACCTCCTCTTGTATTAAGGCTGGAAGAGGCAACAAAGTGGGAGAAAAAGGGTTCCAAAATCAATCAGAAGAGTCAAGGAAAGTCTAAGAAATCTTTTAAAAATGTATATCAGAAAACAAAATGTTTACCATTGGACTAATTTGCATGTTAAAACTTATTAGTATGAGATAAAGTAAAATAAAACATAACATGGGAATATGTGTATCATCATCCTAACTTAGGAAAAATGAATAGGAGAAAAAAAAACAGAAATATCTCAATGATTTAAAAATGTTCATTTACTTCAGAATAATGTTGGAAAAATATATTTATTTAGTGTGTGTGTGTGTGTGTGTGTGTGTGTGTGTGTGTGTGTGTGTACATATAGATTTCATGGTGCATGTATGGAAGTCAGAAGACAACTTGAAGGAGTCAGATTTCTCCTTTCATCATGTGGTTTCCGGTGATTGACCTTATGTCACCAAACTAGGTCCCAAGCATCTATTCCTGCTGGGTCGTATTTCTGGACCCTTGAAATGCAGTTTTCAATGTCATGAAAATATATAGATGAAGATATAGATAGTTTTCATATAAAATTTAAAATACAGGGAAATTCTGGGTTACCTCCCTGAGGATGATCTTTTCTAGTTCCCACCATTTGGCTACAAATTTCATGATTTCCTTGTTTTTAATTGCTGAGTATTATTCCATTGTGTAAATGTACCACAATTTCTGTTTCCATTCTTTTGTTGAGGGACATCTAGGTTGTTTTGTATTGTACATATTCACTTATAAGTGAATATTATCCATATAATATAGTCTAAACATACCAAAATCTATAGTCCTAAAGAAGTTAAACAACAAGGAGAACCCTAGAGAAGATGTTCATTCAGAAGGGCAAACAGGATAGACATAGGATGTAGGAGAAGACAAGGAACAGGACAGGAGCCCCCCATAGAGGACCTCTGAAAGACTCTACCACCAGGGTATCTGAGATACTGAGACTCGTAGCCAAATTTTGAGCGGAATCCTTATGGAAGAAGCAGGATACAGAAAGACCTGGAGGGGACAGGAACTCCACAAGGAGAACAACAGAGCCAAAATACCTGGGCCCAGGGGTGCTTGCAGAGACCTGTACTCCAACCAAGGACCATGCATGGAGAGGACCCAGAACCCCTGTTCAAAGGAAGCCCTTAGTCTGCTCAGTGTCCACATGGGTTCCCTAGTAAAGGGTACAGGAGCTGTTTCTGAAATGTGACGTGAACTCAGTGGCCAGCTCTTTGATTACCTCCCCCTGGGAGGTGCAGCCTTACCAGGCCACAGAGAAAGATGATGCAGCCAGTCTTGGTGAGACCTGATAGGCTAGAGTCAGATAGAAGAAGAGGAGGTCCTCCTCTATCAGTGAAAGGACAAAGGGGAAGAACAGAGGGAGAGGGAGGGACTGAGAGGAGATGAGGAAGGGGGCTACAGTTGGGATACAAAGTGAATAAGTTGCAACGAACTAATTAATTAATTAAAAAACAAAACAAAACACCAGGAAATTGAGAGCTCAAATGATAAAGTGCTTATTTGGTCCAATAAAGGCTTTTGATCCAATCCCCAGTCTCACAAAACTAATAGACAAGCAGAAACAAAAGGATATCTTATACTAACCTTAAAATATATAATAGACTAAGTGAAAGAAAAAAATCTAACAAAAGGTAGTGGTTATTTCTCATTGCAGTGGGGTTCTCATCCATCTTGATACATTCCTTCATGCTTTTCTTCATTGTTTGAAATTTCCCCTCCATATCAATTTTAATGTCAGAAAATAATATCTGTCTCAGAAAGAAGAAAGAAAAGAATAATCACTAGGAGGCTTTCTTTTTGGTCTGGGTATTCTGTTCAATATTGTCAGTGGTCTCATATCCCTGAGACAGCAAAACAAAAGTTGGCCTTTAAATCTGGAACAGCCCATAAATTTGACAGATGCTTAAAAGCAGTAAAAATGTTGTTAAGGGTTGAAAGATAATTGATGCCTTGGGGTTTGTACAGTGTTCTTTCATCAGGAAAAATGTGATCATGATACTTTGAGTCAGTAAGACTAAAACCACAGGGTGTTGTAGGCTTAGAATATTCACCAAACCTACTTTAGGTTTCTTAAACCCACTTAGGGTACTTAAACACCTTTACCTCCCTTCCAGCCCCACCCCACCTCAACCCCTTAGATAGGAGGTTAGTAAGGAAAAGGGATTTTGATCTCTTTTATCTAATTCCTGCTGACTAGGGTCAATGGGTCTTTAGGGGATTACCAGACTCATTCTCAGGATATCAGCTGTCCAGTCCCAAGGCCAACAACCAAGTAGGAACAGGGTTCAGTAGATCTGGACAAGTCAGAGAAAGACTCAGCTGTACTGCCCCGAGAAGTTCTCTGGAATGTTTCTCTCTTTGAAGTCAAGTGTCGAAGCATGAAGATCAGTGCAGCAATGTTGATCCAAAAAGTGATGTCCCATTGTGGGGGGCCCTCTATATATCTCCTCTGCTCAGAGTCCACCCATGGATGTTCTCAGCTGGCCAAAGTCACGCCCCTCACAGGTGTCCTCCCACCAGTCAACCTCAAGCAAAACATCAAGTGCCCAGCCTGCAGCAAAACATTGCATGTCAAAACTGAGTCTTCGAGGAAACCAGGTATTTTCATTTCAGGTTGTGAGTAAAAAAAATCTACGGAAACTAATGCAAAGAAGCCAAAAGAAGACAAAGCAACTGACAAATCAATGAGCATGAACACACACACACGTGTGTGTATGTGTGTAAGAGAATGTATGTATGTGTATGTGTGAGAGTGTGTGCATGTGAGAGATAACGTGTGTGAGAGTGTATGAGAAAATGTATTTGAGTGTGCCTGTGTGTGTGTGTGTGTGTGTGTGTGTGTGTGTGAAAGAGAGAGAAAGAGGACTTGGTTGCTTAATTTTAGTCATGGTGGCACAATTCTTTAATCCCAGTGCCCAGGAGGCAGAGGAGGGTGGATTTCTGTTAACCTGATCTACACAGTGAGTTCTAGGACAGCCAGAACTACATAGTGAAACCTTGTTTCAAAAGATTAAGATGAAGAGAAAAAAAAATAAAAGGAGGAAGAGGAGGAGGAGGAGGAGGAAGAGAAGGAAACTAAAAATTCTTGTTAGAGAGAAATTTATCACAGGGCTAGAAAAGAATCCTAGAGGATACCAGGACTTTTTAACAGCGGTCTGTTTTTTTTTTTTTAACTTGTTTCTTTTAAAAATTTATTACAATTTATTCACTTTGTATCCCAGCTGTAGCCCCTCCCAATCTCACCCTCCCTTCCTCTTCTTCTCCTATGCTCCTTCCCCAGTCCACTGATAGGGGAGGTTCTCCTCACCTTTCATCTGACCCTAGCCTATCAGGCCTCATCAGGACTGTCTACATTGTCTTCCTCTGTGGCCTGGTAAGGCTGTTTCCCCCCTCCTCAGGGAGGTGATCAAAAGATCCAGCCACTGAGTTCATGTTAGAGACAGCCCCTGTTCCCCTTACTAGGGAACACACTTGGACACTAAGCTGCCATGGGTTACATCTGTGCAAGAGTTCTAGGCTATCTCCATGAATGGTCCTTGGTTGGAGTATCAGTCTCAGAAAAGATCCTTATGCCCAGATTTTTTTGTTCTGTTGCTCTCCTTGTGGAGCTCCTGACCTCTCCAGGTCTTTCTATCCCCTCCCCATTCTTTCATAAGATTCTCTACACTCTGCTCAAAGTTTGACTGAGTCTCAGCATCTTCTTTAATACCCTGTTGGGTAGAGTCTGATAAACACCTTCAGCAAAGTGGCTGGATAGAAAATTAACTAAAAAAAAAAATCAGTAGCCCTCCTGTATACAAAAGACAAATGGACTAAGAAAGAAAATAGGGAAACAACATCCTTCACAATAGCTACAAAGGACATAAAGTACCTTGGTATAACTCTAATCAAGCAAGTCAAAGACTTGTATGAAAAAAAAAACAAACTTCAATTTTCTGAAGAAAGAAATTGAAGAAGAAATCAGAACATGGAATAATCTACCATGCTCATGGCTTGGCAGGATTAACAGTAAAAATGGGCATCTTACCAAAAGCAATCTACAAATTCAATGCAATTCCCATCAAATTACCAACACAATTTTAAATTAAATTTTTATTTTTATATTAATTACAGTTTATTCACTTTGTATTCTAGCTGTAGCCACCTACCTCATTCCCTCCCAATCTCACCGTCCCTCCCTCATCTCCTCCTACATCCCTCTCCAAGTCCATGGATAGGGGAGGTCCTCTTCCCCTTCCATCTAACTCCAACACAATTTTTTACAGACCTTGAAAGAAAAATTCTCAACTTCATATGGAATAACAAGAAACCCAGAATAGCTAAAACAATCCTCTACAATATCCCCATTTCTGATCTCAAGCTGTAATATAGAACAACAGTAATAAAAACTGTCTGGTACTGGCATAGAAACAGACTGGTGGATCAATGGAATCAAATAGAAGATCCAGAAATAAATCCACACACTTATGGACACCTGATTTTTGACAAAGATGCCAAAACCATACAATGAAAAAAGAGATAGCATCTTCAACAAATGGTGCTTGTCTAACTAGATATCTACATGTAGAAAAATGCAAATAGATCCATACTTATCACCTTGTACAAAACAGCTAGCTTTTCTGGTACTTAGGAATGTTCACTTTGTTAGTATTTAGGCAGCCTGCTTCTGGGTTGCCTAGAAACCTATGATGTCATCATGTGTCCCCTGCCAGGTAGCCACACCTGGCAGGCATGGTTTAGTTGCCCCAACCTGCCATTTTTGTCTCTCTCTTGCTGTCTTTCTCTTGTGTTCTTTCTCTCTCCTTCTCTTTCCCTCTCACTGTCTTGGCGCTCCTCTTCCCACCATATCTTTCTCTCCCTCTCCTTCTCTCTCTCTCTCTCCTACCCTGCCCAGAGATGGTCTCTGTGACCTCCTCCCCCTTCCCTTAATAAAACCTCCCAAGTGGAACCATTCTCATAGCATGATTTATGAACCCTTTGTATAACTGCTGCACAATCCTAACACACTTTTAATCACTAAGGATGTCAATAGGAAGTAAATGTAAAAATGGATCAAATAGATGGTGAAGAATCTTGCCAAACTGTAGATCCTCAGAAATGGAGAAAACGATTATGGAAGTCAGCAAGATTAGATGTGTCAACACTCAGTTCACAGACTAGTTTGAAAATTCAACATCAAAGGACTCTTCAAATAAGATTTCTTTATTCTGAGTTGCTAGTCAAATAAGACCTGTGGGTAGATGCTACAAAGTCAGTATTTGAGCTCAGTATAATATTTTCATATCCTCTAAAAAAATATATTCTCAGTTATTTTGTGTTTTCTTCTGTGTCAATGACTCATGTCACTCTGGGACCTGTCAGGGACCATCCACTGATTCAGTGTTCAGGAAACTCCAGTTCCCCATTATCTAGCTATCCCCTGTTCAGTTCATTCTATTTTCAACCCAACCAATAGTGTAGCCATGTTTTGCTCAGTTGCCTCAGTTGGCAATCGAGGGGTCCTTTAAGCCTTAGTCCACTTTCTCGTACTGTTACAATTTAAGTACTTGGGTCACACTGAAACCTACATGTTGAAATGGCCTCTAAACTTTGGATAATGAACTGAACATGTGATATATACCTGCAGTCTCAGCACTCAGGAGGTATGGATAGAAGTTCAAGTTCATTGTAGGCTCTACCATGGCTTTCAGGCCAGCCTGAACCACATAGCCAGACCTCATCTCAGAAAACTTAAACAAATAAACAAAGATTAAGGCTGTGTCTCAGAAGCAGAGACTTTTTCTATCATGTGAGGGACCCTAGCTTCAATTCCTAGCACCTCAATAAATAAATGAAATTAAAATCCTGGTGTTAAAGGATGGTGCCTCTGGGAAAGGTTATAAGACTGGAAATCTTGTAAATGGTATTGATGCCATTATAAAACAACAACAAACAAACAAACAAACAAACAAAAAAACACCCTAGCTATCTGCCTAACTTTCTTCACCATGCAAAGATTCAACAATAAAAGAAAAAAAAAATCTCCCTTTATGACAGAAATAGACAGTTTGTCATTAGCAGACACTGGATGTGCCAGTCTCTTCATACTGAATGTCCCGGTTCTCAGAACCATGAGATGTACTTGTCTGTTGTTCATAAGCTCCCTGTTTTGTTACAGAAACTCACATTCACCAATATACAGACCAGTGTGGGTGTCAATCAAAGTTTTACAGAAATGCATGTACTGTACCAAACTCCTCCTAACCAGTGCTCCTGCCCATGACTGATTCCTCATTCTTATCTTCTTCCTGGCCTTTGGCAATGTCCTCATTCTATCACTCCTGTAACAGGGTCAGTCAAGCCTACTGGAGAATATTATCTTCAGTTCTAAATCCAAAGCCTTATATTAATAAATGCTGTGTAAATGAATGGGTGGATGAATACATACGATGAATACTACTATTTCAATTTGAAACTAAAAATACAACAAAACCCAACAAAGATTAGAATTATTCCATGTTCCTTAAAAAGATGAGAAATGGGATTTTGCTTACCAGTGAACGCTAACATCTTAGAGCAGTCACCAAGAGTTTAAATAAAAAGGTTTAAATTTTAAGCTGCTAGAAGAGAAAATAAGGCATCAAAATTAAATTAGCTTTAAAAAGCCATACAAACAGGGACATAAGATATAAAGAAACTGAACTAAATAGGAAAGAGTTAATGATACAGTAGAGGTTAGTCTTACGTTATTGTCATCATATTAAATGAGGATGCTCTAAGATTAACAATTAAAATATAGACGCAACCAGAGTAAATAAGATCTTTCAGTAAGAAAACTAATTTAACCTGGGACATAAGGAGATTGAAAACAAAGACCTGAAAATCATAGACCATGCAGTTAAAGTACTTTTACAAAAGTCACTCTGTATTGTTCGTTGTTTAGCCCTCCCCTAAACAACGTGTGTGTGTGTGTGTGTGTGTGTGTGAGAGAGAGAGAGAGAGAGAGAGAGAGAGAGAGAGAGAGAGAGAGATAATGAGTGCAAAATACCCACAGAGGCCATAAGAGGCTTTAGGAATCTATACTAGGAATTACTGGCCATAGTGAATTACCTGGTGTGAATGCTAGGAAGCAAACTTGTTTCTTGGGAAGAATAGTAGGTGACCTTAACTGTTGAGTACTAGAAAGATCTTTAAAGTAGAAGTAACAATGTTAATGCCAAAGTGGGATTTGAATCAATGAACACTCTCAGGAATAAAATTAAAAAAAAGGTAATACAGTGGTTAGTTCTCCAAGAAAGAGAAATGAGTATAGATGAATCCAGCTATTGAGTTTGAAGACTCATATAGGAAACAGTGATAGAATTGAAGAGAGAAGTGGAGAAATACTTATTAGGTTACATTAATTGCTAACTAATTAGTTTATTTGGGGGAGGTCAGGGTCTTGCTTTGTAGCTCTGACAGGCTTCATACTTACAATCTCCCTGTCTTAGCCTCCTGAGTGCTAGGATTATAGGTGATATCATACCCAGAGAGTCTTTTGCACTTAATATAGAGGTGCCTCTGTTTTCAACAACACTCTTAGGGTAAAACTTTATTCACTCTATTTAAAATGCTTATCTTATTCTAAGAGCATCCACAAGCTCTATTTTTGTGAACTTCTTGGCCACCTGGACAGAGATAACTCCATCTACTGTTTAGTACAGTGATCTTTGATGTGCTTGGCCCAAACCTCCTGGCATGGAAATTTCTCCATATAAGTGTGCTGTGTAAGTTATTAGGAGACCCCCGTATTATTAGAATTCTCTGCCTGGGAGAACCTCTGAACAGCGAGTGGAGTCAGGATATAGAGAGGATGGGAGACTCTGATCTTTTGAACAAATTCCAGAATTTCATCCTTATGCTTGTAGCTAGAAGTAGGAGAAACCCTTATGGCCTGCCATGTCCTGTGAGATACCAGAACTCTTGCTTGGTAGCAGAGAGAAAAGAAAGTCTTAGCCATATAGCCACACCCACTGCAGGGGAATATGCACCAGACCATGGTACTGGTCAGAGAGAGAGCTAGCCTTGGATCAGATGCCAGGCTTACCTGTCACCATAAGCTGTAACAGATGTTTTTCTGCAAAAGAGAGACAGGTAGTACATGTCCTATCTATTTTTTCCAGTCTGTGTCTTTCCACAGCTCTGTGAGTGTATCTATCTATACCTCTCTCTATAAATACATATACATAGTCAACTATGCTTGTTTCTCAGTGTGAGTCTGCAGACTTCTTCACACTACCACCTGGTGGAACCTTTAGAAGCTTTTGATGAAATATTAGGTTCTGTGTTGAGAAGATGTGGATTTTCAGATATGGATATATCCACCAGAGTGGTTATTAAGAACCCTACATGGAGTAGAGAAAATTCAGGGGGTTAGAGCCCAAAGTAATTGTGAAAAATTACTTCCCTGTACAAAACCCAGGAAGACATTGGTATTTCTAGAATAAAGAGTGCACATGAGGAAGAGGGCTCGATTTCACCCCTTCTGGGTTCAAAGGAGGAAGAATCACTGGGTATATCACAGCTTTGAGATGCAGGCCATTGTCTTGTAAGTGTGTTCTCAAAGGATATGCCTTGAAGAGAGTTGGACCAAATCTTCACATAGGTCTCCAAGGTTGTGTTACCACCTTAAAAAAGGAAGGAGGGAAGTAATGAATGCGGAAAGTCATGCTTGCCTTTAGTTTGGGCAAGGAATAAAAGTTTACACAGCCCAGTAAGAAATGTCTCTGCTGGACTTTGTTTCTCTGTTTTAAAACCCTTTGGGCTGGGGATATAGCTCTGTGTTAGAGTTGCTTCTCCTTTGGGAACCTGTGGAAGAGGGAAAGGAGGGACTGAAGAAGCCACAGGTCAAGGGCAGCACAAGAAAACCTGCAGAATCAACCAACCTGGACCCATACAGGCCCACAGAGACTGAACCACCAACCAGAGCATGCATGGGAGGGACCTAGGCTATCTGTACATGTGTAAGTGTCATGCAGCTTGGTCTTTATGAAGGACTCCTAACAGCAAGAGCATAGACTATCTCTGACTCTGTTGCCTGACTCTGGATCCCTTTATGCTCACTGGGCTGCCCTGTCTAACTTTAATAGGAGAAGATCTGCCAAGTCCTGCTGCAGCTTGATATGCCAAGGCGGGTTGATATCCATGGGAGGTCTCCCCTTCTTTGAGGAGAAAGGAAAGAGGGAAGGAGGGGACTGCGAGGAGAGGAGGGGAAACTGCAGCCAAGACTTAAAGTAAATAAATGAATTAATAAAGAACAAATTAAAAAGCTCTTTGAAAGAGCACGGACACACATTTATTTGTTACTTAGGAAGAATGCATAAACCATAAAGACCAGCACGCGCTGGACCTGAGATGGGGCGGCCTTGCTTTTGTCAGGAGGTCAGCCATGCCCTCTGGATGTGGGTTCCTTCTCAGCAAGGCTTATTGAAATAGAGAAACTGACACCCTCGGGAAACTCTTGGGCAAAGCAGGCAGAGAGATCTAATTGCTTGTTCACAGTTCTGTGGCTTCGGTTGAGCCCTGAAGTTGTTCGTGTGCCTCTTGCTTGCTAATGGGTCCTGGGCTGTATCATTAAGCCTGATTCATCCCAGAGCACTCCTTAGCAGTACTGGTCAATGTGGAGCCAATACTAGTTGCTAACCTCAGTGTTTTCTACCAATATCCTGTGAGGCCTGAGGTCTCCGAGAGGTACCTGGGCATGGGGAGAGTGAGAGGGAACCACACTCAAAGACCAGGACTTGGGGCTGCCGCTACTGCTTCCCATCCTTCCATCTGCAATGTTCGTGTGTTTGCCTTAGGTAGACCACAGTGGTTCAGTGTATGATTTTAGGACATATACTGAATGTTTTGCAGTGTTTGTGTGTGTATGGAGGTCACACACACACTGGTGTGTCCATGTGCCAAGAGCAACTTGAAAGAGTGGGTTATCACCTCCCGCTTTATGGGTCCCTGGAGTCAAACTCAGGTCATAAACTTTGGTGAAAGGTCTCCTTACCTGCTGACCTGTCCAGTGGGCCTGACTCTATGGAATTTGTTTATGGGGTGAATTCAGTAACATTTGTGCTTTAAAACTTGATTTGTTCTTGTTATCGGGTAATATTCTAGATATGATATGAGATAATTAACATTTTATTATAAACTAGACTTATGCCTCGTGGCATAAGTCATATATATATATATATATATATATATATATATATATATATATATATATAAACTAACATATCATCTGTGAGTAGTGATACTTTGACTTCTTCCTTTCCAGTTTGTGTCCCTCAACTGAAAGATGGATAAAGAAAGTGTGGTACATATACACAATGAAATACTACTCAGCTATTAAAAACGAGGAAATCTTCATGAAATTTGCAGGCAAATGGATGGAACTAGAAAAGATCATCATAAGCGAGGTATCCCAGAACCAGAAAGACATGCATGGTATATACTCACTTATAAGTGGATGTTAGCGATATAATACAGGATAACCATACTAAACTCCACAGACCTAAAGAAGCTAAATAACAAGGAGGACCCTATGGAGGATGCTTAATTCTCATTCAAGAGGGCAAATAGAATAGGCAATGGAAGCGGTTGAAGAGAGGAAACCGGACTGGAGCCTACCATAGATGTTCTCTGAATGACTCCACCCGGCAGGAGATTGAAGCTGATACTGAGACTCACAGCCAAACTTTGGACAGAGTTTGGTGTCTCCACAAGGAGACCAACAAAGCCAAAAATCTAGGCCCAGGGAGGCCTGCAGAGACTAATGCACCAACCAAAAACCATGTATGGAGAGGACCTAGACCCCCTGCTCAGATGTAATCCATAGAGGAGCAGAGGCTGACTCTGACATGGACTCAGTTGTCTGCTCTTTGTTCACTTCATCCTGGCTGGGCAGCCTTTCCAGGCCACAAATGAAGAGGATGAAGGTAGTCTTAATGAGACTTGGTAGACTAAGGTCAGATGGTAGGGGAGGAGGGCTCTTCCTTTCTGAGGAGTACAGGAGGAGGATAGAAGGGAAGAGGGAGGGAGGATGGGACCTGGAGGAGGGGGAGCGGAGGGGGCTACAATCAGGATATAAAGTAGATTTTTTTAATTTTTTTTAAAGAAACATACTTTTAATTAAAGGTAACTTTTAACTTACAGTGGGTCTGCCAAGATATAGCTCCATCAAAAATTTACTATTATTGTTACAAAGATATATGGGTGTGCATTTGTGTGCATAGAAATATAGAAATACAAGCTGCTGGGTCTGTTTTTGTTGTTTGTGTATACATTGTTTCAGGACCGGCTACTTTATGCTTGGTAGTGGAGGCTAATAATCCCTCTCTCAACAGCCATTAGTTTCCCGTCGTTCCTTGTGCAGTAATATTTACACGCTTCCACCTTAGCATGCTCATTTATATTGTCATTGTTCTGGTCTTGTTTATGTAGCCATTTCTCAGAAGGACCGTTTCACTGTACACTCCCTGGTTTTCTGGCTACTCTAATATTTCTGCCCCCTCTTCTGCAGTGTTCTTTTCTTCAGCCATAAATGCAGGAGCTGTGATGTGGATGTATCCCTTGGGGGTAGGCTACTCACAACCATTGCTCTTTGCACTGTATCCAATCATGGTTTTCTGTGATGGTCTCCATTTTCTGTAGAGAGAGGCTTCTTTGTCTGTGGGTATAAGGGCAAGACTCAGCCCTAAAAAGTGGCAGAAATAGAATATTTTTTAAAGGTCCATGGGAAGCCTTCTAATTTTTTAGTGCCAGGGACTATTTCCCTTCTATTGTGTGGACCTTAAGTCCAACTAGACAGCTGTTGGATACCAGGAACATGCGAATGCTGCTTATTGCATCTTTAGGGATAGCTTGCCATATTGTGTTGTTGCAGCCTATAGGGGATGGCAGCTAGACAGTGCTGTTAATTGTTTCTCTCCCTTATTATCCTACATGGTATTTTCTAGTTCTATGGAAGTCAGACCAAAGGAACGAGGCTTGCGGGTTAGATCCATCTTCAGTCTTTGGGTTTGTATCCTAACTGTCTTCAGCAACAGGGGATAACCCTCAGACCCTGAAAGGAAGCTGGGCACAAGAGCAAGAAGGACCACCTCCATTTCCACTTTCTGATTTCCAGACTTGTATATACTGACTATGAGTAAGCTATGAGTATTACTATGAGTAATACACCGAATACTGAATCATAGCCTACAACATCTCCTGTAGGATACTGTGCAAATCATGTACAGTATTGGTACCCAGCTAGCACTTGTTTGGGTGAGATTTCCCCACAGGCTCATGTGTGTAGTACTTTGGTTTCCAGTCCATGGTACTATTTTGAAAGTTTTTAGAACCTTTGGGAAATTGGGTCTAGCTGAAGAAAGTGACTCATGAAGAGGGCGTGGAGGGTTACAGAAGGGTATGGGGGGTTACAGGAGGGCATGGAGGGTTACAGGAGGGCATGGAGGGTTACAGAAGGGCATTGACAGTTATAGTTTGGCCCTGTTTCTAGCTAGCTCTCTCTGCTTCCTGATTTACTGAGACGTGAAACAGCCACAGAGCCATGCATAAACACTACTGGCATGGACTCAGTGGCTTCAGCTGCCATGTTTTCAGCATGATGAACTACATCCTCCAAACTCTGAGCTGAAACAAACCTCTTCATTCCTTAAGTTGTTTTTGTAGGGCTTTATGCCACTGTGAGAAGAAAAGCAGTTAATATAGTGCTTTATTAGTTGTTCTACACATCCTAAAAAGGCCATACACATATATACATATGTATGTGTGGAAATTATGGCTAGGACAAGTGTTTTGAACTTTGGGAGATATTGTCAAGTAAATAGTCTTCCAAAGTGTTTGTTCTTCAACTAGCAATAAAGACCACATTAGTGTCAACATCTCTGTCAACACTTGACGTTGTCAGTCTTTTTCATTTTAGCCATTTTTTTCGGTTTGTTTATTTTATTTTAGCCATTCTTATAGGAATATAATACCATACCACATTATAGTCGAATGTGCAGTTTTCTGACTGCTGCATTGAGCATCTTTCATTGATTTTTTCCGGCTACTCGTGTTTTCATATTTGAAAGGCATTTGTTTGATTTGTTTGCCCTTTTGCGAGCTCTCACAACACCTTAGGGCTATATGCCTGTCTTTGATACAGAGTTAACTTGTGTGTGCTTGTGAGTATCTTCTCAAGCTATGACTTAACTTGTTGCTTTCTCAAGGTTTCAACAGACAGAAGTTCTTAATTTTAATTAATCTTGATTTCTCAGTGTTTTATATTTTAAATATTTTGTATTCTGTTTAAAATATTTTGCCTTCCTAAAATAATGGAGGCATTTAAAATGCCTTATTTATAAACTTAACTGGCTTACTTTTAAATTCGGATCTGTTAGCTACTTAATTTTTGAAACACTTTAAAGTAGGGGGTCATTTTACTGTTTTTTTCCCCCACAAGTATCAATTGGCCCAGGCAAGGTGTCTTCTGTTGGCATCACTATTTAAAGTTGTACAGGAAGTCCTAGCCAGCAGACAAAGTAAATAAATAAAAGTTATAAATATCAGAAAGAAAGCAAACCCATTTTGCTCACACATGACATGCTTTTGCATGTAGGAAATCTAAAAGACTGAGAAACAAAATATTCAGATAAGTATGTAAATTAGCAAACCCGGAAAACCACACTGCATTTCTACATGCCATCAGTCAGCAATTCAAACAACGTTCTAACACTGCTGTTTACAGCTGCATCACATCTTCCAAAACTGAGAAAGATAGCCAAAAAAATAAAAATAAAAATAAAAAAATTAAGATATCCAAATATCTTACCCACATATAAATACTTTAAAAAAAATCTGCGCTTTTAAGATTTCAGTTTTCTCCAAGGAGTTTTATGGAGTCAAGGAAACTCCAATGAAAACCCTAAAGGCGTTTTGGGAAGAGACATGGATGTGTAGTGGAAACACAAAGAGAGAAAGAATCCAAAACAAACGCAAACTTAGAGCACTCTGTGAGGGGGTAGCAAGAGCTCATCTGCATATCAGTGGCTGGTGGGAGGTGGCATTGGCTCAAGAATGAACAGTCTGACCAGTGGGGCAGAACTGGGTGTCTTAGAGCAGATGGTCCTCCCACACACATTTTGTGATCAAGTTCTATTGCAAAAAAAAAAAAAAAAAAAAAAAAAAAGGTGGAGGAAGAGAGAAATTTTTTTTCAACAAATATTGGATAATATTATAAAAACAAATTAAGTAAGTGATTTCCCACCGATGGGTGAAATTTAAAATTGGTGAATCTATAGAGACGGAAAGGTGATTAACCTGGCTTGGAGCATGAGGGAAATGGAAATATGCGACTCAAGTAACACTTGCATGAGCTGGGAGGATCTTGAGATCTATGTTTCAAGTGGTGACCATAGCTAACATTACTGTCCCGAGTGGTAGAAATTTGCTGGGAGAGTAGGTCTTCAGCATTTTCAGCTCCAAAAGAAGGACTATGGAAGATTATCCATATGTTAGTTAGCTTGGTTATAGTAACATTTTTATGATAGAAGTATTTCCAAAGATAATTCTGTACACTGAACAGAATTTTATTTTATTTTTTTACTTTTGTATTAATCCTCATCAACCTGAAACTGAAACAAAAAGAAAATATTTACACGGCGGGTGCTAAGGTAAGTTTCAAATAGGAAGCAGATTCTGATATGCCCATTCTCAATCTAATTCCTTTTAAACAGAAATATACCATCACTTCATACTAATACTGTCAGAAGCACTATCATACCTTCTTTAATTAGAATTGGGCTTTTTCAATTGTTTTCTTTTTCTTTTTTTAATTTTAATTTTTATTTATCCCTTTCATATCTCGGTCATAACCCCCTTCCTGCTCTCCTCCCAGTCCTATCTTTTCTCACTATTCCCCCTCCCCTACTCCTCAGAGAACGCCCCCTTCCTACCCACCCCAGAACATCAAGTCACATTAGGACTGAGCACATCCTCTTCCCCTGTGGCCTGGTGAGGCAGCCCCTCCAGGGAAAAGTGACGGAAAGGCAGGAAACAAGAGTCCATGTCAGAGTCAGTCCCCATTCCCCTTACTAGAGGACCCATATGAGGAATGAGCTGCCTATCAACTACATCCGTGTAGGGGGCCTAAGTCCACTCCGTGCATGGTCTTTGGTTGGTGTTTCAGTCTCCAAAACCCTCTCCTGGTACCTTATGGGGAGCTCCAGTTCCATCTGTGTCTGTTTATCCTTCCCCCGACTCTTCCACAAGAGTGCTCCACCCAACGTTTGATTGAAGGTCTCTGTATCTGTTTCCATTAGGTTCTGGATGGAGCCACTCACAGGACCGCTATGCTAGGCTTCTGTCTGCAAGCATCACAAAGCATCATTAATCATGTCATGCGCTGGCTGCCTACCATGAAGTGAGTGTCAGGTTGGGCCAGTTATTGGTTGGACATTCCCTCAACCTCTGCTTTATTTTTTGTCCTGCATATCTTGTATCTTGACTGAAAGTTTTTGTGTGTGGGTTGGCGTTCTCCTCCCTCCACTAGGAGTCATATCTAGTTAAGAGTGTTTCCTCTTCAGTCTCTATGGCCCCCGTTACTAGGAGTCTCGGCTAGAGTCACCCCTATATCCTCCCAGGAGCCTCTCCTGCCTTAAGTCTCCAGCTTGTCACAGAGAAGTCCTGCTCAAGGCTTCTCTTCTCTCTGCAAGCCCTCTGTCTCCCACCCCCAATCTCCCTAGTTCTGATACTGACCCTTATTTCTCTCCATGCTCCCTCTCTTACCCTGTTCATTCTCCTTAACCACTTTTGCTGTCTATTCTATTTCTACTTCTGAGTGGGAATTAAGGAGCTTCCCTTAGGCCCTCCTTACTTATCTTCTTTGGGTCTGTGAGTTGTAGCATGATTATCCTGTAACAAATGGTTCTGGTCTAACTGGAGGTCTACATGTAGAAAAGGGCTTTTCAAATTTAAACTTCATCCACCTGTGGGTTCTTCTTGCATAGTTTCAGACATATCTAACAGACACACACTTCCTGGTAATAAATCATAAGAGAATTTATTTAAATAATGCTATTGTTTACATATTATTTTACTGTCTGTGAAAGTTGAAACCAAATAGGCATATTAATGAGACGAACAAAGGTGTCTACTTTTATGTAAACAAACCTTGGCTGAATAATCAATATGGCAGGATGCGCATACACATCATCATTAGTGGTTTTCCAAGTTCCCCTAAGAGCAGAAACCATCGTATACATGGTAAAAAGACCATCGCATTCATAGCATAAGATAGTCTTAGATCTGAACTGAGGCGTTCCTGATAGTCCTATTGGCGGTACATGGCCTGAGGCTAAGTACATTGCAAAAGACACGTGGTTGTTTGTTCAGAACCAAGGCTGCTGTGAAGGTGCCCAACACAACACTGGCAAACACTTGCTAGAAATACCTTGGATTCATTATGCCTTTGGTTTTGAACTAGTTTCTGTAGTTGTTATGTGTTCAGAAATCTTTCATGGTTGACTTTTTTTTTTAATTTAACTGGCCCACAGCTAAAGAAGCTGTGATTTAGAATAATTTTTTTTTTAATTTTTTGCCAAATCTTTTTTGCAAGACATAATTCATCAAAATGAGATGTCTTTCTGCAGTTCTTTTTGGATGTTTGGAAGTTTTAGATTTTTTTTTTAAAGATCACAAGAATTCTCAATTAATCCTCAATAATATTTGAAACACATCCGATCCATCAAATGATTAGTCTCAAATATTAGCAGAACAAGAACATAAATACGGAATTACAAAGTGTAATCCTTACACATCATTTGAGCACTCATCACTTAATTTGCCCTGCTCCTCCCTTGCTTTCTTAGGCATGGGTTTCACTCTCTTCCTGTCTGTAAATTCCGGTTGTCCTAATAGCCATGTATTCTCAGCTTTGAACAGCTGAGCTTGAAATTGAACAAATCTGTTTCAGTTGTTGAATGCTCTGTTAAAGGATTTATTTAGCCACTTCTCAATAAAAGGTATCAGAAACAAAGGACTTATTTACAAGAAAAGAACAGTACCATTGAAAGAAATAAATTGAGTCACAAATGACTTCTTCAAAGGCTCAGTAGTTTTAAAATATCACTGCTGGTGGGCTGCAGAGACAGAAATCATATTCTATGTTAATGAGGTTTTTGGATTCATTATCTTAGCCATCACACAGTGAATGAGTTCATTTGTCCTACACACATATATATGTACTATATGTGCATGTATATAATTATTCATGACTTCAACTGTAGCTTCTCATCTGGATGATATGAAGTGATACCTTTTTTTAAAACCGCCATGTATTGATGTGTAATCTGACAATTTAGGGATGTAAATTCCATATTTTTCTTGATTTTATTATGCTACAATATCTACCAAATGTTATTTTAGTATTATTACCCCAAAGGATAATTTTTTATAATTATTATTTTAAATTAGAATATATTAACATCCCTTCCCCTTTGCCTGTCCTCCTTCCAACCCCTTCCAATCCTTCCCCCTCACTTCCTTTCAGATTGATGGTTTATACTTCTGAAACAGGGCCCAGAGATCTCTGTTTCAGGAACCTTCTTAAATGCCCCCTCCTTTGGTTGTAGCTTTCAAGGTACTAGAAGGTGCTATGCAAGCTTCCAAAGGAGGGAGACAGCCAATGGTCTTATCCAGCTATGATGCCTATGAACCGCATCAATGGTCAGTATGGCACGGTAACCTATGGGTTCAGTACCATGGTAGTAAATGACAGCTTTCTTATTGAACTTAAGTCCTCTTGAACAAAAGGGGGAAAAAACATGACTGGTATTGGAAACCTAACTATTACTCAGTGATAGTGAAGTCATGGCTATTATAGAGAATCTATATCCAACAATTTACTAAACCAGCATCATCCCTAACAATTATCTATAAACATTTGCCCTTAACACCACAGATAAGGGTAGTCTTCACCCGTCATTGAGGAAATCTCTCTTAGCAATAGACAGAAACCACCAGGATAACCACAACCAATCAAAATGCAGAATTGTGGAGCCCAGTCCCACAACTTCTGTACCTAAGGTTTATGTAACATTGTGGTAGAAGGGGAAGAGAGATTACGAGAGCCAGCAGATTAGGAGTTTGCTGTGTGAGATTGTGTTTCCTAGTAATATCAGAAGCGACATTTATGTGTCACCAATGTGACAAACTGGGAAGATAAAAGCCCACAAGACCCTAGCCCTATACAAGAGCGCAACAATTGTTTGTCAAATGGTCAACCCTGAGAATAAACAGCCAAATCTGAATACAAATAACAATAACTGAAATATGTTTGGTCCTCAGGCAGCCTCCTATATGAATCCATAAGAACTCACAAAAACTAGAAATATAAAGTATAGTTCTTCAAATCCACCTGAGATTATTTTAACACAAATGATAACAATAACACTTGGTTAAAGTGGAAACTTTAAAGCAAATACTAAATATAACGGAGCAATGGGACAACAGGGATCCATAAGATGTCCCTGCAAGCAGGAATTTGGGCTATATTTCAACTGCTTGTAGTCCATGACCACCTGTCCCAGCTGGAACTGACTTTGTCACTTGGATTTCAGCTTTAGATTAATCTTCTTGTGAACTCCAGGTAAGAGAATCCTGGTTGTTATCCTATATTCTAGCTCTTGACCTTTGCTCATTGCTGAAGATATGTTCATTTCGGCCCTGTGAAGCCAACCAGGCCACTCGGCATCTGATACTCACACGAATTTACAATATTAAATTAGCAATTTGTAGTCCATTCTTATTTTTGTGGATAACCTCAGTGTCTTCCCTTTTTCTAATCTTTTCCCCCTTATTGCATAGCTATTCTTTCTACCTCTGAATTCCCCAGCACATCAAAGGGCTTAGGTTTTCCCCCCAGTGGTCCAGGGAAAAAGAATCTCAGAGAATACATCCAAATAGCAAGCTTTTTAATGCCAGCATAGACCTTTTCCTGACTTGACTGAACATCCTTGGTTCTTAGAGAATCTCCTCTTCTCTGCGAAGCACAATGATTCCCATTCATACATCCTAGGACTTTAGCAAAGAGGGAAATTTTAGTTGAATCCCAAAGCAGTTATGAAAATGTGTTGCTGCCCGTGGGCAGCCTAGTGAATGGGGGGTCCATGTATGAATAGGCATGCATTCCATGTGTGTACGGCCATACATTCCACTTCTTTATGATGGCTCCAGACAATACACGCTTGATGTAATGAGTTATCAAAACAAATACAGCTGTATCCCCAGCCATAGTTTTTGTTTCTTTGGTTTCTTGATCATTGACAATACATAAAATCTCTTCCTTTTTACTGTTAAAACTAAATATATCTTTGATATCTTCTTTGATGATTTCATTTCATAAATGTATACAATTTTCTCTGTTCTTTTTTTTTTTATCCCACTAAGTCCATTCAGTGCTGCCTATGAAAAGCTGACTGATTTTATTAGCTTGATCTTGAACTGGCAACTAGAGCTTCGGTGAGTTCATGGGTGCAACAGCCAGATCTACATTCTTGCTGCCACCTCTTTCGGGGTATCTCCTCAGCATGGGGTCTTAATATAGATGTTCCTCCTAGTTCTGTGAACTCAGCACTCACTTATTACCAACACTTGAATAACGTTTTGACCAGTTTTGGGAGTTCGTGGAATGTGTAAAGCCACAGAAGTCGGTGATGATTTGCTCCACCCGGAAAACTGCACCCTGTACCCCTGTTCCCACTGGGGCAGCGAAGAGCCACTTTGAGAAGTTCAGCATGGTGACCTGTGAGTACCGTGACTAAGAGCGACTTGAGAGTGGCAGGAAATAACAACCAGAGTGTGCAGTCACTGTACCTCCACAAGTGACCTCAAATCAAGGCACCCATCTCTAGGTTATGCCAATGCAGAAACCTAGAAACACAGTACCTAGAAACTGCCAGTAGGTAAGATCTGTATTCTCATCACACTATTAAAAAGTCTTGAAAAATCATTAAAAGTGTTACTTTACAGAACTGTTATGAAGCTTGAGATAATGACTACATAAATCTCTTATGAATCATAACAGTATAAATCACTAGTTTTAGCACTGTGTGTGTTATGCCTATGCCTTTATTCTGCCATTTTAGAATATACACTTAAGACTCAACCACTCTTTCTATTTCCTTTGTTTCTTCTACTTACTCCAAAAATAATCCTTAATGTACCTACCCCCAAACATGTGTCTGCCTTAATATCCTCTCTGTTTTCCTTTGACTATGGCTTTGTTAGGGGCTGGAGAGAGAACTCAGTCAGTAAAGTGTGGTTTTTGTGGGCATTCGGACTGCACTTATCCAGCATCCCTGGAGAAGCCAGGTTTAATGGCTTACTTCTGTAATCCCAGCACTGGAAAGGTAAGAGACAGAAAGATCCTGAGGACTTGCTAGCCAGCCAGCCTGGCTAAATCAATGAGCCCCGGGTCCTGGGAGAGACCGCATATCAAAAATCGGAGGTTGACATCTGGCTTCCACATGAACACACACACATGTGCATGCTCACAAGATGTACATTCACACATGCACAGGTATAGGCATACCCATCCTACAGACCACACTCCCCAGGATTTGGCTTTGTGATATTTCATTTTCACTCTGCGACAGCCTTCTTTTCTGTTTGTATTAAAGTGCTCTGTGAATTATTTTTGTGGCTCAGCTAACTAGTCTGAGTTTGATTCTCAGGGTGTAAAATGATAATGTTTGGTGCTTGGCAAGGGCCCTTGAAGATCTAAGACAGTTTTTCTTAACTTTCCTGATGCTGCGAGCCTTTAATACAGTTTTCACGTTGTGGTGACCCCCAACCATAAAATTATTTTTGTTGCTGCCTCACAACTGTAATTTTGCTACTGTTATGAATAGTAATGTAGATTTCTGTTCTCCAGTGGTCTAAAGAGATCCCTGTGAAAGGGTCAGTCAACCCTCAAAGGCTGAGAACCACTGGTCTAAGAGATGCTTTGGAGTTGAGGCGATATGTGAATTGTCTTTATGGAATCTTTCCCATAACCAAGGGCCACAGGGAAGCTCAGACCATAGAGTGGAACCCCAGACCAGAAGGGCCATAGACAAGAGCAGCTCCTTTCTGAGTTGAACAATATGCTCCCTCACTGGATGGGAAGGTGGGTTATCACAAACAGGGCCTGAATGAAGAAGTGATTGCGAAATGTATTGTTGGGCATGTACGTAAGCCTATGGCCTCCTGTGGGAACCGACTCCTGGAAAACCATTTCTAGGCCCTCCCTGCCCTACGTGATGCAGGTTGGAGACAGGAGTTTTGCAGGTCTTGGTCACACTGGAGAATGTGTGGTCAGCACCACTGAGTAGGAGGTCCTGGCTCAGGTCAGCACTGATCACCCTTCTTCTTGTGATGTCACACATCTAGGAGGTGAGAAGGAGGCTGTGGCTTCGCTCAGCAGGCAGTGAAACACACTGCTGTCAGGCTAGGTATTTCACATCAAGCCTTCATTTTCAGAGCTTTCCAGCGTAAAGTAGATGAGGCAGACAGAGAAATGTCTGGAACATCTTACAGCAATACTCTATCACAGAAGAGACAAAGTGGAGGCAAAAGGTGGTTCCCCTGCAAAATACCGGTTATAACTAGATTTGAAATATATCCCAAGCTATTGTTCGTGACTAAATGCCTGGCATATGAGCTCAACCAAGCTGTGACCCCATCATTTGGGTCAACATTTCCCCAACATTATCGGTTTTCCTTCTATTTATTTTCTTCCAACTCCGTTCTCCCTGTAAAAAATAATTACATCGTGGGGGATAATGGCATGAGTTTTGGATTCAAATAGCGTGGACATTAATCTATTCACTTATAATATTAACTTTTCTAAAGGCTGAACGAACAGCAAGAATGTTGTTGCGCATTATCTAGTCATGCACAGCAACACAGAAAGCCAGACAACTGTTATTTTCCTGTTACAGTCCAGAGAGTATAGACAGTTCCAATTCTTAGTTACATCTTGCCCAGCGTTTCAGAAAAATGTTACTAAACTTCAGCATTATAGGCATCGGGGTCTGGACATTTTTCTTGTTGGGGCAGTGGACAGTTGAAGGTAGGTTATTTGTATGTTTGTAGGATGTTTAGAAGTTTCCCAGACCCTAACTTACTAGCTGGTAGAACCCTTTTCCTAGGCTCTTTGACAAACTGAAGTGTCTCTAGACACTGCCAGGGTCTCCCGCAGAAAATAGTCACCGTGGGTTGAGACCCACGACTTAGAAGTTGGCCTTTGTGTAATCAAAGATGATAGACCAACACCATGCCCACATTGTAGCTCACAGGGTGAAGGAAGGAGAAAAACAGAAAAGACAAGCAATTATGTTTATGAGAGTGATATGAAATCTTAATGTCAGTTATGTTCATATTTCTTTTGCTGGAACTTGGTCTCCAGGCAACAGCAAGCTGCAGGAGGGCCAAACAATTCACAGCATGCTAAAGTTCTCATTCAAAAGGTATCAGTGAACCTCGAATAATGAATATGTGATCTCATTATGTTTATAGAATTAAATATGGTAATGTATCCACAGTGCCTAATTGTGTTAGATTTTCACGCTCTGACCAAATACCTGAGAAAAGCAACTTAAAGAAAAATTTATCTTGGCTCATGGTTTCAGAAATTTGACTCCATGGTTGGCTGGTGCCATTCCTTTCAGGCCCATGGCATGTCAGAAACATCATAGTAGAAGGGCACAGGGCGTAGTTAACTATGGTGACCAGGAAGCAGAGGCAGCAGAGGGTAAGGCCATGCTGGTGGGCTTTCTTCTTTTCCATCTATGTCATCTATGTATCCAGTCTATCAGATGATCCTCTCCATATTCAGAATGGGCATTTGTACGTTGGTTGCTGTCCCATATGCTAACCATCTATGAAAACACCCTCAAAGACACACTCAAAATTGTATCCTACTAGTCTCTTAGGTATCTATCTGTCCAATAAAGAGGACAATCAAGTTCAATAATCACCCCAGTGTAGTGCCTTAGGTAATAAATAAGTACTCAGTGGCTATCTGTGCCTTCCTCCTGCTTGTCCATTCTCAAGCATCTTGGCATTATGTCTTTCACACTACTCTCACTTAAAGACGCCTTGTGGGTAGACGTACAGAACGTGAGATGGCAGCTTCCCCAGGCAGGAAGTGAGACAGTTCCACAGTGTGCCAGGGGAGCGGTATTATAGCCAATGATCTGTACCTCTGCTTCTGGCTGCCATCAAGAGCAAGGTCAACTGTACTGAGCTTGTCACTGAGATCTTGACCCTTGGGGAGATGATGGCCATGCCAGCAGCCCACTGTCCGCAGATAACTGCACAAGCTGCTGCTGGCCTAAGTGGAGAGAACAGTACTTCATGAAAATGTGGTAAGGACACTGAATAAAGGGTCCGTGCTCCCTCAAGCTAGTTTTACTTCATTTAGCAAAGGATGGCCTTGCTAACTTGTGATTACAAAGCATCAGCTGGCAACCTGTTTAATTCTCTCTCCACATACTTGCTAGTGTGATTGCTTTTCTCTCCAGGCGCATGCACAGATGATGGTGCTAACCAGGGCTGGGTATTTTCCTCTCCTCTACCCCAAGGTACCCTGAGACATGACCTCGCAGCTATGGTATAACCGAAAGACGTTAGAAAACAAAATATTGGATTCGGGTGAAAGGCTTCTGTGGGTTGCAGGAGGCTCTCTAAGTCTTAGATGTTCCTGGTGGAAAAAAAAAAAAAAAAAGCCAAGTGTAACCCCTGCCTTGCGGCACTACTGATGGATGTCAGTATGCTAAATGAAAAAAAGATCACCTGGGTTCAAATCTAAAACCTATCTCTAAACTTTCCCAGGCAGGCTGGGGAGATGGCTCAGTACGTCACATGCCCGCTGTCCAAGAAGAGGACTCCCGTGTGTGGAGTGTGCTACAGGCCACCCATAAACCCAGCACTAGGGGGACAGGGCCAGGAGAATCTCAGCTTGCTGGCCAGTCTCTGGCTGAATCAGTGAGCTCTAGGTTCAGTTGAGACATCATGTCTCAAAGCATTTGAAAGGAGACACCTACCATTGATCTCGGTCACCCAAATCCATGAACATGTACAAACATGTATCATATATGCTAAATAAGTAAGTAAATCAGCAAAACACTATATTAACCAGGAAATTTTATTAAATTGCTGTCTCTTATTTTCAGCATATTTAAAGAGACCCAAGGTGTTGTGGGTTAAATATCCCTGCACATCTTCTAGTGTACAGCACCGTATAGTAGCAACTCAGCAGAGCACCTGCTAGGTGTCTTCTTTCTGGAGATTTTACTTAAGACATGGTTTCAATATAGCCTTGAACTTGGGAGCCTCCCGTCTCCCGCTCCAGAGTATCTGTGGTTGCAGGTGTGTCCCACGGCACCTGGCTTCTTTCCAGGTTTTGTTCGGTGGGTCGTCTTGTGGAAAACCCACTGCAGATGTTCAGATGATGCTCAAAAAAAAAAAAAAATGACGTCATCGCGGTGGTTGTCGCCACAGTGAGCAAACCGATTCGTTTTGTGTGTCTTCCGGGGTGCTTTGAGACAGCAGGCTGGACCATGTCTCAATGGGGTTTCTCTGAGAGTGTCAACCCCCACAGCCAGGCCCTGAGGCTTCTTCACAGCTGAGTAAATGGCCTTCATAATGGAAGCCTTTGATTATAACTCAGTAGAGAGCCCACTTGTCTTCCTCTTGTGACACAAAAGGCATTTCGGCTGCTTGTATTCCTCTCTAGTATTTACTTCTGCAACCTAATTAGGTTATAACAGAATTGTCCTCCCTAAGGACCATCTTCTAAATTACCAGCCCCGCATGTCAGCTGTTGATTTTGTAAAGATCCATCTTAATCACAGAGCTTCCCTGCTGCCTTATTTCCTCACTGTCTTGTTAGCTACATAAGGAGTGACTGGTTGTGTTAGGCCAGGTCATGTATGATGCCTGGGAATGTGACCATTCCAAATCTGAGGGTCATACTGGTAAGATTTCACTGTGACAAGAGGTCAGTGATGTGGCCTTCACATTCTAGCATCTTCTCTTGGGCTCCACAGACAACCTTAAGAACACCTCTATTTCACCTGCCTGTCCTCCTCCAAAAAGGAGTTAAACGATTTCTTAATTCCTCCCCCTCCTTGCTCCTCAGGCACACCCTTCCATTTTGTCCTCAAAGAAGGGGTTTTCATTGCATACCTTGGTTCGTAAAAACTGTCACCCGAGTGCCCGTGAACTTGCCCTGTGACCTCAGAGACCCACAGGTGAGGAGAGGTTATGGACTGCACCCCTGGTTACTTATTCTTTTTCTGTTGTGGGCATATATGTATGTGCAGGCGCCCCATGAGTGGCTGTGTGGGTGCCCCTGCCTTCATACACATGTGCACGGGAGGGCCAATGGATAACCTTGGGTATTGTTCCCCCTCATACACCTTGCTCGCTTACGAGGGGTCTCTCATCGGCTTGGGGTTCACTAATTTAGGGTGGGCTGGCTCTCCAGACAGCCCAAGGGGTCGACTTGTTTATGCCCTCCTCAGTGCTGGCATTACAGGTGCACAGCAGCCACCTGCACAGGCTCCTACCTGGTTGCGCTCATGACCTTAAAGGATTTATGTAGGTTCTGGAGAATGAACCTTGTCTTCAGGCACCTGACTCCTTTTCACAGCTTCATTTAGAACATTCATTATTGTTAGTGCTACTACTACAATGTGTGTGTGTGTGTGTGTGTGTGTGTGTATATACATGGCAGTTATGTGGAGGTCAGAGAACAACTTACAGGAATTAGTTTTTTCCTCCACCATGGATTCCAGGAATGAGGTCCTCAAGTTTGTATAGTAATTTTTTTTTTTACCCACTGGGCCATCTCATCAAGCCCTTGGTTACTTATTCCAAAAAAAAAAAAAAAGAAAGAAAATGAATCATTTCATTAACTTCAAAACATTTCTACACTCACAAAACAGCAATTACTCAAGTGTTGTCTGGCAGTATCTAGACCAGATGCATAACACGAGAATATCTACACTCAACGTCTCATTAAAGGCACAGAAAGAGCTGAACATCCCTGCTGTTGAGAAGGAAGCTTGGATGCTGACCTGCTTGGGCTTACCAGGACCTCATGCACAGCTGAGAGAACACCATTTCCAAGATACTCCATGCAAACAGGCCACTCAGGCTATGTGCTTCAGCACATGCAGCACAAAGGACTTGCTCCTGGAGGCCTGTTCGATTGTGGTTCTGGTGGTCACCCGCAGGTCTGACCAAAGGTTCGAATAAAATGATTTGGATACTTAGGAGATGACAGAATACTTAAACAATGCTTATCCTTGGCACTTGAGCGGAAGACTTGCAGTTCATAGAACTTGCCAGGTGAGTCCTAATGAGTCAGGTGAGCATAACCACCCCTCCATATCCACTTGGCTTGGTGTCAGGATCCACACGGACACCAAGATGCTTAGATAATCAAATAGTCTAAGACTTGCGTATAACCTGCAAGTACCTTCTCATACACTTGTAGCCATCTCCAGATTATTTGTCATGCTTGATAGTATGTAAATGATATACAACTAGCTCTTTGGCTGTTGCTTAGGGAAGCATGGTGAGAAAGAGGGATATGCATTTACTTTGCGTAGACATATTTTAAAAGCTGTTTTCAATCTGCAGGTGGATGAACTTTTGGATGATGAAGCTACAAGTAGGATAGATCACTTCTAAGACAAAGACATCCCGTGAGAAGAAGCCTACCAATGATGAAAGAGCACAGGTCGCACAGAACAAGGCTCAAATCTTCGATCCACTGTTAGTTAGTAAATAATTTTTAAGTTGTTCTGAATCTTGGTTCTATCTTTTGCAGAAGGTGTCTCTTTTGCTTAGGTCAGATTACCTTACGCTCACCAGATAAGATGTGCTGAAGTGCTTATGATGCCAAAGACCAGGCTGTGAAAAGGGAGGAAAGATGACGTTATCACAACCATTTTAAATGGGCAGGATTTTTGGACTGTTAAAAGATGAGAATTTCAAACATACACACAATTAATATATTTTGGTCAAGTTCACTTCCCATGTTTTTCTGATCCAATGCCTCCTCTGCACCCCACAACCACCATTCCCTCCTTCATATGTTCTTCTTAATAGTTAATTTAAAAAAAATAATCTTACTTTGAATAAATTTTGACAATAAATTTCTTCAGCTGAAGACACTGTGCATAGTCAAGTGGTAGATCCGCCATCTAATCAGGTCTACTGACTTTAAAAATGACATTTCTTCAACCATACTCTTTCAATGCTCAATTGACTTTGAATTTGTCAGTCTTTAGAGAGTACTACAATGTCTTAGTGAGCTGAAATACTCAACTTTGCCTTCACGGCTGATGCTATCCTGCCTTCAAGTCTGGTGATGGCATGGATACTCGTGAAGGTGCCTGCTCCTGCATGGGGACTAGTGTTCACACATGTACCCTCATCTCCTCCCTTTAGCTGTCCATGAGAGTTTTTGTGCTTGGAGAATCAATCAAGTACTTAGAGACAGGCTGACAGCCACACACATTGATTTATTGGACCTCTTAGCCTCTAGGCTCAGAAAGGAAACACAGGCCCTAGAGGACTCTCATTTGTCATTAAATAATAAGTCCATTTAGTAGGAAAAGTTGTCTCTTTCATATTGGGCCACTTGCTGGTCTCTTTACGAATTTCTATATGAGTTTAGTTTGCATTGATGTGGGTGATGGTCACTGGTCAAATACCAACTTTCTCCCCTAGTGTCCCACTGTTAGACACAGAACCAAGAGGCAGACTGATTTCACTGACCAGGTCCTATTTGGTGAACATTTGGAACCCAACAACCAACTACGCAGGAGGCCTGGGCTGTTTTCACTTGGACACAGCCATGAAAGTTGTGTATTTTTTTCCCCTTCGGTGGAAAAATGATGGCTTTGCTTTCTTGAAGCATTCCTGCTGGCTTATTCATGGAACCCAAAGAGGGTGACATCCAAGGAGGGCAGCCTTCTGTTGCTAAGCCAGAGTCAGGGTTTGGCAAAGACCGAAGCTGGGGGGGGGGGGTGCGACTGCTCAGTGCAGTAGGTGAGAGGAGAGTTGGCCAAAAGGTAGGAAAGACTTGAAACCAAAATCCACACTCTGATGTGCGGGGCCTCCCAGCGAGAAAAAACACTCACCAAACACCCACAGATTTATTTGGATTGGAATCGGGGATGTAGTGCCCAGGAGGCTGTCGAAACAGAGACCTGACCCCCTTCAGTGGAAAGCAGGGACAGCGGCTGGGAAGTGGAGTGAGGAGAAGGACACCCCAGGCAGAACTGCGGAGGCCTTGCCTGGAGAATCCACTTTGCAGGCTTCCTCGGGCTGGAACGATAGGTTGTTCCCTGTGTGGGTGGTGGATGGAGAGACTTATGAATGCTAGGGATCCGTTTTTTCTCTGGAGCCAGACAGACTCTGGTTAAATCCAGACTTCACCACTTATGGGCCTCGGAACCACGGAGGAAGTCACCTCACTTGTCTGAACCTCAGTTTCCTAACTAGTTAAATGAGAATGAAACTGTGGGTTTTGAAGACAGTTCAGTCTGGTACTGTGCATGGAGAGCTTTGACCTTTGTGGGCCTGGTCCTCTCAACTCACAATTAACAGCTCTTATTTTGTTTTTTGTTTTTTGTTTTTTTTTTTTTTTTTTGTATGTTAGATAGTAGGTTATGTTCAGGGATGGTTTAGGGTATCTCAGCCTAAATATATGTCCCACTTTACTCTGGGCTAAATGGTTTTATAGCCTGGAGTAATTTATTCTGCAATTTCTTTCATCATAAGAGGATTATCTTAACGATACTCATCTTGCTGTGTTACTTGGAGAGCTGGCAGTGATAATGAAGGAAAATAGCACATCCCTATCCTAAGTCGGTGTAGTAAGGTACACAGTGTTGACCAAGACGATGAAGACGGTAACATTGCCATTGTGATATGAGCTCAGAGCAGAGATTGTGTGGTCTGGCTTATGGTTCTTCATTGGCTCCCGCAGGAGGCATTTACGAATGTTAGGAGACATTTGGGGCTGAGGTCATGTTAATAGACTTATACGGTTACTTCTTGTCCCCCAAGAATCCAGATTTATCCATCCATCCTCAAGAAGCCAAATAAAATATCCAAATTAATAGTGAAGTGTCTCTCTCTCTCTCTCTCTCTCTCTCTCTGTGTGTGTGTGTGTGAGAGAGTATGTGTGACAGAGAGAGACAGAGAGACAAAGAGAGAGATTTAATAAGACTACTCTGAGAAAAGGAACAAAGTGATTCAATGATGTCCCTTCAAAGCCATCTATAGGGTCCCAAAGTAAGGTTGAGATTTAGGTAACGGACCAGAGAAATGCATAGCTAAGCAGGCTCAGTCAAGCTGAATGCCTGCCTACCACTCAATGTCTCTTTTGTAAGGTGGTCTAACAAGTTGTAACTCTTCCCAGAGAAAAGACCTACCAGGTTCAGGTTTTAGATTTTCTCCGAGCATGTGATTCTTGAGGGAAATTTCTGAATTCTTTGGGTTCGTTGCTTCAATAATCTGATAGCCAATCAAGGAGGATGCAAGTGTCTCTTTAGATATCTTCATCTCCGCCAGGCCAGTTATAAGAACTCCTGGGAGTTCAGGCTCCTGTAGTTGTCTGGCAGGTAGAAATGGCTGATGCTCCACTTGCAACAGTGCACGCGCATCCCCATCTTAACAGAGAACTATCCATCCTGAAACACCACTAGCTTGAGAAACATGAAAAGAAGACGTTGAAAGCCAGCATGAGTTATTATCTGGGACAGCTCTGGCACTTGTTTCACTAAAACACAAGGCATGCGCCACCTTCCAGGTAGTGTGGCCTAGAGAATGGGGACACTGCCTTAGTTAACATTATCCTCTGCACGCTGACCGTCATTAAGTGCCCTTCAAGTCAAGCATAATGTCACCTAATGGGGACTCCAGTTGCAAGGTGAAAGAGGTAGACCATTTGATAGACCATGAAGATTTTTTTTTTTTGCTTTGAAATTAGATGGGAATATGGGTTCATTTTGGGGAAGAGCATTACCTAGAGTGATTGGAGCTGGGGATGAGAAACCGAAGTAGCAGAAAACACAGGAAAGTTACTGCTTGGCATGCAACACTCATGTAGGATTGGGAAGGCTGGGCATGGATTTGGATTTGCCTTTCTAATTAGGTTTGACTTGGGCTAATATTGAAGTGAGCTTTTGTTCTTCGGGCAGACATGATCTGGGAGGGGTCCAGGAACGTGCTGGGTGGCAGGGTGAAGTCACCATGATATGACACATCTTCTCTGGGTGATCCACAAATAGATGCTTCACACACGGGCATATGAGACTAGTCTATAAACTTAGCTCTGAAACAGAATGTGCCAGGAGGTCAGACTCTTGAACTGTGTGGCAGTTCAAATCCAGGTTCTGTAACTTTCTAAACCTTTTATTTCCCCAATCTTGAAAAGGAAGATGAATAATATCTATCTTAAAAGGTTGTTATGAAGGACCCAAAACAAAAGATATAAGAAAACTTGGAATGGACTTAAATTCGTTATACTATACGCTGACTTAGTGAAGAGCTTCCTTCACGAAGTGACCAATTTTTCACTTAAATTTTGCATTATTTCTCATCTCCATCATTCCGTCTACATCTCCTGGGATACCATTGCTTCCTGACTCCCCTTGCTCCAAACACCATCACCACATGAAGTATCCTTAGGACACATTCCAGGCTCTTCCTCCTAACTTACAGTGTCCACTAAACAACTCACTTTTAGAAACGGTTTCTGTGACCTACAGATTAAAGGGAAGAACTGATGATAAGGCATTTTGACCTTCCCCAAATGCTCCACTGTCAACATTTGCTAATGCTTACCTGCCCTGCATAGGATGAATTCTCAATTATATTGCTTATATGATATTGATATATCTGCTATTCCTGGAACATCCCTACCACTTTTATTCTCATAGACATCTGTGTTGCCCCCTAGCTTGAACACTTTAAATGAAGTCACAGCTAATTGTCAAGGCCCAGGCCATGTGCCACCTTCCTTCAGGAAACCACTCTTAGTCTTGCCTCTCTTAGTTGGAATTAGATCCTTCCTTCTGTGGCTTCCATAGCACTTGCTGGCTCGTTTGCAACAGCTCTGACTTTTCTGCCTTTACTTTTCCAGCGATTTGACCACCTGGCTTTGCTATTTTGGAAATGAGGTGCTCAACTTGAAAGAATCATTCTGATCTCTACTGCTATCTCCTCCCCAGCTTCTAGAATCATGTCTTGTACAAGGGAGGCACTTGAAGGTAAAAACAAAAAATATGCTAAACTAGACCTCAAAATCATCAAGTGATTTATTTCTCAAGGGGAACCTCTGACCAAAAGTGTATCCTCCTCTTCTTCCAAAAATTGCCTTTTGAACAAAAGAGTCCTGGAATAAATCCAGCTAGAGCAAGTGCCCATTTACCAGTGCTGGGAGCCAAGTGTGACAGCAGGATGTGACGTAACAATTTTGTGTGTAACACTGTTTATCCATCAAGTAATTGTTCATAGTTTGAAGAGAGATCATAAGCACCAAAGCGCATGCTGGGAAAGCATGAGGACTTGAGTTTGATTCTCAGACTCAATGAAAAATAAATACATAAAAGTTGAGCATGGTGTTTTATGAGCAATCTCAGCACCCAGAGACAGAGACCTGAAGGTTTCAGAGATTCACTGGCCGGTCTAGCCAGTTGGTGGTGAGTTTTCAGTTCAGTGAGAGATTGTGTCTCAAACGAACAAGTTGGAGAAGATAGAGGAAGGCATCTAGTGTTGACCTCTATGTAAACACACATGAAGAATTACTTATTATTTATTTGTTTTTGTCTGGTGTGTATGTGTTTGTGTGCACACGTGTGTGTGTGTGTATGTGTGTGTGTACAAGTGCATATGAGTTACCTCCAATAGACTCAATGTCCTGAGTTCATGTGTTTCCTGAATCTCACTGAACTATTTAGAGCTTATCAAGAGTATAGTCTGCAGGAGGAATCCAGTAACAGAGCGAGTGGAGAAACCTGAAAACCGCACCTTGGACAAGAGTGCTAGACAAACACCAAGTGTGTGTTTGTGTTGATATTTCTGTAGGGTCTCCCCACAATCCTGCACCCCATGAAGTACCATAGAGCTTCGAATAGAGGAGCATTCTATAAAATATTTGAACAGCATTCCTCAAAACTCTCAGGACTGTCGACGAGCAATAACAATTTTGACAAACTGTTGTAACCTGGAGGGGCTTGGTAAGCCGTAATGGCTCAATGTCATATGTTACTGGATGGAATTTTTGGACTAGAAAAAGGGTTAAAAATCAAGAAAATAGAAAAAAGAAGGGATTTTAATAGTAGTAACACAGTCATAGCAATTCCTGCATCGTTACAAATACGTGCAAGATGAATACTATGTAAAATGTTGAAAATAAGGGCAATGGAGAGTGAGATGCATGGGAACTCTCTGTACCATTTCCTAATTTGTCTAAAAGCCTAGTAAGTGAATAAAAAATGGCATTTTCCTTTGAGTTTCATATGAAAAATTATCAGGAAAGGGATACATTTACACTTTCTATTGAATGCTGAATGAATAGCCATAAAAATTTATCTGATCTTCTATTTCCTTTTTTTTTTTAATCAAAGCTTTAAAAGTGTATAACCCATAACAGAGAAGATTTATTTAGACAAATCCCCTATAATGGCACATCTGGGTCATAGAGATAGCTCTGTGATTAGACTTTGGAGGACCCTCCACTTTGGTTTTCTTAATTAGCTGTTTGTATTCCCAGTGACTCCAAATATATATATATTTATATGTACATTATATATTCTACATACATTTAGAGCCCTGTGGAGATATGTATGCATATATTTCAGAGTAATGATTGTTAAGTTGTGCAATAGTTAAGTTGTGGAATCAAAGATTATGTCCAAATGCAGAAGAACGAATAAAAAATGCTGTGCATATAGTCATAGCGGCATTTCATTCAGTCATAAGGAATGAGGGGTTCAAAACATTTTTTTTTAAATTGATGCGTCTGGGTTCCAGTCTATTAAGCAACTAAGCCAGATGCAAAAGACAAATATTCATTTGTTATTTATTTGTTTTTGTTTGGTGTGTGTGCATGTGTGTATAACATGAAGGCAGAAAAGGGTTATGAAAACAGAAGAAGAGCTCTCAAAGGAGGAGGGAGGGAAAAGTGAGAGAAGGCCATGGAATATGTGCAGCATAAAGGCGGAAGAGATGGGAAATAGACGAGCAAGGTGGGTGACAGGAGGGCAGTGGGGGAGGGGAATGAATAGAGCCAAGTATGGAGACATACACGTGTGAACAGAGCATGAAGAAACCCATCATCTTATATGCTGACCTCGACACAGTTAAGTAGTAAGTTAAGCGAATGTATGTGGACTATCTAGCACACAGCAAGTGCTCAATGACTGTTCTCTTCTCCAGATTATGTGAGGCTCATGGGGAAACCATGTCGTTTGTCTGGGGACAGCAACATATTTGTTCTTCGTTCTGAACCAAGGTGTTATCTGTTATGCAAAAACGACAACAACGGCTCCTCCTTTGTGCTTAGTGACAGATCGTAGTTTTGATCAGTGGGGCGAGCAAGTCTCTGAAGGCTCTCTTCCTAGATATAGAGATGGGTGGGAGAAGGAAAGAGGGGAAATCAAAATTTCAAAGATTCTTCCGTTTCTTCTGTGCTGAGACAGGGTGAGTCCGAGGGCGGCTGAACCTTTGTTTCGGCAGGCACATTAATGAGATGCTGTTTAAAAAAAAAAAAAAAAAAAAAAGACCTAGAATCCGACAGAAGCCATGGAGTTCAGAATAGCTGAACAGTTCTGAATAATTATGTTAGGGAGTTAGAATGAGGGGAGCATGAGGAGTGTGTGCTGGGGCGGGGGAAGGGGGCGTCCACCATTTTACAATGGAGTTTGAGGAACTCTGTAAGGCGTGAGTTTTCCTATGCACTTAGTGCCCTTGCAAAGGGACTTTCCCTATGGCTGAAGGGTGAAAATGTGCCATGGGATGTGCCCACACCGCCTGTGGCATTCCTCTCCGCCTCTATTCCTGCTGCCTTCTTACATTCTAGAATTTCCATTTCAAGGAACACAAAGCCTGCAGCAGAGTACATTATTTTACTTCAGCATTATTTAGTTAACCAGTTAAAAAAAATACATGTGTTCAAGGTATTCCACTTGACCTGTTGGTGATACGCCTGTGCACTGGGAAATAGCAATCGAATTGCTATTAGTCACTTAAATAACACAAGGTGACTGTGGCTTAGAATATGCAAAACCTGCTCAGTGAATTTCAAACGTGTAATACTTTGTTATCAGCTATGATCACCGTGTTGTACATTAGCTATCCAGACTGGATTCGGAACCCGCAAGGTCTTGCACCGGCATCTTTCAATTTCAGTTGCTGAGAGCTAATTTTTCTTATTTGTTCGGGTTTGGAGGCGGGACCTTATGTAATCCAAATTGGTCTCCAATGTGAGTGAGATGTGGCTTTGAGCTCCTCATTCTCCTGCCTTCATAAGAGCTGGAATTACAGGCTGGCACTAGATATCATCCAGCTAGTATATTTAATCATATACCAAGATACCGCATGATTCTCAGTGGTCTTCCCCGGGTACTGAAGTGCTTGGCTTCTAGAAGGCATTTGCTGTTGTTTGGAAAGAGGGTGGCCCCAGAGGCCCACGCATCCAGCTTGTCAATACTGGGAGGAGGTAGAAATTTAAAAAGCCCAGTCAGGGGTCTTCTTGTAGGGGACATTTATAACCTTGTAGGGGACATTTTGGACCCTAGCTGGCCTTTCTTCTTCCTGACGTTTGTTTCTGTGTCATGAAGTTACCAGGAGTCCTCTTACACATCTATCACTTGCTGCTACGCTGTCATGCCATTACAAGCCACAGGGACAACATAAGCACAGGCTGGAACCTGTAAGTCTGTAAGCCAAAATAAATTCTGTCCCTTACCAGCTGATTAGTCCAGGTATCCCTTATAGAAAATTCAGTACGCATTTGGTAAGTGCATGGGTTGGGGTTTTCTTAAAGGAACAGAATTGATGGCATCAGTCTCTATATAAACGTACTATGCATTAGACTGGCTTACAAGTATCCAACAATGGCTGCCTTATGAGAGAAAGGCTGGGAACCTGTTAGCTGTTCAGTCCTTGAGGCTAGATGTCTGAGCAGTTCCAGTGTGACCTTAGAGTCCCGGAGGATTCCTGGAGAGCTGCTGGCCTTCAGTCTACACCGGAATCCTCAAGAAGTTCTGCTAATGCTGATGTAGGAATGCCTCAGCTTCCGGGTAGATGAATTTGCCCATCAGAGTGCGGACAAGCAGGCAGAAGCAAAAGCTTCCTTCTTCCATGTTCTTTTATGTGAACTGCCACCAGAAGGTGTGGCCCATATTTAGGGTGGGCCTTCTAGCTTCCCGTAGTTTAAGAAGCACACACATGAAAGTGTCCAGAAGATTGGGGTTTAGTTGATTCCAGATGGAGTCGAAGTGACAACCAAGATTAGTCATCACTGTAATAAAGTCCAGACCTTCGTTAATTGTCTGGTCCTGAAAAAAAAAAAAAAAAAAAAAAACTGCCAGATATGAATGTTTTAACTAGTTAGAATTCTTTAGCACAGTCATTTAAAAGTCATCTGCACTGGCATTATCTTGAACCCTTGCTGGCACCTGGGTTTCTGTCCAAATGTCCTCCTTCGTTGGTCAGGCTGCAGCCTTGGGGTGAGTTTGGGATCCTTCTCTGCTGGTGCCTCAGGCTGCTTAAAAAGCCCTGTATGACTCCTGCGTCATGCTTGCTAAGTTACTTTTCTCCTTCCTCTCTCTGCTGACTACTGCTGGCTCATGCTTTTCTTCAAATCAATCATAGTGGACTGTCCAGTGGCTGAAATGAAAGTGCCTGGAGAAAGGGAAAGATGTGCTGAGACCATTAGTTTAACAAGTTTAACACAAGAAAACCAGTGAGTTGGAATCACCTTTCTAAGCTCTGAGGTAATTTCCTGAACACCACATGTTATTCAGGAAGAAGTAAAGACAATGATCTAACTTCAGAGCTACCTGGCAATAATGGGACTTCTGTTCTGCCTTCTGTTTGCTGTGATGTTGGGGGAAGGGAAGAAAAACAAGGTAGGGACCAGGATATTCAATGATGGCTCTGTGATGGCTTATATTCCTTTAATTTACCTGGAATTCATGGATGACATTGACACATCCTCTCTCCTGGTTCCTCCACCACTATAGTATGGTCAAAGTTTAAGAGATGAGACAGTGGGCGCTGTTGCTCTTTCCTCATGGTTGGACGTGACCATTGCCAGTCTGAGTCCAAGCATCAGCGATATGACACCTGACATCCCCACGAGACTGGAAAAGGCTCATGAGAACCTCATGGAGCCCCTCCCCAGCACTTCCAGGTTGTACTAGAGGTACCCAATGGACAGTGGAGAGTACTCATCAGTAAAGATTGTCTTGAATTGTCCATGCTGTAGGTGGTACTTTTCATTGGTGGAACAGCCTGTGAATAATCCTAGCATTGAATCTCCAATGCTGTAACAACTTAGGAAGGAGATGGAATTCATTCTTTGGGCTGTTGGTGCTTTGTCTGTCTGAGGTAAATGTATGTTCACTTTTTTGTTTGTTTGTTTTAAATATTTATTTTTAAAAATTTTTATTCAATACAATTTATTCACTTTGTATGCCAGCTGTAGCCCCCTCCTTGGTCCCCTCCTAATCCTACCCTCCCTCCTTCTTCCCCTCCCATGCCCCTTCCCCAGTCCACTGATAGAGGAAGTCCCCCTTTCCTTCCATCTGACCTTAGCCTATCAGGTCTCATCAGGACTGGCTACATTGTCTTCCTCTGTGGCCTGGTAAGGCTGTACTCCCCAGTTGGAGTTGATCAAAGAACAGGCCTCTGAGTTCATGTCAGAGACAAACCCTATACTACTTACTAGGGAACCCACCTGGAGACTGAGCTGAAATGGCCTACCTCTGTACAGGGGTACAGAGGTATTTGGTTGGAGTAGCAGTCTCAGAAAAGACCTGTGGACCCAGATTTTTTGGTTCTGTTGCTCTCCTTGTGGAGCCCCAGTCCCTTCTAGGTCTTTCTATCTCTCCCTTCGTTCAGAAGATTCCCTGCCCAAAGTTTGGCTATGAATCTCAGCATCTGCTTTAATACCCTGCTGGTTAGAGTCTTTCAGAGGTCGTGGTAGACTCCTGTCTTGTTCCTTGTTTTTGTCTAATGTCCATCCCAGTTGCCTTTCTGAATGAGGATTGAGCATCTTACCCAGGATCCTCCTTCTTGTTTAGCTTCTTTAGGTGTAAAGATTTTAGTATGTTTGTCCTATATTATATGTCTAATATTCACTTATAAGTGAATATATACCACGTGTGTCTTTCTGCCTCTGGGATACCTCACTCAAGATGATCTTTTCTAGTTCCATCCATTTGCCTGCAAATTTCATAATTTCTTGTTTTTAATTGCTGAGTACTATTCCATTCTGTAAACATACCACAATTTCTGTATCCATTCCTCCATTGAGGGGCATCTGGATTGTTTCCAGATTCTGGCTATTATGAATAAAGCTTGAACATGGTTGAGCAAATGTCCTTGTTGTATACTTGAGCATGTTTTGTATATATGCCTAGGAGTGTTAAAGCTGGATCTTGAGGAAGCTCTATTCCTAATTGTCTGAGAAAGCTCCAGATTTATTTCCAAATTTGTTGTACAAGTTTACATTCCAACCAGAAATGGAGGAGGGTTCCCCTTTCTCCACATCCTCTCCAGCATGTGTTGTCACTTGAGTTTGGGCTGGAAAGATGGCTCAGCCACTAAAGGCTAGGCTCACAACCAAATATATAAGGATGTTCACTTCTAAAAAAAAGACAGCTTGTTCAATAGCATTTGTAAAAAGTGTTTGGCATGTCTAGTGTTAGAAAATGCAAAATCAAATCAAAATCACCTCATGCCTGTTGGAATGGCCTCAAGAAGAAGAAGAGGAGGAAGAGGAAGATGAGGAGAAATAAAAAATTTTGGTGAGGTAGTAGGAAAATTGGAATTCCTTTCAATTTTAGATAGAAAAAAATGTAGTGTGATGGTGAATACAAGTCAGCAAAATATTGTGGAGGCTCTTAAAACCCTAAAAATGGAGCATCTGTATGATACAAGACTCTTACTAGTGGATACATATGGCAACTAATTAGAATACGGATCCCAGAGATGTCAGCACTACCATGTTTACTGTGCATTTACAACAGCCAAGACATGGAAACAACACATATGTTCATCAAATACATACAACAGAATATTATTTAGCCATTGTAAAGGATATCTTCAAATTTACAGCATTATAAAGGGCCCGGAAGGCATTATGGCAAGTAAAGTAAATTAGCCATTGAAGGACCTATACTGATCCCAGTTATATATGTGTCTAGAACATTCTGATTTGGCAAAGTACAGGGTTAAATGGTGTTTTCCAGGGGAAATGAGGCGAGGGAAAAGCAAATGAGACCTACTAGGCCACACAGTAACTGTGCTTAAAATGGAGGGTTTCAAACTCAACGTTTTAAGAGATTATATCAAATGCTAAGAGTTATCAATGACAAAAAGAAATGAAGGAGAAGACAGGCAGAGAGGGAGGAGGAGAAGGACAGAGGGAGGGAGTAAGAGAAGGACAGAGGAAGGGAAGAAGGGAAGAAAAGAGGAAGGGGTGAAGAGAAGGAGGGAGGCACCTAGACATGAAGAGATTCGGGGAAACTGTCAGAGTGATATATTTATGAATGTGATTGTGGTGATGTTGTCCAGTGTGTTTGGATATACATATATCTATATGTATTAAGTATGTACAGGATCTTGCTTCATCAAATATTTCTCAAAACTAAAGCAAACCAGCCAACCAGCCAGCCAACTAGCCAACCAGTCAACCAGCCAACCAGCCAGCCAAATAAACAAACAAAAATCCCATGTAAAATTGTCCCTGAAATTACAGTGTTTAGTCTTGGAGTCCTAAGGTCCCATTTCTCATGCCTGAGTGTCTAAAATTGGCTTCTTTCTCATGCTTTGTTTCTTGAAGTCTTCGGAAGAGTACCCTCAGAAAAATCAAACAGTTCCGAGTGCCTAGAAGTGTGTGTTCCCAGGATATAGCATTAGCTTCTTACAGAAGATGAGCTGAAGGAATAACTGGTCCTTTTGTCCAAATTCAGGGTATTTTCTAAGAAATACTCCAATAGTAGAGACCTCGTTTAAAATCGCTACTGGCTTGGTTCCTCCTCTTCCTGGTCCCTCACAGCTCCTTGGGAACCCTCCCTATGTAGTTCATTTGCACACAGATCAGAGTCTCAGAGTCTCCTCCAGGGAGCCTGGCTTTAAGGCCCCTGCTACAACACCATTAGGTAGTGAAATTCCTCCTGGCGACTTGTGGGTTGCCAGTGTGCGTGCCTCCCAAGCATCTTCCTTGACACTGTTCAGTGCTTGCTATTAGAAATGCACACCACCTCCTTTGATCTGCAGTCTAACTAACCCATTGTAGATAAAGAAGCAGGGAGTGAGGGGGTTGGAGTGATGGCTTAGCGGTCAAGAGCACTGCCTGCTCTTCCAGAGGTCCTGAGGTCAATTTCCGGCAACCACATGGTAGCTCACAACCATCTACAATGTGATCTTCTGGGCATGCAGGTGTATAGAGCCTTCATATTCATAAAATAAATAAAGAAATCTCTAAACACAAACAAACAAAAAACAAACAACAACAACAAAAAAAAGAAGCAGGTAGTGTAAGGAAACTACGCCACTCCCCAGAGATTAGAAAGGAATTTTGTATTCACTGAAGAATGGGCATTAGGCTTTGTTTCACTCCATCAGACTGAAGCTTCTATTTATTTTGTTATTTTCCCCCCAGGCCTTTCTGTTTGTTTGTTTTCTTTTTCCTCCCCTTTTCTCCTCAACCCTTCTCAGTCGTGTTGGGCCTGAGGCAGGTTGGAGGAAAGAATCATGTTCTTCTGATGTGCAGATTGGAAACAAAATCTCCACTCGCAGTTTAGCAAGCATGAGGGTCCTGACTGATCTTCAGGGGCCACTCCAAAGGGCAACTGCTTCACAAATGCTCCTGCCTCTATCCCAGGTACAGAAGGCATCACTCAGCGTGAATTCCCTAGAGCAACTGCCTGCAGCCTAGGAGTCAGGTCTAAGACCCCGAGCGAGTTGTCAAAACAGGATGGAGTGAGTCGGTGTGGACAGGGGAGGAGGCGGGCAAGTGGGGTGGGGGCAGGTAGCCTTTCTTCATGGAGCCAGAGGCAGACGAGTCACCCCCAAGCGTGTAGACTGCTGAGCGTTTTATAGCAGCCATGTGATACCAACCAACAGGGATGCTTTCTGAGAAACACATTGGTGGGCAATTGGGTTAATTTGCAAATGCCGTAAAGTGTTGGTGTATCTACGCGGTAAAACCTGCTGTACACCTGGCCGTTTGGAACGGCCTATTACTCCCGGTCTGCACACTTGTATGGCGTGTGCTGTACTAAATACTGCAGGCCTCTGTAGCCCAACGGTATTTGTATTCCTGGACACACACGAACAGGTGTGTTGATACCAGCATACCACAAATAACTCACAGTGTGTTGTGCGTTGATTGCCATTGCCATGGCTGTCGTGTCTCTGTCAACAGGACTTTGGCAGCCCCTTTACAATCCTAAACATCACAATGGATGCAGTCCAGTGTTCACCTGTATGCCATTGTGGAGACAGGCCTGGATTTAATTCCTCATGGGTGTTAGCACCTGCTAGATGGCAGAAAAAAACCATCGGGCTTTGTATTAGTTGTGGTTCTTGTTTGTTTGGTTAGTTGGTTGATTTGGTTTGCCCCTGTGTCAAAATGCCCGACACAGGTAACTTAGGGAGAAAAAGGCCTTTATTGCCTCACCATTTGAAGGTATAGTCAGCTCAAGGTGGCCGCGCTTGGGGCAGCTAGTCGTACTGGTTCTGCAGTCAGAAAGAAGCAGAGCTAAACTTCCCTTTAAAAAGAGTCATGCAATTAATTAATTTGATCATGGAGTCTGTGTGGATGCCGGCTTGCCAGGATGTGCTCCATGCACGTGTGCGCAGTGCCCACAGAGGCCAGAAGACGATGTCCCATACGCTAAAACTAGAGCGAGGGGTGGTTGGGAGGCACCTGATGCGGGCACTGGGAACTGAACCCTGATCCTCCACACGTTTGGTAAGTGCTCTTGACCTCCCAACTCCCCAACCCACAGATTTCCTTTCTGAGCGCAGTCCAGGAACCCAGTGCACGCAATGGCGCCTCCCACACAATTGCGGTGTGTCTTCTCGCCTCGATTCGATTAACCCAAAACTTACAGAATCCCCCACAGACTTGCCCTGAGGTTGCTTTCCAAGGTGATTCTAAATCTCATGAAGTTGACAATGAAACAACCGCCACACTCTTGGTTACTCCGTTCACTGCTGTGATAAAATACCCGGGGTATATTAATTACTTTAAAAAAAAAATGTTGTGACAATTTACCTGATGAGAAGCAACTTAACTGAGGAAAAGTTTATTTTGGTTTCCAGCGGCAAGAAACAAAGCCCATCGCGGCACACAGGCACGGGTGCAGGGGTTTGAGCTGCGTAGTTACTTTGTGTCTGAAGTCAGGAAGTGGAGAAGGGACAGAAGGTGAGGACAGTTCATAAACACTCAAATCCCACCGATCTTCTCCTGTGGAACTCCACTGCCTCAAGGTGGCCCGAGTTTCCCAAACAGAGCCACCAGCTGGGGACCATGCTCTCAAGTAACAGGAGCCTGCGGGAGGCATTTCACATTCAAACCACAACAGATCACTGCCCTCGAGAGCCTCGGAGTACGTGGATGACATATTCGTCTCACAAGAGCTCAGGAAAGAATTTGGGGCAGAAGACTAAGAAAAAAATCGGGACTACCTTGTAGAAGCCCCAAAGATAAAGATGATGGGTAAAGATGTGACCCCCTTTCCTTTCACGGTAGAAGAGATAGATAAACAAAGACTTAGATTGGGTCAAGTGGAAGATGGTGTGGGAGGGCCTGAAAGAGCCAGGAAGACTCGCTGGAAGAGGAGTCACTTGGAGTCAGTGTTGATGCAGAAGGAGTAATGAGGTTGGAAAGCCAGGCTGGGGGCCAACCACAGTGTTTTCGGCCAAACTGGGGAGTTTGGGCTTAATCTAGTCATGAAGACTGGAATGAGTGCGGACAAGGGCAGAGAAAGATGCTATGAATGGAAGATTAAATTAGCCCGTCCTTACCACCCCCACCCCCGACTCTTAGGCTTGACCCATGTGGCTGTGACTTACGTTTTGAAATATTGGTCCCGTTCTTCTGAAAAAAAAAAAAAATCTATGATCTATTTTAAATCTTCTGAATTGGAACCTTTAAGATGCTAATAGAACGGGGTCTGGGGCAGGGATGAGAAGCAAGCGGGGGAAGGTTTTCCATGTACTTGGCCTGGTGCATCCTCTCATTCAGTCTTCTGCCACCGGAGAGAAAATGGATGAGGAGGCTGATTACGGATGTGGTAACTATGGCAATGTGCAGGCTCCTGTCATTTACAATGCTCCTGAATGGATCAGAAGAGCCTCTGGAAAAAAAAAAATCATGCTGGCTTATGAAGCCGCAGGTAAACATGCCCTGATTGTGTGCTTCAGAGGAGCCTGCTGCCGAGTGGGCTGACAGGGCTTAGAAGGCCGAGTTTCAAAGACGCACCGGCCTCTGCTCCTAGAGGAAAGAGACTCAAGGGACACTCAAACCAGGCCTGGGTGTTTTCTGCTAATTCCAAGCAGCTGCCCCTGAGCCCTCTCCAAGCAAAGGCTTCACTTTAAAATAACAGGTTTCTCCAAATGCACATCTATTTATAAACAGTAGCAGACAGTCCTTCCTCTCCGCTTCACAGCCCTCGAGTCCTACCTTTGGAATCTCTTACACTCTCAGAACAACCCATCTCTCCCCTGAATGCCACCGGTCTTATTTGCCTTTTCTTGAAATATCCCAGAAAACAAAGTTCGACAGATTTGGGTACCTATCACATCTCTGGCATTCCGTGGCCCTAGAAGAATCATTTAGCCTCTCTGTGCCTCGACAGAATTTCCTGGTCTGTGGAAGGGAGATGCCAGTGTTATGTTAAAAATACTGCTGGGAAAGTTTTTCACACTTCTGCATTTCCTCCGTGGCACACAGTGAATCAAGCGAGCGGTGTTTGGTTTAACTTCCCATCTTCATCCCATCTTCTTAAATGTCATTTCATTTAATGTGTATTTTGCCTGTATCTATGTGTGTGTGTGCCACATATATGCCTGCTGCCTGAGGAGACCAAAAGCGGGAAATCAGATGCCCTGAAATTGGAGTTAAGGATGACTATTAGCCACTGTATGGGTGCTAGGAATCAAAGCTATGACCTCTGGAAGAACAGCTAGTACTTTTAACCTCTGATCCATCTCTCCAGCCCCTTCCCAAACCTTCAAAAGCCTGAATAATTCTTCTGTATGTTAGCTTTCAGGTAAAGGTGTAGAAAGCACATACAAGGAATGTGCTAGAACATGAGACTGTGCCACAGGATCCTATTAATCAACATATGGCAATGTCTGGTTAGTTTTCATGGCAGTCAGCCTGATGATGAACTGACTAAGGCCACACTTCCAGATCAGATACATAAAATGTAACTATATTTTATCTCCTGGCTTTACCCACCCTCGGCTGGCGGGCCTTAAGCTTGCAGTTTAACACCAAGCCGTCCTTCACACCCAAAACATAGAGACTAAATCTTGACTTATTCACAGGGTGAATGCTGCTTTTCTTAGCAGATGAGAAAGCAGCAAGAGGCGTCTTCTTAATGTAGCCCCCCAAACACACCCTGTCTATACCTTGAAAACTTCAGGCCTCTTCAGATTCTCTTTACACGCTGCAGTCCTTCCCTGAATTCATCCCACCTAGCCATGCGCTGGCGCTGACTGGAACTTATTTCTCTCTACTTGCAGGAGGAGCAAGGCCTGCCGAGGGGTAGCATGCACAAGCATGATTAAGGTTCTTGTTGGAAGCAACCTGATGTCTGCGGATGAGCCTAGAGACTGATAGCGAGAGATGGAGAGGGATTCAATGAAAAAGACCCAAGGCTGCAGAGAGCAGCCAGGGAGCCAGTGGGATCCAGGGAGGGGGGAGTATAAAGGTCTACCATATTTCCACAAAAGAACGAATCTGCTTTCGCTTCTTAGCTGACACCTGGAACCTGTGTCATTCACTCTGTGCCAGCTCGCCTCCGCCCCCAAGGACTGTGGGCCTGCATTCAAGCAACATCTACTGAGCCAAGCCATCTCTTCTTCCGGGTTGCATCCCAGTCTCATTTATTTCCTTACCACAACCAGACTTGACGTTGTGATGGATGGACATTCTGGGTTTAAATTCTATAAGCGTTTTATCCAATTACACTAAATAATTACACATAAGAAATGAACCATGAATTAACGCATAATACTTTTTATCTCTTTTGCCCAATTATAAGAAATAATTACACGTAAGAAACGAATCACGAATTAATAAATAATACATTTTTATCTCTTGCAGCCTGAGTCTTATAGACATCGTGACATATGCTTGTGACACACACACACAACTGTCCCTGTTCTCAGCAGGGTTACAATCTAAGTAGGTCAGCTCTTTAATAAAGTTCTCTTTGGGAGTTAATCTGCGCTAAATGGTTATTTCTGTCTTTTCGCCATTGTAACTGGTGCAGCTTCCGGCTGCTTCCACAATGCTGTGGTTCGGTAGAGACTGGTGTGTTAATGAGATAACAAATAAGTACTTTTCAGGACTGGGGGTAGAGCTCAGCAGTTAAAAGTAGCTTGCTATTCCTGCAAAGGACCCAAGTTCAGTTCCCAGCACCCAGATCCAGCAGTTCACAATAATTTGCAACTCCAGCCAAAGAAGAGATGACACAGTCTTCTGGGCTCTGTAGGAACACACACACACACACACACACACACACACACACACACAAATATACATAAGTATACCCACAGAGAGACATACAGAGAGAGAGAGATACCTAAAGAAACAGAAAACATTGTCCCTTCCTATTTCTTACATCACAGAGCAGTGTCTTCCTTCTGGTTGTCCCTGTTCTGCTTCACGCATCTTCCATCTTATAAGACCTCAGAGGATCCAGAGCACCAGCTAGCAGACTGATAAATGAAGAGACAATGGAATTTGCAAATGACAAGGATGCTCATAGAGGGTGCTCTTAGCAATCAGCTGAGGTAATATGACTGAGTTCTTACATAAAGCATGTACCAGGATCCTCTTAGACATGTACAAGCTTTCTACAAAAACTCAACTCATTTTACATCAGCTGATTGCAAAGGATTCTGGGAGAACCGTTCGGTACACAGGCAAAGCTCAGCCTGCTTTCTTTAACCATCCAGGACTATCTGTCTAGGGTTGGCACTGCCCAGTGTGAACTGAGCCTACCCACACCCATCATTAATCAAGAAAAGGCACTGTAGGATTGTCCACAGGTTGATCTGCTGAGGGTGTTTTCTTAACTGAGATTCTCTCTTCCAAAATGACTCTAACTTGTGGTAACTGGACACAGAACCAGCTAACACAGTTCTTGCTTATTTATGTAAAGAATTAGGCTGCCCATTCTGTTACAGCCACCATCCTGATACAGTGTAGAACAAGACTTATAATTTAAGGTTTAGCAAGAAAAAAAAAAAAGACAGCTAGCCATGCTCTGTTGCACAGTCTTTGGTTTTGCTCTTGAATATTCTGACATGCTTAAACTCCACCAAAATTAGTTTCACATTCTTGAGAACTCTGGGGCTTTTGTTTTGTTTTGTTTTGCTTTGTTTGTTTGTTTTTGTACATTATCTAGCTCAGTTCTGACTACACAGAATCCAAAATATTATTATATTTTATTTAGTCTGTAGGTTACGTAAATGATGTGTTTAGTTACCTCTATTGCCTATAAATAAAAATCTCAAAGGTGAAATTATTGGCTAAGAACTAGAAATGGCTGGGGACATGGGTTGGTTGGTGACGTGCTTGTCATACAAGCAGGAGGACCCAAATTTATTCACCAGAACCTACATTAAAACATATGTGTGTTTGTGTGCTTGTGTGTGTGTGTGTGTGTGTGTGTGTGTGTGTGTGTGTCTAGGTATGATGATGTGCAATTGTAATCCCAGCACTGGGAAGGCAGAGAGAAAGCAGAGCTCTAGAGCTCACTGGCCTAGCCTACTTTGGTGAGTTCTGGACCAGGGAGAACCTGGACCTCAGATTCTTCTCAGAGTTGTTCTTTGGCTTTCATGTGATGCTCATGTACACACATGTCCCAAGACACCTACATACACATGTAAGTACACATGTACACACACACACACACACACACACACACACACACAAGAGCTACAGACAGATTCTGAAACAATGAGGTAAGGGTCATGTGACTCAGATAAGACATAAGTGTGGTTCCCTAGGACAGTTTCCTTGGGGATACTTTCTGAGTACTGGAAGGTCTTTGCCATCTTCACTGTGCCTGAGATCAGCTCTAACTCACAGCATGGGAAGTTACAGGAAAGGCAGCGCTTCCTGCCGTCATGGTTGATATTCAAGACAAGGGAGGGAGCTAAGCTAATGCTAAGAAGGGAGCAAGTGTCTTCTGGGGTTAGCATGACTCGAAGCTTTGTGGTTCATGAGAAGAGGCAGCTCTGAGGACATGATTCCATTTTGCCTTCAGTTACGATCTTGCTTCCTTTATTTACTTGGCCTCCCCTCCCACGCCACCCCCTCTTTGGAAGAGCCTCCTCTCCGCTGGGATTTTGCTCCTTCCCCTGCCCCTTCTCAGATTTCTCAACACCTGTCAAGCAGCTGCTATGTTCTGGCCAAGCAGTGGCTGCCTTGGGAAGGACTAAATTCTAACAATATGGAAAGTTTAGTGCCAGACTTAAGGGATTTCCAACATGAACTTAACTGTAGTAGGTCACTGCAGCCACACTCTCAGATTTCCTATGTACTTCTGTGGTCTCCATTAAGAATCCATAAAAATAACAGAGCTACTGAGTTCACTGGTGAGGTAGCCATGAATCTTTTTCTGCATCTATATATAACCGCAGGAATTCAAGACTTCAATAGCTATCTCTGTATGCATAGGCACACTTTCCCAGCTGTACACCTCTGCTACTAGGCAAAATATAAACTAATGATTTCTTAGGAGCATTACAGAAGTGGCTATGATGAATAATTAGGTGGCTGAGGTTCTGTTTTTTAAAGATTTACTTTTTTATTTAATGTATATATATGTGTCTGCCTGTGTGAGTCGATGTGTATCATCTGTGTGCAGGAGCCAGAGAAGGCCAGAAGAGGGACCCCTGCAGCTGGAGTTGCAGGCAGTTGTGAACTTCCGTGTAGGTGGTGCGAATGGAGCTCAGGTCCTCTGAATGAACTGTAAATGTTCTTAAGTATGGAACCATCTTCCCAGGCCCCCCTTAGCCATCCTTATGAATGGTATGTGCACTGATACAGTCAAACCTCAAAAGACATTAGACTGTAACCTCTGTTTTGTAGATGAGGAAGATAAACCTCCGTACGGCTAAGCAACATGGCTCAGGGTTAGAATGCTAGTAAGTGACAGTGCCAACATTTCAAATGGGGCAGCTTGGGTCCATGGTCCCTGACCCTGATTTTCATGCATGCATGTAGTTAATATGTTATAACAGATTCACTAAACTGTAAACTCTAAGTAAAAATAAGATTATCCTGAATTTGCAAGAAATTATGAAATGAGCTAGAAAAAAAAAAAAAACTTGATCAAGGTGATTGTTAATATATTATCTTCCCATGGTATCAGTGAGGCTCAGGGTCATTAAGTGACTTTTTAGAGCTCGTGTAACTGGCAAGTGTAGCAGTGACAACATTCTTCATCCTAATTGTTTCGTAATATGTAATATATGTAAAAATACATAGTATGACATATAAACTCTAAACTGTATTACTTAACCACTTATTGAAAGGTGTGCTCGATCATGTGTTTACATGTACATACTAAAGATCAAAGTTATTTATAAACATCCTCTAAAGACAAATGCATTGACTTGGAACTACAGCGCATTCTCCAGCTCTGTTCACCAAGCGTGTTTTCTTTAGAACCTTGTACAAAATTGAAATGCCCCACCCTAGGAAGAAACATAAACGTCATTTTATAGCCTAAAAGAATTAAGTTTCATATTACTTACAAAAAAAAATTCATTTCTTAGTGACAAAAAGTTTATGTTTCTTATAATACTCCAATAAGCCAGGTTATTAAATTTTCTGAGCCACTCAACATTCCACAAATACTTTTTATATCTGTGAAAGTTCGAGACAAAGGGGATGAAAGATCTCTTGAGCCTGTGCTCTGTTCTTAATTCTGCTAGCGACTGCATTCTGGTAACCAGGAGCTGGTTCATTTGCCTCTCTGGGATTCAAGTCAGTCATTTTTAAAATGAACTCAAGGACATCGTCCATAAAGAACCAAGGAGCCCTGGAGTTCCAACTACTGTTATTTGAAGCAGTGAAAGCAACAGAAGGGTTGGGTACTGGTAGTTCTGACGTTGTTCCTCTAGAATTATGACATTATATAAGCTCCTGGAGGGAACCACACAAGAAGAAAAAGTTGTCTTGACCATGACTTCATGCAGTTTGGGATTCAATAGTTCCTCTACTAAGTAGCCAACAATGTCTTGACAGTCTTCAGTCTAGAAGCAGGGAAAAATGTTTAGGTTTATACTCTTATTCAGCTTCCTTTAGATTTAAGGAAGTCAGGTCATAAGCAAATGAATGTGGTTGTATAATGTTAAAATTTGCTAAATTCTGAAATGGATCTATCTCAGTGCAAAAAGTACTTATTAAGTAAGAGGTCCTAGGTTTCTCCTGTCTCCTCCAGGTCTTTCTATCTCATCTTTCTTTCATAAGATTCCCTGCACTCTGCCCAAAGTTTGGCTATGAGTCTCAGCATCTGCTTTAATACCCTGCCTGGTAGAGTCTTTCAGAGGTCCTCTCTGGTAGGCTCCCGTCTTGTTCCCTGTCTTCTCCCACTTCCGATGTCTATCCTGTTTGCCCTTCTGAATGAGGATTAAGCATCTTCCCTAGGGACCTCCTTGTTGTTTAGCTCCTTTAGGACTATAGATTTTAGTATGTTTATCCTATATTATATGGCTAATATCCACTTGTAAGTAAGTATATACCATGTGTGTCTTTCTGCTTAGAGAAAGAAGATACAGACAGTCCTGATGAAGCCTGATGGGCTAGGGTCAGACAGTAGGGGAGGAGGACTTCTCTTATCAGTGGGCTAGGGGAGGGATATTGAGGGGGGAAGGGAGAGAGGGTAGGACCAGGAGGAGTAGAGGGAGGGGACTACAGCTGGGATACAAAGTAAACAGATTGTAATAAATAATAATAATAATAATAATAATAAGTGTACCATGTGCTTGTAATGCTGGCTTCTAAGAGACCAAGACAAGCAGATCCTTGGGACCCATTGGTCAGCCAGCCTAACCTTTTTGGAAAGTTCTAGGCCACTAAAAGACCCTCTCTCAAAAAGTAAGGTAACTTCAGAAGTGCCACCTGACACTGTGTCTGACCATCACATACACACATAAAAGTGTGCATGTACACACACACACACACACACGCACGCACGCACGCACGCACAACTAAGTGTCTTGGTGGAGGATAAAGCAGAGAATGAATGGAGAAGTAATTAAGAAGAGGGATTTTATTTCTCGTTTGATAGCAAACTTGATTTGAACGGATGTGAGGCCCTTTGTAAGCATTCATTTGATTTGGTGTGAAGAGTAGTAAGTATTACATATTTTGTGCTCAAAAATGTTGATGGCCTAGGTATAACTCATTTCAGGCAGTTTGATATTTCAAAAATAAAGTTTAAGTTATAAGAATAGTGTTAACAATTTTCTTTCTGAGCAACTTACAATTATACAAAATTGTTAAAATCTTTTCCTTATTTTGTGATGAAATTACATCACACGTTGATGTAGAATTTTGTAGAAATTGTAGTTGCTTTTCCATTAGCCTTTTCATTCATCTTCTCCATCACTTTCTCCAAGTTATCAGAGTGAGTTTGAATATGATAATGAGCATTCCATATTAATACATTTAGCCTAATATATATATCATATATGTATACAACCTTACATTTCCCCTAATATAATATAAAATCGTATGTATACAAATATACGTGTGTGTGTGTGTATGTGTGTGTGTGTGTGTGTTTGTGTGTGGCCTTAGGTCCTGAAAACCTAGAACACCATTAGTACTCAGTTATATTTATTGGCTTAATTGCCTGATTAAAAGAAGACAGAATCCAGTCAGGTGTCTGAAAAATATAAAATATGAGCCTTTGGCTTGTTTATCCTAAGTTGAAATATAGGAATGCTCCTTCATGGAGACAATGACCCACATCATCCTTTGTTTCACAGAGGATCATGGAACAACAGTTCTTTAATAAAGAATGCACATAAGGATCCAGAGAGATGGTTCATTGGTTAAGGGTATGCCCTGCTCTTGCAGAAGACACTTTTGGTTCTTAGGATCCACAATGATGGCTTACAATTACCTTGACTTCAATACCAAGAAACCGATGCCCTCTTCTGGCCCTCATGGGCACCCTCATGCACGAACACATTCATTTATAAAAATACACTATCTATGTAAACAATATTGAAGTACAGCTTTTAAAAGGATGAATGCATATACATCTGGCCAGATTTCTGAGAAACCTTGTGCTTTTCTAACTTAGCGGGACAGGTGCAGCTGGTGTGTCATGCCCTCCTTCAGGCATCAATCCAGGTGACATGACACTTTGACAGTCTTAAGTTGATACACCAGCATGTTTGGAACGATAAGGAGAGAAGGTGAAGGACACCGGGTTCTTTTTAAATCTACATTTTTATGATGTATTGACTTTAAATCCCTAATGTAGCCTCTTCCCTTGTCTCTTCCTGGTCCTTCCCTCTTACCTTCTATCCTCCTCCTCATTCCTTAGAAAGGGGGAATCCTCCTCCCCTACCATTTGAGCCCAGCCCATCAAGTCTTATTAGGATTTCCTCTTCCTCTGTGGCCTTGCAAGGCAGCTCTGCCAGGAGGAAGTGACTAAAGAGCTGGAAACCAAGTCCATGTCAGAGATAACTCCTGCTTCCCTTACTAGGAGGCTCACATGGAGACTTAGCTGCCTGTGGGTTACATCTGAGCAGGCGGTCCTTGCCTGGTGCATTGGTCTCTGCAGGTCCCTTAGGCCCACATTTGTTGGCTTTGTTGGTCTCCCTGTGGAATTCTTGACCCTCTGGGCCCTTCTATACCCCCACTCTTTCATAAGACATCCTGCACTATGCCCAAAGTTTGGCTATGTTTCAGCATCTGCCTCAATCCCCTGCTGGGTGGGCTCTTTCAGAGGACATCAATGGCAAGCTCAGGCCCTGTTCCCTCTTTTCAACTGCTTCTGGTGTCTATTCTATTTGCCCTTCTGAATGAGAATTAAGCATCCTCCCTAGGGTCCTTCTTGTTATTCATCTTCTTTAAGTCTGTGAATTTTAGTATGGTTATCTTGTATTATATGGCTAATATCTGCTTATAAGTGAGTATATACCATGTGTGTCTTTCTGGTTCTGGGTTACGTCATTCAGGATTATCTTTTCTACTTCCATCCATTTACCTGCAAATTTCATGATTGATTTCTTTGTTTTTAATAGCTGAGTAGTATTCCATTGTGTAAACATACCATAATTTCTTTATCCATTCTTTGGTTGAGGGACATCTGGGTTGTTTCCAGATTTGGGCTATTTCAAATAAAGCTGCCATGAACATAGTTGAGTAAATATTCTTGTTGAATGGTGGAGCATCTTTTGGGTGTATGCCCAAGAGTGGTATAGCTGGGTCTTGAGGTAGCACTATTCCCAATTTTCTGAGAAAGCAGATTGATTTCTAAAGTGGTTGTACAAGTTTGCACTCCCAGCAGCAATGGAGGAGGGTTCCCCTTTCTCCACATCCTAACCAGTGTATGCTGTCACTTGAGTTTTTTATCTTAGCCATTCTAATGGGTATAAGATGGAATCTCAAGAGTCATTTTGATTTATTCCCTGATGACTAAGGATGTTGAACATTTCTTGTTTGTTTTTGTTTTATTTTTCCATATGAAGTTAAGAATTGTTTTTTCAAGGTCTGTAAAGAACTGTGTTGGTATTTTGATGGGGACTGCACTGAATCTGTAGATTGCTTTTGGCAGGATGGCCATTTTTACCATGTTATTGAGCATGGGAGATCTTCCCATCTTCAGATATCTTCTTCAATTTCTTTCTTCAGAGACTTGAGTTTTTTTTCATACAAGTCTTTCACTTGTTTGGTTAGGATTACACCAAGATACTTTATGGGTTTTGTTTGTTTGTTTGTATTTGTTTTTTATGGCTATTGCGAAGGGTGTTCTTTCCTTAATTTCATTCTCTGCTCACTTGTCTTTTGTATACAGAAGAATTACAGATTTTTTTGACTTAATTTTGTATCCAGCCACTTTGCTGAAGAAGTTTATCACCCGCAGGAGTTTCCTGGTAGAATTTTGGGGGGGTCACTTATGTATTTTATCATATCATCTATGAAGAGTAATACTTTGACTTCTCCTTTTCAATTTATTTTTTTTTACGTGACTTTGATTTAACTTTGGTAAGTGGAATCTCTTTAGAGAATTGTCCATTTCATTTAGATTTTCAAATTTTGTGGCATATAAGCTTTTGAAGTAAAACCTAATTATTCTTTGAATTTCCTCAGTGTCTGTTGTTATGTCTCTCTTTTAATTTCTGATTTTGTTGATTTGTATAATGTCTTTCTGCCTTTTAGTTAGTTTGGCTAAGGGTTTGTGTATCTTCTTGCTTTTGTCAAAGAACCAGCTCTTGGTTTTATTGATTCTTTGAACTGTTCTCTTTGTTTCTAATTGATTGATTTCTGCCCTGAGTTTGATTATTTCAAGCCATCTACTCCTCTTGGTTGTGTCTGCTTCTTTGTTTTTAACCTCTGGAGCTTTCTGGTGTACCATTAAGTTGCTTGTCTGAGATGTCTCCAAACTCTTTATGGAGCCACCTAGTGCTATGGACTTTCCTCTTAGCACTGCTTTCAGAGTATCCCACAAATTTGGGTGTGTTATGTCTTCATTTTGATAGGATTTTAGGAAGTCCTCAATTCTTTCTTTATTTCTTCTCTGACCCAGTTGTCATTGAGTAGGGAGTTGTTCAGTTTCCATGTCTGTGTAAGCTTTTTGTTATTTCTGTTGTTGTTGAGGTCCAGCTTTAGTCCATGGTGGTCTGATAGGATACATACTGTTATTTCAGTCTTCTTGTATCTGTTGAGGCTTGCTTTGTGACCTACTATATGGTCAGTTTTGGAGATGGTTCCATAAGGTGCTAAGAAAGTATATTATATTCTTTTGTGTTTGGGTGAAAAGTTTTTTACATGTGCGGTAGGTCCATTTGAGTTATGACATCTGTTAGTGTCATTATTTCTGAGTTAGTCAGATGACCTGCTTTCAGACACAATTGTTTCCCTCACCTTAGGATTTCCTCTCACCTAGGAAACTCAGCCGCTAGTGTTTTAGGGATCAGAGTTCGGTCTGTTGGTTGCTGTGTGGTCGCTGCTGGCCTGCTGATCAGACACAGTGTGTGATAGCTAACCCCGCCTGAAGGAGGCCAGGCTGCAACTCTCACTCACTGGCTGATCCCAAACAAATGGCATTCTGGGAATAGCAAACCTTTGGAGACAGTGAAGGAGCATCAGGTTCTACCAAGGGCAGGAAGAAAGGAGGCACGGGGAGGCACAGCACAGGATTTTAGTACAATGAAGCCACTCTGTATGTCATCTGTGGAGGGGGCCCTCTTATTTTGTATGTGATATGATACATAAAATATACTAAGAAAGTGAGTCTTCTTGGCACCCATAAACTCAGTGGCAGAGCGATCAGAACAGATTTATTGTTTGCAGGAAATGTATTGCCCTGCTACAGACAGTAAGAGAATGGGGTATACAGGAGTCCTGGTGCTTTTTCATTCATTTTTCTGTGAACTAAAAATGCCTTAAAACTTAAAGCATTTTTAAAATATAAAAGTTAATAAACAAACCAAAACCAAAAATGAATAGAAAAAGACTGGCAGAAATATTTATAACACAGACTTTTGATAAAAAATCATGAATCTAGAAGTTAGAAATAATCCCTGCCAATAAAAGTGAAAGAAAAAAAATGATTAAAACCTAAAAAAATAAATTGGATGGTCAGAAACAAGACATTCACACAGTGGATAAATACTTGTGAAAAGGCCACTAACATCATAATCCATGAAGAAAACAAACAAGCAAGCAAACAAACAAACAGGAATGGGCTGCCAGGTTGGTTCCAATGAAGAAAATGGCCAGCTCAGTATCCTGATGAGGTGGCAGAGCAGACAGAGCCCTCAAATGCTACTGGTGGACATGCAGACAGCTTCTCTCTCTTTAACAACTTCTTGGTGATATCCCTTAAATGAATGTGAAAATGCTCTATGACTCAGCTACTCCATTCTTGGGGATAAAACCACAGATATGAGTTTGTACAACCGAGAGAGAGAGAGAGAGAGAGAGAGAGAGAGAGAGAGAGAGAGAGGATTGATTAATTCTTGGCTGTTCAATTCTCATGCCACAAAGCTGGAAGCAGCCTGGGTTCTTGATTGACCCATATGAGAGCAAATGCAGTGTGCGATGTGAACACAGTATGAAATGGCACTGCAGTGGGAAGGAATGAGCACGGAGGGTCCAGAGAGAACACAAACTAATCTAGAGAAATGGTGGCCAGAGCCAGGCACAACGACGGGATGTGACATTATTTAATTTATTCAGAACGTGGGACTGGCCACATTCATCTACTGTGTTGGGGTCAAAACAGTGATATGTTTTAGCATTCCTGGACTAGGAAAAGATACTGAGCCCTTAACATCACTGACAAACTGCTATGCCAGCCCAAACCATGAATATCCAGATTACTTTGAGTGAGATCAAATACAATGCTATTTGTTCTTGTTTTTGTATTTGCCTTGAAATGTTTGGTTGCTGTCCCATAGAAAGAGGTAGTTACAAAAGGAGCGGGGGATTTGGAGATGGAAGCAAGGACATTTGGAAACTCTGTAGCTAAACGTGGTGAAGGAGTGTTCTGCAAGGATCAAATAATGACCCACTTATAAGAACTACCAGGGATGGATGAGCACGAATCAAGTGTATTTATAACCCAACGTGTAAAATATAAGCGGGTAAGGGAGTTCTCTGATAGAATAGACTTCCTCCTTTGAAGCACACAGCCTCGTGTGTTTAAGATAATGCAAGGATAGAACTTAGAAAACACAGAGGAATTAATGACTCACGTGTATGCACTTTAAGTCTTCTTGTAGCCAATTTTGGCAGGGAGGGGAAGATACCAATTTAAAGTGAAGCTCCTCACAATAAATGAATGTAATATTTGTTTGATAAAGTCTTTGAAAAAAAAAAAAACCTTACAGATAACTAAGGGTAGAGACCAGAAGACAATGGGCAAGAAAAAAAAATGTACATACTGAACTTGAGGGACTGTGGGATATTCCTTGGAGACGACGCCTAGGCAAGTATAAGCTAGGAAGCAATAGGGCAAGCATTTGCATGCAAGGATCATCCAAAGCATGGTGAAAGGCCTTCTTTTCCAGTTTTATCCAGTTCTTTGTCATTAGAGAGGCTTTCTTTTTCAGCCTAGTGCTAAATGTTGGTCAGCTGTCAACCACTGTGACCAAGCGTCTGAGGTAAATGGAATCAAATGAGGACTGGTTTGGGGACCTGGTTTCAGAAGTTCTGGGATGAGTCTGGCTGGCTACATTGCCTTGGAGGTGAAGTGAGGGGGTGGGTGTTAGAGTGGTGTAGGTGTGTGGTAGAGGAGGCTGCTCACCCCATAGGGGGCAAAAAGCAGCAAAAGGCAAAAAGAACCAATGGCAAAATGTATGCTTACCACAACTTTCTTCCTCTAGCTACACTTCCATCTTTGGCTAGCCCATTAAGGAATGGATAAATCAATGTATTAATCCATTCATGAGGTTATAGCCTTTGTGATCTATTTGCCTTTAATGATAGTGTCCAGCCTCCGAAAAGAAGTCATTTTTATTAAAAAATATTTTGTAACAACAGATATTCTTCTTTGAGACTAGCCTTCTATAATACATATGCCCAACACCATTCTACAATGAGGGAGTGAAAAATTATAGAACTGACGAAGAAATGACATACAATAAAAGTAGAATTTGAAGCAGATGGGATGCAGAAAGCATTAGAAAGTGGATCCCGATAAAATCAGAACATCCTAAATATCTCCTCCCTCACTAGCATCTGTCCTGGTCATGGTATCCAGCCCACTCACGAGCAACAAATATCCGGTACCAAGATTAGCACATCTCTCTAGGTTCCTGTGGGACCAAATCAAGAGGACAAAAAGAGGTCTCAGATCTGCTTGAGATCTGTGAATAAGATTTCATTCTTCTCCTGGTTTTCTCTCAAACAATTCATCTACTCACACACACACACACACACACACACAACTTTCCAAATACAATTTTTATAGGACATAAAAGAACCATAAAATAAATGCTACACATCACTAGCTAAATGCAAGTAGACAATTAGTTGAACTAGTCAATTAGGCAAGAACAATAGTACTCTATGACTTAAACAAGAAAAAAGATGAATATATATAATATATATATATATAAAGATTTGTGTATATATTTGTGTGCATGAACATATAAATATGTATATTACCAATTAAGTAACTTCTGTTTTTTTTTAATATGAATCATATAAAGTATATTGAAGTAGTGAATTCACATTTGTCTAGTGTAATATGGTTGTTGCCCTGTGGAGCGTCATTGGATGGATGACCTTTAACAAACAAAATTGGTTCCAAGTAATAATCATGTTTAATCCTTAAATTGCTGTTCCTTGGTCATTGGCAGTTCTCTTTACAGACTGAACTATTTATCATGGAATTTTTATTCTCGAATATTTTAGATTTATTTTTTTAATGAAAAGATAGTTTAGGGTCATCTTTGGTTCTGCTTTCTTCAAACAGTAAACAATCCACTAACGAAGTGACTTTTGATATCTAGTCACCAGTCACCAGTTTTCATTTAATCAGAAAAAAAGATTGATGCATACCCTATAAATGGAAAAATTACTTTTTTATCTAAAGGTTCTGACTCAACCTACAGTCTTTGTGTCTTTTTCCCATTGGACTAGTGAGTTTACATTTTACCCTATTTTATTTAAGAGTTCAAGATTCCTGTGTTCATATTCCCAAAACATTGGTTTTTACAAGCAATACCATATTATAATAATAGATCCTGTACTCACTAAGTTAAGAATGAACATCAGAGGGTTAGGGAGATAGCTCAGCAAATGTGAAGGCAGGGGTTCAAATTCCCAGCATCAATGTTGGTGCAGGGCAGGCAGGCATCTTTGACAGGCATCTTAGCACTCAGGATTCAGAGACAAACAAGCTAGCTAGACAAGCTGAATAGCCAGCTCCCAGCTTATGTGAGAGAGCCTGCCTTCATGTATAAGATGAAGAGTTAAGGGACTGTAGCCAGCCTGAGCATGACATGGCTTTGGCAGACCTACCCCTTCTCCACCAAATCATTATAATACATTTCTAAAGCTACCCACCAGGGTCCATTCCTTTCTTTGGCCACTTTCTCCTCCTGAGGCTAACAACCAAGATCCAGCTATCAAAGTATTAAAGTTCAGCAATCAAAAGCCCCACGGGGCTTCTCATTTTATCTCTATAAACTGCCATTTGTCTATGGGCCATCTCTATTTCCTCTCTATCCAGAAGCAGTTTCCTGCCTCCCCATTTGTCCCCCAAAGAAATACCCCACTTTTTCTTTCTATTGTTCATTTCCCCTTGCCCCTTGCTCTTTATCTCTTGTTGTTGCCTCTTATTTCTTGTCCTTTGTGCCCCTAGAAAAATAAATCTCCATTGTGCTGAGAACTTGGTCTTGGGGTGTCTTGATCTGATGCCAGTCCCTTCAGAGAGCAATTGAAAATATTCTCACCACCAACATATGGCTTCCACATTACTGTAAAGTTTTAACAACATTGTTTTAAAAAGCTAATCTATCCTTCCCCCCCCCCCATATATATTAGCATCATTGGTCATCTGTGGCCTAATTCATCCTCTATCAAATCCTTGGTAAATATCTTAAAGTGATTTACTTTACATTAACACTCTACTTATAACTTCCTAATGCATCACCATAAAAGCCAAATAGAAGTAATCAATAGCTAGCTTCTCCAGACCAGTCATTAATTTGTTCTTCGTTCTGCTTTTCAAACATCAGGCCACTGTCTCGTTAGTGATTCACGGTTACCCCAAGCATTGGAAACTTGCTGTCACTCACACGTGGGCTCCACAATTCTAATATCATGTAAGCTTGGCTCCTGGCCCTTCCCAGGGTTCTTCAAATGTCGCTTTCGCAGAGATGCCTGTCCTGGCTGTCCCAGCTATGGAACCCACTCTCAGGCTGATCTTCTGGTTGTCCTCTTTTAACTCATCCCTAGAGATGCCCTGCATGTGTTTAAGGGATTATGGTCCATCTTCCCAGCTAAGTCTAGGCTTATGAGAAGTAAAGCATTTTAGGTAGTTCTTTGCTGTTTTGCAGTGCCTGGCACATATTAATCCCTCAACAAATAGCTGTTAAATGTTACTAAAAGATCAAGACCTTAAAAGAGAACTAGAAAAGACAGAAGATTAGAAAATATTAATAAAAACCCCGTGATCAAAGATACTGTTCCAAGAGTACCACCAAGCTATGAAACATAATGATAGATGGACTTGTTTATACATAAGATCATAAAATTTCTGTATAGTAAAAGTCTCCACAAGCTAAGCTAAAAGTAGAAACTATTTATGGCGCATATAATTAACCTCAATAGATTCTGCTCAGATTTACCAACCCAAACATGTGGTTTAAACCCACTTATAAAGGAGTCATAAGAAAGAAAGAAAGAAAGAAAGAAAGAAAGAAAGAAAGAAAGAAAGAAAGAAAGAAAGAAAGGAAGGAAGGAAGGAAAAGAAAGATGTAATTCTGCTGATTCAGTTAGGGCTTAGACATCCTTTAAAATAAGTGTGATGGTAACTCATCATACTAATTGATGCAATTCTAAAGATAAACAGCAAAGCTGAGGAGAGGGCAAAAGTTATGAATATGTAAATCACACAGACAAATGGGTGGTAGAAATATGAAAATACTGTGCTAACCTTTTTAAGCCGTATGTTTAGATAAACACAATTGTGTTGTCTATAATTAATGTAAATTAAAAATACATTATTATGTAAAGAATGTAAATTTCTAACATATAATTTGTGGAAATCCACATTGTAATGACATTTCCGGAATTTAATCTGTTAAAATTTCAGATTAACGAGATTAAATTCCAGATTCTTCTACTGAGGCAATTATAGTTTAAAAATTCTAGTTTAAAAATACCAATAGGCCTTAAGCTCTTACAAGAAAGTAGCCACACAAGTGATTATAGCACTATTTATATAACAATATGGCAATAATAGTAAGTATAAAATAAATAAGATGTGGGGTCAATAATGTGTGGTACATTCACAGAGGAATTTTTGTGACAATTAAAGAGAAATACAAATCCGAATTTTCTAATTTACAGTGTTATCTATGACACATTAAGAGAAAAAAAAAGTTTGAGATCGATGTGAATATGAGTCCCCCCTTCAAAAGGACACTTCCATCACAATTACCAGATGTCTGACTGATTGATTGTGACCGAAAGGCCCTCCACCAAAGGACATCTAGAGAATTGTTGGTTATCACTCTAGATGATGACATCAAAATCACGGGGTCAATGACTTCATGATACCTTTGGCTATTATCTCATGTCACATAATGATTGAAGCTGCTCTAAATAGCTGCCCACAATGGTTACCTAAGGTGTAATAGAGCAGATAGATGGACCATGGGTTCATCTCACAGATCTGTGCCTTTTTACTTGCAAGATCATCCGTGATGCAAACCGCTTACAGGATTTGCTCTTGTTCTATATAGTCCAGAATGTTGGCTTATGGCCACGCTGTGCTTTACTGAACGCGGCAAACACATCACACAAAGGAAAATGAGACTGGACCCTTACCTGGCAGGATAGCGCTGCTCCCCAATTAGAGGAAGAATCAGAAGCCTTGATGTCAAAAGACTTTGTCTTCAAAAGAACTAGCCATGAAGAAAGGAAACAAAACACAGCATGATAATATGGAGCTCAGTGAAGTCAAATATTTCTGGCTATTGTGATTTTTAAAATCGTATTTATGTATCTGTGTGTGCACATGTCACAACATATATGTGAAGGTGAGAAGAGTCTTTTCTACCACGTGGGTTGCAAGGTTCAAATTCAGGCTTGGAGGCAAGCACCTTTACCTGCTGACCCATCACACCAGCCCCAAATTAAATACGTTTGCTCACATTGAATACTGCTTGGAACACAAAGAAAAATGGATTCATTGCTGGTGGAAGTGTGAAATGTGATAGCCACTTTAGGACAGAGTTTAGACAAACACTTTATAAAAAAAAACCAACCACACCATTCAGTACTCACCCGTCTTGGTATATAGAAATGAGTTTTAAATGGGCACATTCAAAACATTGTCAAATAGCTACAAAAATTTTATTTAAAAATTTTTGAAGTTTTGAAGCAACTAAGATATCTTGCAGGAAGTAAATGGGGAAACATCGATAAATCCGGAAGATTCTATGCTATTTACAAAGAAATGTTCTATTAAAGCCATGGAGAGTCATGGAGAAATTGGGAAGCATAATTCTAACTGAAAGAGGCCAGGCTGCAATGCTCACTTACTGACTGATTCCAAACAAATGGTATTCTGGGAATGGCAAACCTTTGGAGACAGTGAAGGAGCATTGGGTTCTACCAAGGGCAGGAAGAAAGGAGGCACAGGGAGGCACAGCACAGGATTTTAGTACAATGAAGCCACTCTGTATGCCATCTGTGGAGGGGGGCCCTCTTATTTTGCATATGATATGATACATAAAATATACTAAGAAAGTGAGTCTTCTTGGCGCCCGTAGACTCGGTGGCAGAGTGATCAGAACAGATTTAATGTTTGCAGGAAATGTATTGCCCTGCTACAGACAGTGAGGGAAGGGGGTATATAGGAATTCTGGTACTTTTCCATTCATTTTTTTCTGTGAACTAAAACTGGCTTAAAAGTGAAAACATTTCAAAAAATAAAAATTAAAACACAAACCAAACCAAACTGAATATAAAAATGGACTGGCAGAAAAATATTTATAACTCAACCTTTAGATAAAAGTCACAAATCTAGAAGTTATAAATAATTTTTGCCAATGAAAACAAAAACAAAAAAATGATAAAAAGATAAAGAAAAAGATGTTCAGAAACAAGACATTCATGCAGTGGATAAACACTTGTGAAAAGGTCACTAACAACATAATCCATAAAGAAAACAAACAAGCAAACACAAAAACAAACAGGAATGGGCTTCCAGGTTGGTTCCAATGAAGAAAATGGCCAACCCCGTATCCTGATGCAGCAGAGCAGACCGAAATTTCAAATGTCTTTGGTGGCCTTGCAGACAGCTTCTCCTCCTTTGAAAACTCCTTGGTGATATCCCTTAAATGAACATGAAAATGCTCTATGACCCAGCTACTCCATTCTTGGGGATAAAACCACAGACATGAGTTTGTACAACCAAAAGAGAGAGATAGAAAGAGGATGGATTAATTCTTGGCTGTTCAATTCTTATGCCACAAAGCTGGAAATAGCCCGGGTTCTCGATTGACCCATATGAGAGCGAATGCAGCGTGCGATGTGAACACAGTACGAAATGGCACTGCAGTGGGAAGGAATGAGCACAGAGAGTCCAGAGAGAACACAAACTAATCTAGAGAAATGGTGGCCAGAGCCAGGCACAACGACGGGATGTGACATTATTTAATTTATTCAGAATGTTGAGACTGGCCACACTCATCCACTGTGTTGGGTCAAGACACTGATTTACTTTTGGGTTCCTGGACTAGGAAAGCAATGATGAAGTCTTTGTGAGTGAGAGATCTGAAGTATCTGTTCAATAAAACAGGCAGTAAAGGCCTCAAGCCAAAAGAAAGACCATACTCTACTCTATTCTACTTAAAAAAAAAAAATTGCAGGTATTTTTATCTAGAAAGTAGAGGTCTGGTGCTTGTGGATGTTAGCTTGACCAATGACACAGAGACCCATACACACACATTGAGATTGTGTTTGAAGATAAAAAAAAAAAAAAAAAAAAAAAAAAAAAAAAAAAAAAAAAAAAAAAACTTTTAAAGAATCTAATTTCAGGGAGTAGTCTCTACATTTGAAGGTAGAATTGGATACAGGTTTAAAAGGGTTGTTTGTTTCTGTATATTTCTAATTCTTGAGGCCCCTAAGCAATGGTACTAAGTGTCTTTTTATGGTGAATCAAGGGAGAGAAATAGGTGAAAGCCAAGTGTTCTCCCCACCCCAAATATTTCAGGGTTGCAGAAGGAAGTGTGACCGATGGCTACACAGCCTCTTGAATAGATCTGGTTAAAATAGAAAAATCTATTAGGAAAGTTAATACATCTGTGATGCTTAAGATACTCTCCTGGAATGATACTTTGGCTTGTAGGAGTGATGGAGAGAGTAGGAAAGCAACCTCAAAGGCCATCTCATTTAATGTCTTCAGCCAATGTGCCGATCTTGTCTGTAGATCTTGCTTTGAAAGTGTCTCAATGGTTGTGGGAGAAAACATGCTTTTACTCTCACAGGGGATGTACAGTGTATGGTCAGTTGGCTGGAGAACAGCTTGAGAAACTGACCTATTTGTTTAGTTTGGCACCTGGAGTAGGGTGGACTCTGTGTATCTGTATGGGTGCGTGTGGTGGGTAGGGATTTGTGGGGATGAGTGTGTGGAGGTGTGTGTAAGAGAGTTGAGTAGGGGGAAGGTAGGGATAGAGGCTCAAGGTAGGTATAAGCTTTGTTGACATCTGCAGCAGCATTTGCTTGCATTGAGGACTGACATGTCTAACACTAACAGCAGAATCATCTGGAGTTTCGTGTGAATTTTCCCTGAATCAACAGTGAAATAAGAAAATGTTCTTAACTTTTCATGACTAAAGAAAAGGAAGCATCTCATAAGGCTTCGTGGGTGCTCCATTCTGAATCCCAGAAGAGAAGAGAATGAGCAAAACCCGCCCCCAGGCGCGCACGTGTGTGTGTGTGTGTGTGTGTGTGTGTGTGTGTGTACAGTCGCTTTCCACCTTATTTTTTGAGACAGTCTCTCACCGAATGTAAGACTCACCAATCAAACTGGCTGAGTAGCTGAGCCCCAGAGATCCTCCTGCCTCTGCCTACTCAGCACGGTGACTGTGCCCATTGTCACGCCTGGCTTCTTGTATGGATGCTGGAGATAAGAACTCATGCCTTCATGCTTGTGCAGCAAACACTGACACATCCCCCAGGCCCCAGCATTCTGTTTTACAATATTATTCAAAGACTTCTGAATCATTCATTCATCACTGGCACTCTTTGCTTTTTCTCCAAAGGTAGAGACTACTCACTGAAATTAGATTCTTTCTAAAGTTTCCTGTCTATAAACAAATGGCAGTGTGTGTGTGTGTGTGTGTGTGTGTGTGTACTACTGTGTCATTTGCCACACTAACATCCATGAACACCAGACCTCTACTTTCTAGTTAAAATCACCTGCAATTTTTAAAAATGAAGAGTTAGGTTAGATAGGTCTATCTTTTCTCTAACTATTCCCTGCCCTGTTCAGCAAATTCACACACCTCTCTTCGCTTTGTTTTCCTTTGATGATGATGATGATGATGATGATGATGATGATTACATTGTTTTCTTTTTTCCCTTTCTTTTCCTTACCTTTCCTTACATTTGACTTTTGAGTTTCCAAAAACATCAATAGCAAGAGAAAATAGAAGGACTCATGCATGTTGAGAGCCAGTTCTGTATGTGAGGCGTTGAAAGCATGCTTTTCTGTTCCTCAGACCAGCAGAGTCTTCAGAAAGCATTGTAGGAAGAAATGACAAGTTCAAGGACACTACTCATACCTGGGATGAGAGGAGGTCTGTGCTGGACTCCTTAGCTCACAGACATGAGCAAGAGAGAGGGATCTCAGGTGAGTGTAAGACATCAGAGAGGGTCCCTGTGTTTGACCCTGAGTGATTTTTGAAGCGAATAAGATGCATGCAGGCTGAGAGATCTTCAGGTTCCTATTATGTTCATTACAGCTTAGATACCCCTGAAAAACTTCCCAGAGACCCAGAAGTGACACAGAGAACAGAGCAAAAGGGTAAAAGGGTGCAGGGAATAGAGGAGGGTACTCTCTGCAGACACAGCAGGAAACATGGTGGGTGACACCAAAGAGATGAACATTGCCAACGACTGTCACATGAGCCCTGTTGTGGCCGTGTGCCAGCCTCAGCAACCATAGGCTGCCTCTGTGAATGGCGGGAGATGGGGACAGGATTTCCATAGTCAATTGTAATTAAAACTCTACCACTGCATGGACAGGATTGCGAGTTTAAACAAAGTCTGAATCACAGAAAGAAACCAATAGCTACATTCCTCCCAAAAAAAAAAAAAAAAAAAAAAAATCCACCCCTTCCCCATAGCACTAGAGGAAACAGGCCTTTGCCCATTTTTGTTACTGAAAAGCTCCAGTTCAACATATTTCTCTAAAGGAGGTATTTTTGCTTCCAAAATCATGTTAAGTAGATGGATTCCTTAGGGAAAAAAACCTCATTATTTCCTAGACTTGTCCACTGAACCTTCCACAAATGTCCCTGTGGCAACAGGTCCAGAAGGGACAGAAAAGCAGGTACCCGATGAAATCATCTCTGGGTTGGCCTCCTTTGAATCCTTAGAAAAACAAAACAACAGCAGCAAAGAAAACAGAGACCACACCCACTTGAGTGCACACATTCTTTTCCTTTGTTGGACAATCTACTTCCTTACAGAATCAGGGAAGCCAGCAGGAATGGGTATGTTGGAGCAACAGGCATCTCATACTGAGCTCGATACCAGAAGCATTTTCCTGTGGCCAGGGAGCCTATCTGTGGACATGGAAGTGCCTGGGAACAGACTACTACCCTTAGCAGAAAGCTCAGGGGAAGTGGCCCAGGCAGTGTAGCCCTGCCCCTCATGTGTGCCCACCATGTACCAAAAGGCAGAGGACAGCTTGAGAGTGAAGAATTGAGTGATGCTCCCATACGTTACTTCTCTTCTTTCATTCCTTCTTTACTATTGTCTATTCTTTTTCTTTTCTGTCTCTTCTTTCTTCTTTTTTAATTGGTCCTTCTTCAAAGGTCAATTGCTTCAAGTGGAAAGGTTCTTAATGCCAATAACAGAAAATCTATCCTTTTCCCAACCCTCACTCCCTCTAGCCCTTCCTTTCTTTCTTTTGATAGGCTCTCACTATGTAGTTCAAACTAACCTCGAACTCTTGATCTTTCTGCGGCACCAACTACATCTTTCTAGGATTACAAGCATGTGCCACCACATACAAAGACCCCTCACCTTCTTTCCCAGCTCTTTACTCCTTCTCCAAATAGACCCCAGCAACAAGAGGCACCTTCTGTTTGCTCGACCATTTACATGCTTGATTTTCTTTTGCTTCGTAGATGTTTTCTTACAATGTATAGCCTCATGGACCCCTCGCACATTCTTACGTGACTTTTATTTAATTGGATTCACACTGCACAAAAGTGTTCTTAAAATATACTAAGGATTATTTAAATCAAAAGGAGTAAGACATGCCTACAGACATGATGGTCACAAAAGTCTATAGTTGCTGATCTCTAGAGATGCTGCCACTCCTGAGTTCATGGTTCCGGGCTCCATAAGAAAGCAGGCTGAGCAAACCATGAAGAGCAAACCAGTAAGCAGCACTTCTCCATGAACTCTGTTCCAGGTCCTGCCTCCAGGATTCTACCCAGTTTGAGTTCCTACCTTGGCTTCCATTACGGACTATGATTCAGGGTATGAACCTTTCCTCCCCCTAGTTGTTTTTTGTCATGGTGCCTCACCAGCAGTAACTAAGATAATGGAGTCGGAGCATGGCCTGGATCCCTTGGTGGAGTTTCTATGGGAAACAGTGGGCATTACAGAGTAAGTACAGTGAGTGGACTGAAGACTGGAGAATTTGGATCATTTCAGTGGGCTCTGGGTTATATACAGTTGGTCCCAGTTGCCTAGTTTTTAGTCCTGGGATGATTTAGTATAAAAGACCTATTGGTTTGATGACTGAGAGTTTCCCAGAGTAGTTGGCTCGGAGTGTAAACTCTGGGTTAGGTGGTTGGCATATGAAAGGCATGTTCCCAAGGGTTTGCGTGTTTACTCTCTAGGACTTAGCTGATCCCTGGTGAAGCTCTCTCCAGGACCAATATCCCAAACACCAGAACATCAAAAGAAGAAGAAAAAGAGAAAAAAAGGAGCCATTACAGTAATCACTGTTTCAAAACACTCTGCCAGGATGGGTCTACGCATTGCTCTCTGTACATTCACTTCAGCCAAGAAATTCGCTGCAGAACCTCACAAATACCCAGGACAGTGTCCATCTCTCACTTTTACTTCCTGTTTTCCATTCTGGTCTTGTGGCAGCAGAACTTTTTTTTTCTATTTCTTTTTTTTTTATCTTTAGTCTTTTTAATTTTTTTTATTAATTACACTTTATTTACTTTGTATCTCCCCTGTAGTTCCCTCCCTTCTCCCCTCCCAATCCCTCTATTTTTTAAAGGGCTCTGGCACCTACCAAAGAGAAGAACATCCGATTTTGAATGTCTGCCAGTGGCCGCTGACATTCCCTGGCTTCTCATCCATCTCATCAGCTTGAATTTCAAGCTCTTTGAATGTCTTCCAACCTGTAACTTAAACACCAGCATGCCGAAGAGCACTTCACTGGGCTTTGGATGAAAAATGCATGAATTTGTAGACATGGATAGTAAAACTTTTAAAGAAATTACCTTTAGCCTGCAGAAACCAACACCTCCAAATAGCCAAATGCTCCTCACAGCTCGTACCCACACACGCGCACACACACACTCGCACACAAAACCTAAGACCAAGAATTCGGTTAACAGGAAGGTTCTGGCAAAAGCTCCCCATGGCAGGCCTCAGGCTAGTATAACACCAGCCAGAGGGTCTTTTTACTATCTCAGTTATCAGCAGGCTGGCTATTCATTTTGAATGAGGGCCGCCCAGCCTTGTCCAACATCGGCCAGCAAGGCATGAAGGCACAGGGCTTCACCCAGCTTTGGAGACCACCTGTGATGATGCATGTCAAAAGAGAAGCTTAAGGAATGTTATGCTTAGAGAAATTAGTAGCAGTCCTGTTGAAAACTCAGCGGACATCAGATGCCTACAAGAAGGGACCCTGGAAAAGCCAGCGGTACACAGTCTCAGGCAGCAGGTATTCTGGGGCTTTCGGGGAGGAGCAGGGTGTGCTGGAAGGGTACTGGGAAGGAAGGGCATTTGGACTGACTTTCCAGTTCTTCATCAGCATCCTCAAAGGTCTTACACATTTCTTTTCCCAAGTGCTTGCAAAAATGAAAATTGTTCCCCTGTGTCACTGGCTGGCTCAATTCTGTCCCACACAACCTTTTTTTTTTTTTCTGTCCCATGGGAACTTTTGAAGTTGGTTTTGTTTTATCCCATCCAATACATCTTAATCAAAAGCTTTTTAGAAATCACCTCGGGTCTAAGCTTACACCAAACAGTGGGGTGAGTTGTATTTCATGAAGATGAAGTGTAAATCTGTGGGGTGTGTGTGTGTGTGTGTGTGTGTGTGTGTGTGTGTGTGTGTGTGTGGTGTGCCTGGTTTTTAGATTCCTGAATTACTGAATGAACTATCATGGAGAAAGAGTACCTAGGTGTTCAGGGCTCCCAGAAGTTTGGGGACATTGGCTGGATCCCAACATATTCAGGAGACCCCCATTTAAAAAATATTTACCCATCCAAATGAAATGAAAGGGTGCTTGTCCTACAAATGGCCCCTGAAATACCTTTAGAAGTCCAAGCCCTGCCACTGGGCAGTGGCTATTACCCTTGGACACCGGTAAGCAGGTCTTATAATTCTGGAATAATTTCCCTTTGAATTTATGGCTTTGAAACTTCAGCTCACACATCAGCCTTCTCGTCTCCTCTCCCATGGTAAAATTGGTTCATAAAACTCCACACACCATAAAATGAGATCTGTGTGGAGAAGAGGCCAGACATCCCCCATGGTAAACATTAAGATAGACTCCTCCCTCCCCCCTTCCCTGCACTCTCCCGTTATCCCCACCCTTTCCACAGCCCCACCCTTTTCCAGCCCCATCCTAGAAGAGAATAGAAGCAAGAGGCATTCTGGTGTGTATACATTACCAAAGCAACTATTTTTGTGCATGGTGATTCCCCCATTCCTTTCTTTCTCTCTACATTCCTTATCGAAGTAGTGGCTTCAAAGGAGGATCAGACAAATGCTGGCTGGCTCTTGTGAGGCTCTGGATAGCAGACAGTGAGGGCTTTCTGTGGCCAGACTCCAGCAGCAGGCCAAACAGCCTAGCCTGGAGACAGTCAGCTTCAATGGTGTCTGAACTATTTGGCTCATGGCTCCTACTGTAGACTAGCTGTCTGGTTTGTTTGAACACAAACTGGCTTGCCACTCTTTGTGTAGAATGCACCTTGAAGCCTTCCGTGACCGCTACCCATTAAACGTGTGACTCTGTAGACTGCTCTGTGACAGAATTCAAATGCAAAGGGTTTCTTGTCACCCTCACGTCTAATTTGAACGAACCGGGAACCCCTGCTGTGTGCCAGTCACAAGACAGGCATGGTGCTTGTCCACTTATGATTTCAGTTTTCTTCCTATGATGAACGCAGGAAAATGGGGCTTAGGGCTACCAACTTTACAAACGTGGAAGTTGAATTATGGGAGTGGAGAACTTCCAATCTAAGACAGCGTGAACAAGGAGTGGAGCATAATAGAAACTAGAAGCATTGATTTTTTTTTGTGAAAAATTTGTCTGATCCCAGTTTCTTCTTCTTTTTTATTAAATGATTGATATTTTTTTATTAACAAAATCTTAGGATTAATGCTGGACTGTTTGGAGCCAGTATTTGGATTTTCTTTCTTTCTTTTTATTTTTCAGTCACTCAATAGCTATAAGACATATCTACCTATATCTTCTACATATGTATCTTATAGAAAGCTATAAGATCCAAAGATAAAATACTGGTTTTAAATTGTGTGTGTGTGTGTGTGTGTGTGTGTGAACGAGGTAATACATGTTTTAAAGTTTGAGAGTCATGTGGACTCTGTTACATCTAGTTGTCTCAGCCATCATAGTGAAAAAGTTGCTCTGGGTGATTGGGTAGATAGATGAATGAACATGGAGATATTCTAATATAACTTTATTTACAAAAACAGAGAGCAGCAAGCCAGATTTGGCCCTCAGGCTTAGCTGACGTGGCATGCTGTGTACACCACTGTAGCATTCTGGACCTGTGATGAGAATACGTATCTCCGTACCTGGCCTGGGAGACCCACCCATAACTTATGCCTGAAAGCTGCCATCTCTGGCCTATGGCCCTTCTCTAGCGTCCGTCTTAGGCGTGTTCCAAGAACTAAGTAAACTCTGTATGGCTCGCATAGGCCAGAGTTTCCAGTGAGAGGACGCCTGATCACACCACAAATCTCCAGGAGCTATCAGAGATGGTGTGTATGCCGAAAGGCATTATCTCACTTCACCCTTACCACGGCCTAACTAGTAAGCATTGGTGCCTTCGCTCTTCAAGTTGGAGAAAATACAGCGGCACTCATTTAGGAAGTACAGACTCAGATTGGAGTGAGTCTCCATGTCCCCTCCTGATGCAGGAGAGTACCTTTACAAGAGGAAAGTAAGAGAGAGATTAGCTTTGATTGGTGTGGCATCATTGGCCCTGCAGAGCTGTGACATCAGGATGAACTGAAAAGACCCACTTGTTAGGAGAGAAATCCTTGTGGGAACAGCAGCTGTGCTGTGTTCCTATGAACTATGCTCAAGTTTCTGGGGCCAAGAAGGGCTTCTGGAGGTATGGGCAGCAGAACCCTCTACTTTCCTGGAGGAACTTGTTCTCAGTCCACTAGAAGAAGAAAGAAGGAAGATCCTTAAATTTAGGGTGCTGAGGATTACTACTGAGGCATGATGGGAATTTTTGCTAGGTTTCCTTTGACTGCTGACAATGTCTCACTGGCTTTTTAGGTCCTGGCTAAGGATGGTGAGCAGGGACATGAAGACCAGCCACCATCCTTATTGGACACTTAATTCATATATTCATGGAAGATGCTTCCCTGATGCTCAGTTATCTTCCAATGTCCTTCTTTTCTTAGGGTAGCCTATAGTAGGCTGAATGGTGATGACATCTGGGCCAGGAAGAAGTCAAGGAGACTCCCGATGGTGCCTGGGGGTATTTATAGCCCCAAGTCAGGTAGGGCTTACCTCATTGTTGGGAGGGGGAAAAACAAGTTTGCACAGACAAAAGCAAAGAGGACACTGATTTGGGAAGCCTAGAAGGGCAGTGTCAGGACCCAAGAACCCCAAACAACTAGTTACCAAAGAAACTAAAATGGAAGGATTTTTTTTAAAGGAGAAATTAAATAAATAAAATATCTTCCTTCATGGTACAGCTGTACTGTGGCCTGGGGATAGAGCTGGAAACTGTGTGTGGTGAGTTCTAGTGGGATGTCAGTTGGACCAAAATATGTTTGTCTCCAAGAAATATATTTTTAAAAAGGCTAAACCTTAATTTTTAAAAAAAAGTAAACAGAGAAATGCTAGGCTTGATACTTTCTTGAATGGAGCTCTGGATGCATTTCATGGGCACCCTTGTGAGTGGAGCTCTTGGTTGTCCTACCCAAGCTTGACGGCAGTGAAACTCCATCCAGTTCTACAGCAGCAGAGTTTGAATCCTGACCATGGCTCCGCCTAGCTGTGTCCAAACCTCCTCTCTCCCGCCAGGGCCATCAGCACACAATGTGCTTCCCCTTCTCAAAGTAGCAGCCATCTTGGAAAATGTACAGGGCGCCAGGAAACAGCTCTACTGGTCCAGGAGTAAAATCTCTGAGCCCACAGTGATGTGTCTCTTGCCACATTTTCCTTGGCTCTCTGATCTCCATCCCTTTTAAGCAAACATTCGCTCCACATTTAGATTCCTTCTAACAGTGAGCAGTCCTGTAATGGAAAGAAACTTTGAAGACCTGGGCTTGAGTGGTTTAGCTATTAACTTCCTCGGTGTTTAACATTCTAGGCTTTCGGTTTACTTTTTTCATCTTTTTAAAAATGGTATCAATCTTATAATGCTCAAGGAGAATCAAATCAAATTATGAAAAGCACACAGGGCCATCTGCTAATGAATATATTATTCAAAAATATCAAATGACTGATATGTGTTTGGCATTGTATAAAATATACAATGGTTTTAACACAGTGTGAGAAGATGGAATTGTTGACGTTACTTGTATAGCTTTTACCTTGATTGTATCAGCAATCCACCCATCCCAACTTTACATCCATTGCCCTTAATTGAGGCTCTGATTTCTACTTTAAAAAAAAAATCAAGGAAGACCAGAATATTTGTTGCCGAAGTGCAAGTGGCTGTTAACACTGACTCTAGACGTGGCTCATGTAAATAGACACTATCCCAAGGAAACAGCGCTCATGAACTAAGGGAAGCACTCAGCTCTATAGAAGGCTCTTTCAAGTTCTTAGTGTGACCAGCTTCACTTTCATCTTCATATCTCCCCCTGTGGATATGGCTGCATGTTGCTTCTATCACAAGGAAAAGTCTATGTGAGCCCGAGTGTATCATTTACTGCCTATGATCCCATGACCTATGAAGCTCAGTGGTTCAATCCAGGGAAACAGAAGAAATGAAAATAAATTTGAACAAAGGCAGCTAGCTTATACCTCTGGGAGATGCAGAGCTCCTGAATTTGCCTCTTGACCTGTCTCAGATTCTGACCTTCTCATCCCAGAGACAGCAAGGGTGGACATCTTTCAGGAAGTGAATATATGGATAATTATATCTAAGCTACTCAGAGTTTACAGTCCATGAGAATAATGGGCCGAGCGAGGTGGCTCATGCCTGTAATTTCAGCACTCAGGGAGGCAAAGGCAGGTAGATAGCTACGAGTTGGAGGAAAGCCTTGTCTATAAAGAGAGTCCATGACAGCCAAAGCTACACAGAAAAATCCTGTCTCAAAAACAAAAACAAAAATTAAAAATTAAAAAATAGACCATGCGAATACTGTGCAGATGAGCCAACTATGTACCTTTCTCTCTCCTCCCCTCCCTCCATAGGACCTAACACTCCTTTCATGCATAGTCTGTGGATTGCATTGGAAAACAGAAAAGGAATAACTTTACAAACCTTATTCCATGTCATAAAAATGTTGATATGTGAAAATGACAGGAGCATGTGTGTAATCCAAGAGAAAGGGAGGCCAAGACAGGCAAATGGTCGGGGCTCATTGGTTTATCAGCCAGCCTAGCACAGTAGGCAAAAACAGGTTCCAGAGAGACTGTCTCAAAAAAATCAGGTAAATGGAACCTTAGCAATGACACCTAAAGTCAGTCCTTGGCCTTCCCATGCAGGAGCACCTGCACTTGTGTATGTATGTATGCATGTATGTATGTATGTATATACATATATACATATGTATACATATATATATATATATATATATATATATATATATATATATATATATA
>NW_026595981.1:14217637-14326495 GCF_907164565.1 Psammomys obesus | reverse complement strand
TTTTTTTTTTCCTCATTTGCTTTTTGCTTAGATGATAAAGTACTATTGCATTCCTGTAATCTCGGTCCCGGCTAAATTTGAATTTCTCACCCTTCTTTGTGCTCCACCTTTTAGGCTCTTCCCTTTCTCCCCGTTGACTACTCATGGCATTGTTTATTTATTTTAATCCCATCTATCATCTTTGTCTTGGAAATAATCCTCTCTATCAGTTTGCCAAGATCTAATACAAATTAGCACTATCACCCTAAAAGTACAAGGAATTAAAATGTAAGAAGCCCATTTACCCTGCCCTTCCTATTCCCTCCACTTCTATATGAGTCTTGATTCCTTGTGTGTGTATGTCCAATCTGTGAAGTGTTATTGTTGTTTTAGACAGCTAATGCTCTCAGATCTGCCCTCTCTACTTCTCCTTGAATCTTGAATCAACTCTCTGATACTGTCTGGAGTCACACTCCTCCTTGCTCAGGATCCACATTCTTTCTTCTAGTGGGGACTGCTGATGTCCAATTTTAGGACTGACCTATCCTTTAGCTTATGACACATATTTCAAGGTCTTCAGACTTCTTGTTTGTTTGTTTGTTGCTTTTCTTTCTCTATTTAATTTTCTGTCAATTCCATGACCGGTTTCACTTTTTTTCATCTGATGCAATCTTTGGGGGCAGGCTGATTTTGTGGGCTTTCTTTCTGCATTTATTTTTCAGTGATCTTACTGTGATAGGTCTAGACTTGATCATTTTATTTGTGTGCCCTTAAGATTTATAGCACTTTCTTCTGAAGCCGATGGTTATGTCCATGTAAAATATCCCTGCCGCCATCGCCTCCCAAATTTGCTTTTTCATCATTCTCTTTCTTCCTTTTTTTATGGAGGGGGATTGTTCTATCTTTATTTACTTTAGACCATACATTTATAAGTAGTTTGTGCTTTTTAAGGGGGTGGGAATTTTTTATCCTTTTCTCTGTCTGTGATTTAATTTGAACATTTTCTTCTTACTTGTATTTTAATAATACATGTTTGCCTTTTGTTTTAAAACAGCCCTCCAGTTGATATATCAGTAATACAAAGTTAGCTTTTTCTAATCTCACACCCTCTGGCTTCTGTCTTGATATATCTCTTTTACAGTAATTCTTCATCATGTAGCCACCCATGACATATCTTCATTATTTAATATTGGACTCCAGCATCATCCTCTCTACCACAATGATTTTCTTGACTTTCTTCAAACAGAACCAACCACTCATATCTCCTCACTTGTTGCCTTCAGACCAGCTCAAGACCTACACAACACTTCCTCCATGTTTGCCTCCTGGCAGTGAGTTGTATTTTCTATAGTATTATGGATTTTCAGATCCAGAACAGAGCCTGGGAATAAACGGCTGCTAGGGGGATTTCTTCTGAATAAATGAATGAATATGATTCTAGAAGGTAAAGTCAGGACCAGGCCAACTGAGTTCTGCATAGGTATCCCCATGGGAAGTGAGTGTGTCCTGAGCCTGTGATCTAGTGTTCATGCTGGAATGGAATGTTATGTGATGAATTTTGGTGCAACTTTCCCTAGATGCCTTTTGCCAGAAATTCTAGCAGAGACTGTCTGTCTATCTATCTATCTATCTATCTATCTATCTATCTATCTATCTATCTAAACTCTCTTCTCTCTGTTTGTTTAGAAGCTGAGAATGTGAAATCCCTAAGGTCAGAAAAACACAGGAGGAGTACTAGAATCAAAATTACCTTGGTAAACAGTCTGAAGGAAACTGATACTCCTTCTCCCTCTCCCTCTCTGCAGTGGTGATAGCCAAGTACTACTGGCCGGCAGCAGGCTTGCTGGCTAGCAGGATACTATATGGTCCCTGTCCACTCCAAGTCCTTAGGGAGATGGAAGGCAGCTGATAAAGGCACCCGGCGAAGGAAACGTGTGATGACAGGCTTTGGGCGAAGCTGTCAGCACTATTGCCCCTTTTCAGACCTCTCTCTGTGCTGATGTGTGCACTCCTTGGGTTGTCATAGAAACCAGAGCTTTCCTTGTGACTCCTGGCCCCTTCACTGTATGTTTGGTTTTCCACTTTTAATGAAACTGGGTATTCAGTAAAGAGCGCATTCTTTCCCACAAAGCTATGGTCTCTCCAAAATCCAAGTAGATCCCACACTGTCATGTGTCTGGTGAGGTACGCCAGTGACGTGAGGAGCCCTTGTCTCCTCTTCCCACTGTTACTTGATGCCTGCAGCTACTAGTTCAAAGCAAGAGCTATTTTTAGATTCTGAGAACAGGCACAGGAAAAGAGGAATGGATTAATAAAATATAAGAAAGTAAAGAAAACAGTCTCTTGACACAAAAGGGGGATTGGTGATGTGCTATTATTTGGAAGGTGACCCTAATTGGAGGAAAGCAAAGAAACCCTCTGCTGATATCAAACTGAGTTTAATGGAGTGTAATGAAGCCACCATGGTTACTAGATATCACAGTTGTCCTCTTAGTGGGAATTTGTGCCTCCATCTGGCTTCACTGGGAGTATGCAGAATCCTATTCTTACAGGTTTCCTGAAATGCTAAATGATATTGCTCTACAGAGAGGTTTTTTTTAATTTGTTTGTTTGTTTGTTTGTTTAGGACATGACTCATTTCTCACCACTCTGTTATTTATGATTGCTAAGACAAAGGTAGTGATTTCACTTACAAAGTAAATAGTATTTTGTGGAAACTCAGGTAGGGCTGCTATGGCTCAGTGGGTAAAGGGCTTGCCACACAAATGTGAAGACCTAGATACAGATCCTCAGCACCCACATAACAGCCTGATTCAATGGTGTATGTCTGTAATCACAGGGGTCTTGCTGCAAAACGAGAAGTGGAAACTGAAGAATCCTTGGAAGTTTGTGGGCTGCATAGTCTATCATCTTAGGGTTTCTATCACTGTGATAAAACTCCAAGCAACTCGGAGAGGAAACAGTTTATTGCAGTCTACAGTCCCATAGCACAGTCCATTACTGAAGGGAGTCAAGGCAGATTTCAAACAGGGCAAGAATATGGAGGCAGGAACTGAAGCAGAGGCCATGGAGGAGTGCTGTTTCTTAACTTGTTCCCCGTGTCCTGCTTAGCCTGCTTTCCTATAACACCAGGACAACCAGCTCAATGCTGGCACTACTCCCTATGAGATGGGACCTCCAGCATCAATCATTAAGCAAGATAAATTCTCCCACAGTCTTGCCTACAGGTCAGTCTTAACAGGAACATTTTCTTAATTGTGATTCCTTCTTCTCAGATATAACTCTAGCTTGTGTCATGCAGACATATGATCTCCACACATGCACTGAGGTATACACACACACTTTTACAAAGCTCATGAAAGGTATAGTTTGCTCATTTTGTCTTCTTCTAGCATGATAATAAATGACACTTGGTGAATGTCTTTCTTTAAGATACAGTGGAATGGGGTAATGGCAGTGGTGTCTCCGTTCTAGCTTCCTCAAGGTCATTGTTGTCTCTTTTGCTGGTCAACAGCAAGTTCTACTCAGTAGGCAGTCAGAATTGGTGTTCTTCCTGCACACTCCAGCCTTCTGGGCCTTATCCAGTTCATGTTCTCACATCCCTTCTCTCCTTTTAACTGTTCCAAATTTGTCTACAGCGGAAGCTGCTGGGACTCTCCTTTGAACCCTGACAGTATCTGGTTATGTCAGAGAACGTAGACAGTGTGCATTTGTGTCCAAGCCAAGTGTTTGTGAATATAGTGAACACATGTCTGAACAACTCGTCAAGCCTCTATGGTATAGTATCCATCGTATAGATCCATAGTATCTATAGATCCATAGTACTATAGATCCATAGTATCTAGACTTGAGCCTTGACTTCCTGAATACAGTTAAGGCCTCTCAATGGCCAGCCATCATTCAAACTCATAAAGGTAAATCGTTTTTCCCTTGACAATTTGGTAAGCCAAATGTGCATTATATAGAACAGGATAGAACAAGTGTTCATCATCAAAATGACTCCATCATCCAGGTGGAATCACCAAGTGTCTCAGGCTTTATACAAATCAATCTCTAGTATTCTGACCCCTCTTTAAGTTGAAGAGTTCACACACCTAGACACAAAGGGGTGGTATTTCTTTGTTAAGTGAGCCTTTGTATTCACTGGCAAATATTTTGAAGCCACCGAAGTTATTCTGATTCATCTTGCTGTTCTGGAACCGCAGATCACAGGCAACTAACAACTAAGGCTGGTGCAATCAGCTGGTCAGCCAGCATCCATCTTCTCACTGCTCCCAAGCAACTTGCAGCTCAGAGTTGAACACCACTCACCAGAGAGGGACTCAATGGTGGATCCTGTGGACAGGAACATTCCTAAAAGGGGATACTACAAATACCAGCCCAGCACTAGGATTACATTTGCCCCTATTCTGTCAACAATGAAAACTGAAAACCTTCAACGCAAAAACTTGATTTGCAGATTTTTTCTTTCTTTTTTTTTAAACCAGTGAGTTACCTGGAAATTCCTTTGACCTTAAACCTGGTGAGCCGAGCTCTGAACAGTGGGAACTTATCCGCAATCTCTGGCCCAGGGCTTTCCATTTTAAAACCACAGGATGTGACAGTCCCCTGGAGCAGAAACACCCATCCACCCTTGCATGTCCACATCTATCACCACCTTGACCCCAACAGACTCTAATCAAGAACATTTCCACTTCTTCCCCCAGTGTTGACTAATTTAACTTATTCCTCAGGCAGGAAACATTAAATTATGCCTTGCTAACAAATATTCAAAACCTTGATTGCCCTAACATCACAGAAGATTATTTTTAGGCACTTGGATCTACGGAGGGGCTAGACGGCCCTCTGCGGTGCCGTTTTCCCATGAAATGTTTAGCAGGCCGGTTTATGTTTTTATCCCAGGGACACTCAGTTTCTTCGCCTGAGCAGAAAATGATTTTAAGCAGAAGTTGAGAAAACTTGTCTCATGAATTTTAATTCGGAGGCCATGAGATCTTTCATTGCAGCTGCTCAACTGTACCACTGGGGCATGAAAACATACAATATGTAAATGAACTAATATGACTGTGTTTCAGTACAATTTAATTTACAAAGGCAAGTAGGACTGGATTTGGTCAGCAAGTTACAGTTTAGCCAGCATGTAACTTCCATCCCAGAATCTCTCCCTGGCAATTCAAAGTTTTTGTCAGGATCTAACTTGCACCACCTTGCTCATATTTTATCTGCTAAAACAAATCACAGGGCTATGCTTTTGGGAGCCAGGAAAATGTGATTTCCATCTTCAGAGTGAGACATGGAAAAATACTCCTAAGTAGTGGTGTCTGTACATTTCCCAGGGTATTTTGTAACACTGGTCATAAACGGAAGCTCCAGGCATAGGATTTAAAATGAGCCATCTGCTATGGTCTGAATGCCAGTGTCCTTCCACTCCAATATTCATAGCCATCAAGGTGATGGTGTGGAGACCAAGGGACAAAAGCAATAGGTGATTAGGTCGTGGGATCCCAAATAAGATTTGTGCCCTCATAACATCAGCTCAAGCAAATTCAACTGTTCTCCCTACTGACTGAGGACACAGTGGGAAGCATCCCCTATGAATTAGGAAAATGACTCCTACTAGACACTAAGTCTTCTTGACCCTGGATCTTGGATTTCCCATCCTCCTCCAAAAAGATGAGGAACATATTTATGTTTATAAGCTATTCACTTTATGGAATTTTATTGTAATAGTCTGGGATGCTTAATTTAATGTGTCATTTTGACCCGGTTAAAGAGCACCCGCATATTGAATAAAACATAATTTCTCTGTCTGTCTGTGAGCTTGTTTCCAGAACAGATTAGCATTTGAAAATGGATTGAGTAAAAATCTGTTCTCAGCGTGGAAGCAGGCTCATCAGATCGCTTTCAGGCTCTGATAGGGAAAGAAAAAAAAAACAGAAGAGGGGTGAGCTGACCTCCCTTTCACAGCCGAGACAGACATCATCTGCCCTTGGACGTCAGAACCCCAGGTCCTTGGACCTTTGCTCTCTGGTTGACAATTACACTGTTGCTCTCCCCAACCCCATTCTCTGCTTTGTTGGCTTGCAAATAGCATAGTGAGACTCTTTTGGACTCCATAGCCCTACGGAGTTTTCTCCAAAAAAACCTATGCTGATAACATAGCCAGAATATCAAGACACCATCTTGGATTTGAATTTTAAACCCTAAACCACTTAATTCTTCATGACTGCTTCTTAATGTATCTGTATCTGTGATCTTTGTCTTCCTAGAACTATGTAGCCATCATGTTAGACATTACAGAACAAAGGGATGTGGAAACTGAACAGCAGGATTTCACTCTTGCCACTTGTGCTCATGCCTTGAGCTTTGTTGGGACTCCGTTTTGGTCTCTCCTTCGATGGGGAATGGCACATTCTCTATTAATAACATTCCCTGCTGCTGTGACCATAGATATGAAAAGAAGCAACTACAGGGCAGACAGGTTTATGTTGGCTTACAGTTTGAGAGGATACAGCCTTCATCACAGCAGGACCTAAGTAGCTGGTCACATTGCATGACTTCTCCGTGAGTGTTTGGGATTCACACTCAGGTGTTCAAGCTCATACAATGCACATTTTGCTACTTGAGCTACCCCTACAACCCTTGCTTTGACCTTTCTAACCAATAAACTGTAAGGGGGGATCAGATAGGTCAGAGTGTCCACTTCCTTCTACTCCAGTGCCACTGTGAACCAGGGAGATATATCTCTAGTAAGGGCTTGGAGCTGATCACGTGTACTATGGGAGCTCCAAATTTCAATGGTCACATCCAAGGATTCAGGAAAATTACACATGCAAATCACTAAGTATGTAAATGCTTGGCATGTAATAAATAACTTATGCACAATGCACACACAGGCTGAATTAAAGCTCCTTCCCTTGGAGGCAGGTTTAGAAGAATCTGTGCTAGATGGAAGCCGCCTCCATCAAAATTCCATCTGGGCACTCTGATGAAGCCTCGAAAGTATGTGTGCCCTGTCCTTCTCCCAGCTCTCCAGCAATTATTGCCTCCTATGTGGGCAACAACAAAGGAACCAAACAGGATCTTTTATTAAGTATAACTAACTTCTATAATATAATGTAAAACTTTGATGCATTCCCATGACTGTATTAGAGTTAAAGAATAACACATAAAAAAAAACAGCCTGTTTACATGCAATCTTAACTATGTTAGATGACTGAACTCCACATACAAACCCAAATGGACAGAAAAGCTATTTCTAAGGAGATGGCTCTAGGAGAGTCTTGTATTTGCAAATCAGATTTGGAAATGAGAGGAAGTCTGTGTACTAACTAATGTTATACTTGATATGTATAGAAGGAAATGTGGAGGCTACAGGAGAGAAAGCGATTTGAGGAGAGGGCCGTTCATCCTTATCTTTGTCTCTCCATAGGATTCACCCACCCTTTGTGAATTTAAATAGATTCTTTGAGTTTCTGAAAGCAAAGTGGGGAAGGGGAGTCACTGTCACATGTGTATTGAGGCAAGAATGATGGCTGGCCATGGATTTCCATGTTTGAAAACTCTAAGTTTTGTGAACTGTTTCTCACGACACTGCTAATGGGGGCTCAGAACTGGCAACAACCTGGGTGACAAACAGTAAGGGACCAGAGAGATAACAGGGTATATGATATTAATATGGTCTCTAGTGGAAAGAAGTACCAATGTAGATTACCAGTCACAACTGAAAACAGAATGAGACAATAAGTACAGGGTCATAAGTAAACAGAAAACACATCCACATCTAACTTGACATATGAATACACATATGTCAAGGATATATATGCAATATTTTGTGGTTCATAGAAAACATATTCAAAGGATAAGACTAGAGTGGGGTAGGGAGGGATGGACAGATGGAAGGGCAGATAAAAATGGGATGGATGGATGGACAAATGGGTGGTTGGATAGATGGATCAGTGTATAGGCAAATGGATGAGTATGCAAGTATTTTACAGAGCAAAACAAATTGAGAGGGTTAAGTAGGCCAGTGATTACAAAACTAGAGGAAATGGTTAACTCAGCTTTCATTACCTGACCACCCCCTTACCTTAAAGCTTCCCCCTAACTACCCCCCAATTGGTTGCTAAGATAAAAAAACAGCACCCTTCATTTACCTCTCTTTAAAGAGCTCAAGCATTTAATGCAAATTGGTTCACTGCAATTAGTGATTTTAACAGCTGGTTTCACTGGTTTTTAAAGTTAAAATAATCCTTCAAAAATCAAATCTAAAAAGGTTATAGCGTGTAAGAGTCCAACTGTATGACATTCTGGAGTCAAAGCTTTGGAAACAGACAAAATAGCGGTGGTTGTTTAGTGCTTGTGTACCGGTGGGTGGTGGCAAGGAGAGATGAACTGTTGGAGCACAGAGAACATTTTAGGTCCATGGAACGCTCCTCCATAACACTAATAATGTCCACATCTTACCGTACAGTTGTTAAAACCCACAAAAGAAAAACCTATAGCATAAAATGATAATGAAAGTTACAAAATGTACTTAATAAAAATGTGTAGTAATTGGCTCATCAATTTTAATAAAAGTACTAAACTACAAGAAGTACTGTTTTTAGGCAACTCAAGGTACATAGGATAGGAGTGCAGGAGAAACATCACCCTGCGGATATGGCAGCTTTCATGCTGTGAGACTCTGATGTTTGCCTCTGAGCAGAGCCTGCTTCCTCCATAGCTTGGGGGTCGGGGAGGAGAAGGGCAGAAGGAACAGGGTCTATGCCAGTATCCTCATAAGATACTCTGATATCCTGAAAAGCCATTTTTAAACTTAAGATTCTAGGTTAGAAGGGGAATGATGTCTCCATTTAATGAACTCATTTACTGATTAAAATTGTCTTGATTTTTTTTTTCCAAAACCAGAGCAAGCACAGTTCAAAGACAAAAGAGGCAAATGCAGAAACAGTTTAGTCCTCACGCTGTCATCTCCACGTCTTCACTGTCTACCCCTAGACTGCCCCACTCCCTTACAGGGAGAGCGAAAGGGGTTAATTGATAAAGACACATTTGATAGCAGTGTGGACAGGTGTGTGTGTTTGTGTGTGTGTCTGTGGGTGGGTGGGTGTGTGTGTTTGGGGAGGGGCAGCGTAGAGGTAGAAATGGATCTTCCCATTAAGGAGAATATAATACGAGTTCCTTTGACAGCTGGTAAGGGAGGTAGGCGCAGAACAATGCCCCAAAGAATTGTCCTGAAACCTTAGCCGTGGCCACTCATTCCATAGGGCTGTCATCAAACACCCTCATGTTACAATCTTTCCCTCAAGCTCTTTGACAGGACTGAGCAGAGCTGGGGAGGACGTAAAGGAATATGACCAGTGCTAACTGGTCAGAGAGATAGAACCATGTTTCAATACAGCATGGTTTAGCTCAAGGAAAGGGGGCTTGTGCAAAAAGACTAAAGGAATGCACACAGCAGGGGAAGGGTCGCAGGAAGTAAGAGTGGTCTGGGCTGCAAAGCCAGATCTGTCACTTATTAGTCACACAGCCTTGGGTCAGTCACCAAACCTCTTGCCAACTACATTTTGTCATAATTTATGGGGGTGTTAAGACTTCCTTTCTGAGTCGTCTATGCCCTCATATCAACAAATAGATATAGTACCTGCCACACACTCAGTGCTTAAAGTAAGTGCACATTCCAGTTATAGCCTGTGTTTAAGGAAAATGTGAACTCCCAACATTGGTGCCTTTGAGGGCTCAGACATAAAGAACACCTCCAAAATCTGGAAAGGGAGGTCTCTCCTAGCAATGCCACTTCTTAACCCTGACCTCACGGGATAGCCACGGCTTCTGCAAGTGTGACATAAAATCAGCCGCAGGGTCTGAGTCACTGACAGTCTCCATCCTTCTCCTCATCTTCGCTACAGTGACAGAAACACCTCTTTTCTGGTCAACTTTTAGGAATTAAGTCAGGCTCTCCTGAGTCTCAAAATGTCTCCTCTCCCCCAAAGCATGGATGTCTAATACTGTTGCCCTTGATGATTCTTCATGTTTTGTCATATTGTAGGAAATGCATTTCCCCAGAGAAACAGGCTGACACTTGAGGCTCAGCCTCCTGAGACAGGTGCTGTCCCAGGATTGCTGTTGGCCTGCCGAGCCAACTGCCATGTTGTTCCAGAGAGATGGAGAACATTCTAAATTCCAATGAAATGGCTTGGAGGAAACTAGAAGACATCCTGCAGCTCATGGTGGCTGCCTTTGGACCCATTATTTCCAACAGAGGCTCTACAAAGGCCACAGAAATCCTCAACCAGTTGTAGCATGTCTGAGTTAGCAGCAGAGGACTTGGATCTCCAGACTCGTCATTTTCTCCAGCACAGGAAGATTAAACCTGGGGCATCTCCCCCAAGCTTGCAGCACTTGCATACTTAGTCATAAGAGGCATGCACTTTTCCAAATGCATGCAAGTAGATCATCCAGTAAGACCTAAAGAAATGATTGTCCGAGAATCTGCAAAGAATCTTGATTGCAGCTCCGAGTGAGTCCGGAAGAAGGGCTCACTCCACCGGGAGGCCAGGAGACAGCATGCGCTCCATAAAGGGCTTATATTTTTTTCTACTGCCATTGTCACACAGAGCTCTTAGTCTCCCACCTTAATATTCCCATATTCTTTCACCTTCCTAGCCAATATGAAATTAATAAGAAATGACACCATTTGGTGTCTAGGTGACAAGTTCTAATAGTATCAAATTTTATACTCAAAACACAACCTTTCCTTGTGCGGCTACCATAGAGCTCTGAAGATAAAAAACACTCAAGCCCAGGGATGTATGAGAATTGTCTTTGGTCACCCAGATGCTGTGTGATGGATTTCATAATCAGAATTCTGGGTTCATATTTTTTACACTCTAGACTTCTATATCTAATCAATAAGCTACAATAATTAGGTGCCTTATCATATTGAAAGTGAACCATTCATCTAGGCTTGGGAGTATTAGGCTACAACCCCTAGCTTCAGGAGGCTGATACAAGAGGACCACAAGTTGAAAACTAGCTTAGACTAGTTGAGGATGAGATTGAGCGCAAGGTTAGCTAAAGAAATATATAATGAGACCTAAAAGGAAGGAAGAGTAAGAAATTCTAAGGATGCAGCTCAGTGGCGGCGAAGTCCTAGCTTAATCCCCAGAATGAAAGAAGGGGGAAAGGAGGAGAGAATCATTTCTTAATTATAATTATTTGAACTTCTCCTGTCCTGAAAGGCAAGTCAGCCGCCGTTATCTCAGCTAGGCAGAAGTGAACCTGGAAGTTAAAGTGGCCAAAGGACTTGGCCTTGGCCACATGGTAGCAACAGGCAGAGAATAAAACAGAGGGACACCTAATGCAGACTGTCCTGGAGGTAAGGTGGTCCCTGGTTGAATATGTAGCCATGGGGGAAGTATCTCTGGTCTTGCCTGTGAAATGAGGCTTCTCCTACCTTCCTCCTGGGGTGCTTTTTATCAAACAAACAATGGGAGACAGCTCACCATTGTGGTTCAAGTTGAGCACCTTTAAATCACAGCACCTTAAAATGGGTCTGTGACTAAGGAAGCTTTGTAACTGTGGACACCAAGAAAGGGCCTGATAATGGTCCCTCATGAGTGGGGCCACGGAGAAGCTTAACTGAAGTAAGTGACGTAAACAGTCTGTAAATCATATGTGCTCAGCCAGTAGTGGTCAAGCAGTTGGCCAGATGCATCACAGGTAGCAGGAAATCCACAGGTGCTCATAGACCCCTCCATCACTGTTTGCTCTGATTCTCTATGTTGAACAAGGAAAGGGAGAAAAGACCCTCCTTAGTGCAATGGAGGCTCCCTCCCCATGTGACTGTTGGCAGCTCGAGCACAGACCTTCGGGAGCCAGGTAAATGAAGGCTAAAGATGCCATTTTCAAATTTAATAAACATACCACCGCTCACAGGGGCATCTCTCATTCCCACTGGCAGTTACAGATAGTCTTCTCTCAATTACTTGTAGCTAATTTTAATACAAGGCCAGCTTTTCTCACTTTGCTCTCCACATTCACCCACGGCCTCCTCTCAAGTCCCCAGTGGGATCTGCTCAGAAAATGTAAACCCGTATTAATATCATCCTGAGCAAAGCATAATTAGGAAGCTAAATCAGCAGCCAGAGGAGCGGTGTAATGGGTTTTGAGCCGTGTATAGAGCAGGCAGAAGGTTGAGTTTAAACATTTCCCTTTGCTTTGAGTTATTCCAGCATCCCATTGTCAGTAGCACAAAGACAGGGCATCTAGCTTGAGTCTAGGGCAGGGATAGGCAAGGTAGGACTGGCAGTCCTACTTGCATCTCACTGCAAGTCAGGTTGTACTGCAGATAGACTATGCCCATTCACTTGCATATCATCTTCAGCCACTTTTAAGATAAAAATGATAGAATGGGTAAAATATTTGCTCAGTAGCCCTTTACAGAAGCTTGCTGATTCCTGTCCTAAATATCCATGGGAGAGATGGCCTCTGTGTCAGGGAGATAGTTCAGTGAGTACAATGCTTGCCACGCAAGCATGAAGAACTGAGTTCCATTGCCAGTGCCTGCACTCACAGAATGCAGCAGTTTTCTCTTCTAGTCCCAGAGCTGAGGAGATGGAGTTAGGAGGATCATGGGAGCTCAGTGGCCAACCAGGAGTTAGGAGGATCATGGGAGCTCAGTGGCCAACCAGCCCAACCAAATGAATGAGCTCCAGGGTCAAGGGAAAACCTTGTCTTGGAAACTGATGCAGGAAACAATACAGGGAAACCCTTAACATCAACCTTTGGCGTCCAGCATACACACGCACACGTATGCAAACACTCCCATGTGAATGGGTAGATGCATGACACACATGAGCGAGAGAGACCTCCCCTGAGGCCAGAAACTGTTGGGACAGCACAGGAAAAGGTGCTCTGCTCCTAAAATAACCCAGCAGATTGTCCACACATTTGGAGACAATGCTCTACATGACTGTCCTGGCTCGCCAGGTTCTCAGAGCGTTATGTTCTTGACTCAGCCAAGATGTGACCCATTTTGTATGGTCTGGAGGCTGCCAGAGAGCCAATCCGATCCTTGCAGAGTGAAATAATTTCTCTGCTCATTGTGACTTGGATTTCATAGGTCTTAGTCTCTGGGAGCTGAGTTTAGAAACATTAAGCCTATCGTCATCTTGGGTCAGCTGTCAAGAACAAAAATGCAGGTTTAGTTTGTAAGTATCGGTGCCCCTAGACATTCCCTTGCTCATCTGGAAATGGTGCAGAGCCCTGGGTATGCCTGGACAATCTCAGTTGAAAAGCGGGAGGTAAAGGCCCATGAACTTGCTTAGTTTGTTGTTTTACTGGTTTGCTTTTGTTGTGTGACTAGCACTGCTTGTCCAATTACTGTTTGCCAAGGACAGTTCTTCTAAGAGCGTCTGGTGCCTCGTGTGACTTACACAGAGTAGCACCCTCTGTGGTGGGAAGGCTGGTCACATGAGGTCACATGATACCCATGTCTGAAAGATGATTGTAAGTCAATCATAATGGGCTGCGCCCCAGATTCACGACACCCTCTCGTGGATTACCTTCCCCTTTCTCATGTCTTTTTCAAGTCCACGCTTGACCAGAGAGGCTGTGCATATCCGGTTGTCTGTCCTGCTGCAGTGGGCCAAAGAGTTTCTTCTTCAGGAGACACTTTGTAAAGTCATTGGCCACTAAATGCCACCATGTGGACCCTTGGCACTCCATCCTTGCTCATTTTGCCCAAAGTCCATGCAACTGGCTCCTCTCTATCCCATCACTGATTATTGTTGTGGCTAGATAATTTTACATGACACTTACGTTTCCTCTGTTTTCTGTTGTAGCTTTTAAAATATTTTTTTTATTATTTTATTTTTTAATTTATTTTTAATTTTTATTATATTTTTATTAATTACAGTTTATTCACTTTGTATACCAGCTGTAGCCCCTCCCCCATCTCCTCCCAATCCCAACCTCTCTCCTTCTTTTCCCCCTATGGCCCTCCCCTAGTCCACTGATAGGGAGGTCCTCCTCCCCTTCTATTTGACCCTAGCCTATCAGGTCTCATCAGGACTGGCTTCTTTGTCTTCCTCTGTAGACTGGTAAGGCTGCTCCCCCCTTGGGTAGAGGTGATCAAAGAGCCAGCCCATGAATTCATGTCAGAGACAGTCCCTGTTCCTATTATTGGGGAACCCTCTTGGACACTGAGCTGCCATGGGGTATTTCTGAGCAGGGGTTCTAAGTTATATCCTTGGAATAGTACTCAGAAATTAAAAACAAAAAAATCATGAAATTTACAGGCAAATGGTGGGATCTAGAAAAGATCATCCTGAGTGAGGTATTCTAGAAGCAGAAAGACACACATGGTATATACTCACTTATAAGTGGATATTAGACATATAATATAGGATAATTGTACTAAAATCTGTGATCTAAGGAAGCTAATCAAGAAGGAGGACCCTGGGTAAGATGCTCAATCTTCATTCAGAAAGGCAAATGGAATGGACATCGGAAGAGGGAGAAAACAGGGAAAAGGACAAGAGCCTATCACAGAGGGACTCTGAAAGAGTCCACCCAAAAGAGTATCAAAACATGTGCTGAGACTCATAGCCAAACTTTGGGCAGAGTACGAGGAATCTTATGAAAGAAGGGGGAGATAGAAAGACCTGGAGGGAACAGGAGCTCCACAAGGAGAGCGACAGAACCAAAAAAATCTGGACACAGGGGTCTTTTCTGAGACTGATACGTCAAACAAGGACCATGCATGGAGATAACTATTTTTATTATTTTTAATTGTGTGTATGTGTCTACACACAAGTGTCTCAGGAGACCAGAGGCATTGAATCTTTCTGGAACTGGAGTTACTGGTGGTTGCAAACTGCCCGACATGGGTGCTAGAAACCAACTGTGGGTCCTCTTTTAAGAGGAATGAGCACTCTTAATCACTCTTTCTAGTCTTTCTGTACTAGTTTTGCTGCTGAATATCTGCCAGAGCCCATATGTTAAATATTTGCTTCCCATGAAGGTGCTACTGAGAGGTAGCAGAACCTTCAGGCTCTGATCATGTCTGTAAGCTCAAAGTGAGTTTAATGTGGATGGAAAAAAGAAAGTGGGAAAATGCCAGTGTAAGAAATTGGGCAAAATCAAAGAATTAATCTTTGAAAATAAGGCTTAAACAACATGAATGTTTCACATTATGGCTTTTGATTCATAGGTACAGAACAGAGCTTAAATCAAGATGCCATTCATCCTGGAAACTCCAGGAGGAGACTTGTCTTCTTCTGCATCTGTTGACTTTCGACTCCTTGCGATTGTGGCGCCGAATCCCCTGTATTCATGCTGGTTGAAAATGGATGGTCATTCCCAGCTTCTGGATGCAATATCATTTCTAGACTGGGGGCCTCTTCCCAAATCTATAAATCCACCAATCATAAGCTGAAGATCAGAATCACCCAGATAATCCAGAATAGCCACTTTCATTTAAAATGAACTGATAATGGACTTCAATTCTGTTTGAACACTTAATTCCCCCTTTCTGTGGAGCCTAACATATTCTTAGATTCTAGGGGTTGAGATACGGGCATCTTTGGGAAGCCATTGTTCTCCCCACCACACCTAACACAGCAGAGTTCTACTGAGGCGAGGAGAAACACAGATTAGTTGCCAATTATTTTGGAAGCCAGGTGATACACAAAGAAGATCTGTATTAATATAGAGACAATTGAATGCAACAGAGGAGGTATTCAGCACAGATAAGACCTATAGAAAGAGGGAAAGAATTATGGGAGTTATGTCATGGGGAAGTTAGATGCTGTTGTGAAGAGTTTCTTCCATTCAGTCAGCACCGGGAGAGTTAGTGCCAGTGATGGAATATACTCTAGTTGGCTTAAAAGATACTGGCCAGTTTATCAAGACAGAATCTTAATACTCACCCCTAAACTGGATATCTATATCAACCCCACCAACAACAACCCTCAGAGAACACCAGAAGAGGAGGCAGGAGAAATGTAAGAGCCAGACGTTGGAGAGGAGTGCTGTGAAATGCTGTCTTGGCGACACGGCATGGCTGTCCCAAACATGGACTCACAAGCAGGTGTGGTGGTCTGTACAAATACTACATGATATCAAGCCAGACACCATCCCTTGCTGGGGACATGGCAACTGGGCTCACACACATGCACAGATCGTCAGCGCTATCTTGGCTTACCGTGTTATTGGTGGGGGAGGGGGCGTGATGTTAGGATTGGATGGGATACAGAGGGAGCTTGAGGGGCAAGCGGAAAGTAGATATGATCATTTATGTTATGCACACCTACGGAATTCTCAGAGAAAACGTTAAAACTAGTAAAAAAAAAAAAAAAAAAAAAAAAAAGACACATGATTTTATTCCACAGATACCATTTTGTGTTTTAGTCATGGTAAAATCACAACTTTTGCCAATTTAAATTTCTGATTTGAAAAATGATGAAATAAATGCCTTTTAAGTTTTAATCTCACTCAGAATTGTAATATAGTCAAAAGGAAGAATAAATTTAGGAGTGGGAAAAAGAGAGAGAGGGACTTGAGTTTAAAGGATCAAATGCAAAGACAGAAAAAGACCAGAGATAGACACAAGATAAATCTTTAATAAAAGCACAAGGTTGGGACCACACTGGAAGCAAGATTAGCCTGACCCTGAAGACCTCGCTGCTAAATCAGATCTCTTTAAACAGTCTTCGGCTTTAACTGTTTGACCCCAGAGCCTCTAGTGAGGCTGAGTCTTCTGTCAATGCCAAGTAATTTCAGCCATGGGGCTTGAAGGCTCACTGGAGCAAAGTGCTAGCTAGCCTGTGACTCTCAGTGAAAGTCTGATGCGGAGGCCCATTTACCATTGTGGCTGTTTCCTGCCTCCTGGCTTGTTCTCATAGTTGGGCCCCTGAAACCAGGCTGCCATTGATTTAAGAAGGTTGTCTGACATCCCTAATGGGTTGGAGGTGCATCATGGGGGAGTGTGGCTGACTCTGGATGTGAAGTTTTGGTGTTCTTGATATTTATAAGTTGTACTCCCTGCAAGACTCCCAGAATTGGAGCTTTCCGAATAAATCCTGCTGCCTTCCTGAATAAAAGCTGCTTGCCTTTCAAGGTATGCTAATGTGACAGAATAGCTCAATTAATTTATCCGTATAGTCACTTACTCACTTGGCAAACTTTTCTTTCTTTTTGTTTTTCTTTTGTTTTGTTTTTTGGAACAGGATCTCACCCATTGATTCAGGATCATTATGTAGTTAATCCATGCCAGCCTTGAACTCACAACAATCCCATGCTCCAGCCTCCCAAGCTCTGGGTTTATAGGTATGAGCCACCCAACCCAGCCAATAGACATTTTAGTTTTTTAAAGTTACAATCTATTTTTTTTAATTTAAAAATTTCACACAAGGTATTTTAATCATGTTTTCTCCTCCCCCAAATGTTCCCTACTTTGCTACCCAGACAGCTTTATACGCATTCTTTCTCTCCCTTTCAAAACAAACAAAAAATAAATAAAACAAGAAAAAATGAAAACAAACAAAAAAATCCACAAAACAAAAATCAAAGCCAATAAGCAAAAGACCAATAAGACAAAAAGAAGAAGAAGGGGGAGGAAGAAGAGGAGGATGGAACGAAAGCAGGAAGGAAGGAAGGCAGGAAGGAAGGAAGGCAGGAAGGAAGGAAGGAAGGAAGGAAGGAAGGAAGGAAGGAAGGAAGGAAGGAAGGAAAGAAGGAAGGAAGGAAGTCCAAACATCCAAACATGAGGTGTGGTCAATATACCCAGTGACACACTATTGGAAAAAGTTGATTTTTCTTTTTCCAATGTGTACCAGTTGCAGACAGCTTCTTGTGTAGAGGAGGAACCCTTGTGTCCACTTTTCCTCCGTGGTGAGACCTCCTCTTACTTAACCTGTGCCACTGTGCAGGCACTGCTCCCACCGCCACGGTCTTTATGCATCGCTATGAGAGCATTAGTCCCATTGCACCGGGAAGACACTGTATCTTGAAGTTATCTACCAACTCTGGCTCTTAAAATCTTCCCACCTTATTTTCCTCATAGATCCCTGAGCCTTGAGGGGAGGGATTTGATGAAGACGTCTCATTTAGGACTGAGTGTAAAAGGAAGCTTCTCTGATGTGTGTTGAGTGAGTCACTGACCTATGAGTACAGCAGTATATCACTAGGAGTCATTTTATTGGAAGAAAAATAATCATGTTACATTTTACTTTAGGCCCATGGCCTGTCTAGTCTTAGGTTCTTGGCCGTTGTTGGCCACTTTAGTAGTGTCAGATGTGGGTTCAATCTCATGGAAGGGGGTCTTCACTTCAATCAGAAGTGGTAGATCACTCCCCAACCTTTGTGCCACAATTGCACTAGTATATCATGCAGCTAGTTGCTGTTGTAGGTCAAAGGGTTTGTAGCTAGATGGTCCTAAGGATTACCTTTCTCCTCTGGCAGCGTTCATGTGTTATGAACTCTATTCAGTAACGGTGACGCTTCTGGTCAGACATCCACTTTGCTTCTCCTTATTTGATGATATATGTGTTTTCAGCAACAGGACCTTACCATCAAGTTGCGGAGAGAAACCAATAGCCTTGGCCATAGTCTGTGGTTCTGGTGGTGGTGGTGTGTGATCCGTGGACCTCCTTTGGAGCAACAATTCGAAAAGGTGTAAGCCATTCCTGGCACTGCAGGTTTTTACTCGGTGTCCTAAGATGTCTAGCTGGGAATTGTCTCCCCTACAATTTGATGACTCCATTTCTATATCTTTCAGATATGTGTATGTGTGTATATATGTATGTATGTATGTTTGCATGTATTTTAGGAAGCTTCTATAATACCAGGTTTGTCAGATGTTCTTGTGTGTCAATTGCTCCTCCCCATATTCTCCTCTACCTCCCTTCCTATTTAATTCTATTCTAGTTTCTCCTTTGTATCTCCATAACAATATGTATTATTTCTCCTTCCCTGGGCTATTTTTTTCCTCCTCCCCACCAGGTCCCTTACTCATTGCTTAATTTCTGTGATTATTTGTATTATGACATGTATATAAAAGCATAAAAGCTAAGATACAGCTACAAGAGAAAATGTCCAACATTTTGAGTCCGGGTTACCTCACTGGGAATGATTGTTTGTTTTTTCTAGCTCCATCCATTTGTCTAGCAGACATTGACTGAGTACCTCTTATGCACTAGCCATCATACTTGTATCTCTAAACAGGTCTTTCCAAATATAGCTTTCATTCATATTTACCTACTATGCAGTTCTGTATAAAATGTGGAAGCCTAAACAGCTCCTTTCTTATCAGGCTCTATGATACATAAAATTTTTATTCAAATAAGCATTTTAAAGGCAATTTGTGCGCTGGACTGGTCACCAAGAAGCTTCACGTTTGAATTAAGAAGGGACTGTTGACTGAGAACATTAGTGGGTTATTTTCCCTTTGGCCATTGGTAAATGTAGCATGGAGATAAAATAAATCTCTTTATTAAACTCTTGTAAGGTTCAAATTAATCCTGTTTCTTCATTTTGCATTAGTTTGATCTTCTGCTACTGTGATAAATAGCATGAGCAAGAGCAACTTAGGGAGGAAAGGGTCCATTTCATCTTATGCTTCCAAGTAACAGTATATCACTGAGGGAAGTCAGGGCAGCAACTCAGGCTGGAACCTAGAAGCAGGAATTTAAGCAGAGACCGTGGAGGAGTGCTGGTTCCTAGGTTGCTCTCCATGTTCACGTTCAGCGACATTTGTGCCATGGGTGTCTTGGACCTCCTAGAGGAATAATGGGGGCATTTTCTCAGTTGAGGTTTCCTCTTTCCAGATGACTCTAGCTTCTGTCAAGTTGACAAAACAGAAACAAAAACAACAACCACAAAACCGAATCCCTAACACTAGCACAACGTTATTTTACCTGAGCAATGTCCAGAATCTGATCTAAGGCGGAGCAATGCTAGACAGACCCTAAGGCACTTTCTACTACACCCTTGGAGTCTTGCTTCATTCTGTGTGCCACACGGTATCATAGAAGCTCACATTAGAAGGCCGTTTCCACCCAATGGTAAATTCTAAAGAAGGAAGTGTGTGTGTAAGAAGGTCCACCCCTGTTCTTCTTGCGCCAATGAAAAGTAGAGTAGAAAGAGAACCAGATAACACATGTAGAAGTTAGAGATATAGTCCATGTTCTAAAAAACCTGTTCAAAGAAACCTAGACTCGATGCAGTTGAAAACGATGCCCACATCCAGGACTGTCATGAGAATATACCTCACGGGGACTAGGCAAGGAGAAAGGTCACCATCTTATCACTTGCCTATAGTTCTCAGCCTTAGACTTCTGCGGCACACCCCATTGGGCATGTACTACGCTTAATAAATATACTCATTGTTCCCTGGAGAAAAGTGGCGTTTTTCTCAAAGACATGTCTCCTCATGGTGGCTATCAAGAGAATATGTAAACTTACCATGCTGCTTGCTTCTCTCAAAGTGGGTGTTATGCAAAACTCAGATACTGTGATGTTTCACACAGGACTGAGAAGGACAGCATTTTAGTGGATGAGGGACATGGTAGACTTCGTGAATCCAACATGTATAATTTATCCTAGGGAGCAGGAGAGATATTTGTAGACTGGGACTAAAACCGCTGTACCAGGGTGAAGTCAAGTTGATGGATTCCCGTCTTCTAAGCAGAGTGCCTGGCTTTGTCTCCCCACCAGAGAAGTAATTTTTTTCTCAGAAGAAAAACCTGTCATGCTTTTGAGCTACCAAACCGTAAATTTTTCTTTCCACAAATGTGATAATAGTTTTTCTTGTCACCTTTCTTGATAGCCCAGAGTAATTGCTAAGACATACGGCCTTGCTATGTTTCTCCCAGCTGCGGCCCCTCTGTCTTCTGAAGGTCCTGGGTAGAGACAGAGGATCTCTGCTTGTCCGTGTGTGTGTTAGGCTGAAGATGCTGTTACCAAGAATGTGACATCCTGGTGAAACCAGAGGAGCACACAGAGCAGCTCTGAAATCTGAGAGCCAATGGCCCCTCCTGCCCCAAACTCATCAGCAAGTAGCCTCTGGCTCCTGTAGAACATTCTCTTTCCTTGAGGAGACAGAAAGAAAATGGCCTCCATCTAATCATAGAGCTGGAAACACTTCCATGCTTGCCTCACTGGCCATATAAAACTATTTCCCAAATCCAGTGTTGCTCAGCAGAGCAGTGGACTAACTTTAATGAGAACTAGCAGACTGGGCTCAGGAGGTATATCAGCCAATAAAATGCTTGTCTGGAAAATATGAGGACCTGAATCTATGCTTAAATCCATATTTAAAATATGAGTGTAATGAGATGCACTTGTCACACCAACTAGGCAGATATCTGAGGCTTAGTGACCAGGTAGCCTAGCTTAACTGAGAAACTCCAGGTACCAGAGAAAGACCCCATGTCCAGCTTCTGGACTTGTTCTCTTCCCGCCATACCAACCACTGGTGAAGGATAAGGAATCCTGAACTCCCCCCAACCCCACTCCCTTTAGCAAGTGCTTGTCTTTGCTATTCACAACTGGGTGTTGACCTTCTGATATAAGCATCCATGTAATTCACGTGGCAGACAAAATGAAGCAAAGCACTAGAGTCGGATGCAAATGGTAACTGCCTAGGCTTTTAGTACGGCCATACTGGGGTTGTCTTCCGGCTTCTACAAACATGAACGTATGCACAGAAGTGCACAGACATACATGTGCATTGCATCTGCATGCATGTACATGTATGTAAACACAAACAAAGGAAAGACTGACATATATGTTTTACTGAATTCTTAATTAATTGGAATTATTCACTGAAAAGTTGTTTCATCTAGAAGCACTAGAGAGATGGTGGCCTAGAGTTGGTAGGTTCAACTTTATGCCTTCCCTTATTTCTTATGAAGAATGCACTCAAGCTAGAATTCAGAAAGCTCCCAAACCCACTCTAAGCTCCCTATATATCATAGAAAGCCCTGAGTAAGATCAACTCGCAATATAGGTACCGAAAACTCAATATAATAGGTTGAATGATTATCAAACTGCTTTTGTGAACCTTATATCCATGGATTCCAGTTCCTTAAGATGTGTCTAAGGGTCATCTTGCTGCATTTATACAAATTACATAAAGATGACGTAGACTAATAGATACATGATAGCTTTGCTTCTCAGCAGAGATAGATAATCATTGGACCTACGCAGTCTTCAATCTACAATGTATAATGTATGAATAGGATGAACTGTGAAGATAAATGAAAAACACAAAAATTCATAGTATCTCCAAGAATATATGGGCAGCACAAATTGGCCCTGATGCGTGGGGAAGACAAGAAGACATGAATTTGGCTGGGTGGGAAAGAGAAGTGAATCTTGGAGGAGTTAGGAAAAAAGTGACTATGATCAAAGCAGATTGCATGAAATTTTCCAAGAACTAATGATTCAAGAGCATACTGTATTACTAGTCATTGAGTCTGGGAAACTGGAGACAAATGCATGAGAAGAAGTTCAAATTAACAAATGGGGAGGGTTATAAAGCCAAATGATAAAAGAAGAGCAGAAGGGGAAAAAGGAGGAGCAAGAGAAGGAGAAATGGGGGAAAGAGAAAGGCATACACAGTGTCTTTGGCAGTCTGAACCCCAATCTTAGCACACAGTTGCTCTGGATATCCAAATACCCCATACTTGCCTCTTGGGCTCCTATGCCTAAAGTTATAATTTGACATATTACAGTCTGATAGGGTCCCTTAAAAATTTTCCTAAGCAATTATTTTTGCATTGTTGTTAAATTGTAATCATTTGTTTCCAATTTTCATAGCTTAATATGAGAAGATATTAAGTCAAATGATTTAATATTAAATTGTTAATTATTCCAGATGCCTATTTCTGAGAAAATGTCGAAACTAAAAGTAATCAACTAAAATGTATTAAGTTCTTTCTTTCCATTAAGCATTGAGTTAAGAAATTTTTGTTGGACTAGAAAAATGGCTCAGGGGTTAAGAGCACTAGCTGCTTTCCTAGAAGACAGTGGTTGGCTTCCCAGCACCCACACAGCAGCTGATAACAGCTTGTAACTCCAGTTCCATGGGATCTGGTGCTCTCTTCCAGCTTCCACAAGCACTGCACACAGACTCAAGTGATGCACGCAGGCAGAACACACATAAGTGTAAGATTTTTTAAAATAAAATTTGCATGATGATCTCACTTAACTCACAGACTTATGAAATAGATGAGGAGAGTGAATTCTGAGGCCGGAATCAAGGCAAGGATGTCTTAGTATCCATCTTGTACCCTATTCCCCATGTCAAATTGTTTCCTCACGCAAGATCTGTTCAGACACATTTCATCTTCGTTTGGTGAATGCTACCACATCCTATGTGGCCATACGTATCATTCATTTGGTCTAATGCTAACAGCTGGGGTAGGAGACAAGGAATGGCAAGACTGGGAGGTCACCACAAACAAAGAGATGTAAGGGTCACTTTCACTTTACAGTTCCTTCACTATCTTTTGTAAACACTGAAGAGTCTTTGAGACCCAAATCTCCTTTCCTATTCTTACGTTGAACAAAAATACTATGGACTTCTAAATTTACAGATACTAGTTGGGAAACAAGATAGAAGGTCACAGCTGTGCTTCATGGTCTCAACTGTTTGGTATGACTGCACTCTAGCAGCTTTCTTAGCACGACAGTTGATGCTTTCTTCCATGAGGTATCCCTCCCCCACCGCCCCAACAACTCTTTCTTTTTTCTCAAGAGTCAGGTTAAGGGTCACATCCGCCAAAGAGTTGCTCCTAAATTTTCATCTTAATCAAGGGTCACTTCTGTTGTCCAAACACAATAACATCATCGTTGTCTATGTGTTTTTGATGTGTGTTTTTTTAATATAGAAGTGGAGCTTTGCTACTCTCTGTACATTTAACCGGAGTGGCAATAGAGAATTAATTAAGTAATCAAGCAGGGAAACAATAAATCTGATCTTGACCAGGTGGGTTACATCTGCTTATTATTGACATCAGATCCTTTAAAGTTAATCACGGAACCATTGTGTAGAGCCTCCTCTGGAAGAACAGAAAGAATTTAAACCTGGAAGAGTTAAGAGAGCATGCTAAGAACACCCTCCTCTTTGACAAGGATGCCAGTGTACCGAAGAGCTTTGCTCAAGGTCTTTTAGATGTTGAAGGACAAAGCTGGATGGAGCCTAGCTCGTCCATCTAAGCCAGAGGTCTTTACCACCTCACACAGGTTTCTAGTATAGTATGAGAGGACAGCATGTTCTTCTCAGTAGAACTTAAGGGATCCTTGAAATAATTAATGAAATGTCAAAAATGAAAGAAAGCAAATTAATTTTCCCACAAATGGCTCAAAACAGCTTGCAGAGTCTCTGGTCACTTGTAGCGCTCAGCCGCCACTCCTAAAGCATGTTCCCCAAATTCAATCATCCCAGCGCGCTGCTTACTTTTTCTCAAACAATTTTGTGCACAAAGAACATTTGATAAAGCTTCAGAGGCAACTCCTTCTATCTGAACAAACAGTCAAGGACAACTGCCATAAGCCAAACTCTCATTTCAGCCACAGCATTGATTCCCAATAAATCTATTCAAAGGAATAAAGTGGCTGTTCTCTTTCTTGAAACACACCCACAACTTACAAAGATTTTGTTGATGGAAATGTTAGTGAGCAATGACAGCAATGCAGCCTGAAGCCACTGAAATGTAGCAGACATCCCAACACTCACTAGGAAATTCAAATGTCACACTGGTAGGCAGAAGTCAGTCCATACCTCAACTTTCGTCAGTGCATTAGAAAGAATAAGGGATGAAAAGCTGGGGGTTTGCATTGGCGACAATTCTATAACTGTAGGCAAGGGAAATGGTTCTTCTAGTCACATTCATTTGTTCAAGAAACATCCAGTGAGTATCTACTGAGGACAGACTCACTTCTAGGTACCCACTGAACAGTAGTAAGAGAAAAGAGTAAAAAAAAAAAAAATCAAGCCACTTTGGGTAGGGAACATTACCAAGTGTTAGGGTGCTTGCCAAGCATGTATAAGGCCCTAAGTTCAACTCCAAGCACCAAAAGTAAATACAGAAAGAAAGAAAAAGCTGTTGTCATTAAGCTCACCTTTGTTTAAAAGGAGTCTTTGGAAGCAAACAAAAAAACTGAAAAACATAGGGCAAGTTGTTCAGTCATTGATAATGTGGAGAAGAATACAGCTGAAAAGAGGAAAGTATTACAGAAAGAGATGTTTCTAACATTTACTAATTTGCATGTGTGTGTATGTGTGTGTGTGTATGTGTGTTTGTACACATGCATATACATGCAGAGGTATATGTGGGTGCACACAAGGTGGCCAGAAGAGGGCATCAGATCCCTTGGATCTGGTCTTCCTGGCCTTGGTGAGGCACCTTGCTTGTAAGACAAGCTGTGGGTGCTGGAATCTAATCTCTGGTCCTCATGATTGCGTAGCAAGTTTTCAAGTGCGGTGCCATCTCTCTAGCCCCAAAGAGAGCAGCTTCAAAGAGCAATTAGTGAAGGGGTTTATTATCATTAATTTCTAATATTTATTGAGCCTTCCAATTAGCAGACATCCTGCTCAGGACTTGGCAAGCCCTTCTGAAATGATCGTTTTTCTTGTTTTGAGAGCTTCTTGAGACTAAGTTTTTTGAGGGAGTGAGGGCATTGATAGATTACTTCTCTTTCTCTTGGCTCTTTCCTCCCTGTTACCTACAAAGATCTTCTTTATAGAGAGGCAATCCCTTCGTCAGCCTATACAAGAAGAGCCTGTAGGTACTGTCTGTGGTCTCCGCTTTCTGCATTTGTTTCCCACTCTGGTTTACTGAGAGAGCTGTCAGTTTCCATACAACATGGTCCATGACAGAGGATAGAACTTTTTGGACTTTGCTAAGTCATTTGCCAACCTTCAGGTTAGCTTCACAGAAACTACATCAATGTGGTGGAGATCCCCTAACTATCTGTATCCTAGGGCTGGGCTTTCTTCTGATGCTTCCAGAACATTGGGAGGATGAAGAAGAGATAGTGATGGCCAGCCATGAATGTCCAATATTCTCAACTCCCTTGGAGCTCTCCTCAGAAATGAACATTATAGAATTCTTTTCCTCATTTGAACACATTCATTTTTATGTTTAAAAAAGAATGTAAACTTCTGTGCCAAAGTTTCCTTTGACAAAATCTGTCAGTCATGGAAAGCCCCAACCAACCAAGTGGCCCTGTCTAAGTAAAGCATCAGAAATCAGTGTCTTCTTCTTGCTGTGTAATTATACCTGAAGAACAGATATCCCAGAATTCTTACCTACTTGAGACTTGGAATGAGGGTTGCCCTACATGTTAAGAGCATCCAAATCTGTTTTCTTTGAGGAGTCAATTGATAAGAAGGTCATATTATGATTTCATTAAAGAAGAAAGGTTCCTCAGCATGAGCAAACACTGGGGCAGTTTGAGGGCAATTTCTGTATCTTAGGAGATGTCCAACAGACAATATGCACAAAGGAGGATTTTTATATCCCTTCTTCTTGCAGTTTCCACACCGCTAATGACTGACGATAGCATCTAATGTCCCAAGTCCACATAAACTTATGAGTCCTGGTCTAGCATTAACTTCCACTTCTAACCACCAAATGCTATTACCTCTTTATTGATTTCAACCATAGGGAACATATCTGAAGGCTGCCGAAGCCTGCAAATGCTAACATTTTGTGGTGCCTGTGTGGCTTTACCTGGTGCCATTCTGGAAGCTATAAGTTCATAAATAATGTTATTCTGACTTGGTTAGGATCTGGGGGCCAATGGGAGACAGATGATCCACTGCTTTGTAGAGTATCATTGTAAGCCGATGTGATGTGTTGCTTCATAGTGTTGGGTTGCCATCCCCTGGAGTGCTTTGATGCGATCGGTTGGATCGGTTGTCAGGTTCAGGTCTGTTGTTTCTCTTACCAGAATCCCAGCCACTGGAAGACAGCCCCAAAGCCCTGCCTGTGGTAGGGGAGCAATTGAACTTGGATAATGACATAAACGAGCCGGTGTTCATCTGGGGAATCTCAGACAGAGCAGCCCAGAGGAAAAGCATCTCTGCTGGTGAAGGTTCCTTTCATTTGCAACAGGAGAAGCAGCAGCTGCTGGCGCACAGACCGGGGAGAGGTAAAGGGAGGCTGAGGCTGCCGCACGTGAGTAGCGCTTGATTTTCTGCAGCTAGGAACAGGATGCTGGGAGGGGGCTTGGCTGGGAGGTGTGTGTGTGTGCGTGTTTGGGTCCCGCTTTTCCGGTGCCCAGGAGTGGAAGCGATGCTTTACATGATCACCAAGTGCATTTGGCATCTGAGCCCCTCTTCCAGAGGAGGCAACAGAGGGTGTCTCACGCACTTGCATTTTCTGCATCTGCCGATCATAAAACATGTAAACAGCAGCAGGTGGGGAAAGGTCTCTCTTTGTTTTTTTGTTTTCTGCTGTGGGCTGCAAGGCAGAAAGGCACCTCAGTCCTAAAGAGCTTTCAGAGCATGAGGATTCCCCAAAGGGGGTTCTTTCCCAAGTTTTTGTGCCACATGTGTGAATCGCTATGGCTTGGCTGCACAGTTGCTTCTCTTGCAGAGGGGATTACATGCCTCCCACTGGGAAGGGATAAAGGCTACTTTATGCCTCCAGCCCTCTATTTAAGTTAGCGACAGCAACACAGTTTAACCTGGCACTTGTCCTCTTTGAATGGGTTCACTGAGCGCAATCCGGTCTGGGAAAGCACCAAGTCTCTCAGCCAGGGCAAACACATGGGTCTCAGCATCAGGGTGATTTTAAACTTTACAAAGTTGTTGATTGCTTTGTCTTAAAACTGAGCCCTGGAGTGTTCTGCCCTGCCCGTGGACACTGTATGTACGTTGAAACTGAAAGGACAGAGAAGAGGACGTTTTGCTTTCAGGCACTTGTTCAGCGAGCAGCTGATTTTCTCAGCAGGGTGAGCTGGTGTGCACCTGTGGGCAATGGTGACTACAGGTGCTCTGGGTGGAAGATGTGAAAGACAGGTTCCAGTCATCAACTTGCTTGTGTTTAGAATGTCTAAAGATATGGTACACATCCTGACACACACACAGACACATACACACGCACACACATCCAGCACACGCATGCTATTACAAACACGATGCAAACAAGAACATGCATGCACACCACATGCATGCTTACACACAGGCATATAGATGCACATATACGCACACCACATCATGCACACACATGCATGCACAATTCGTAAGGCACGCACACCACACACACGCATACGCACACGCCCACCTCTCTCTTTCATTCTTTTTTTCTTTTTTTAAAGCGGATTTTATGGTGCTGAGCCAGGAAATCTGCAGGAAAAGCAAACTAGCACATCGTCCCCAGGAGAAGAAAAGGAGGAGTGAGTGGGAGAGAGGGAGGGGCCCTTTGCATGGCCTAGGAATTGGCTTCCAGCAGCTGTGCATAATGAGGGACAAGAATCCCAAGCACTTCACACACCGGGGCTTGGCTGGGAAGAGAGATTCCAGCCAGCAGCTTGGCTTCACAACTGTGTGCCAGTACACAGGAGGGTCAGGGCCCATGGGAAGTGCAGTGAAATACGAACCAGAGCGGAGAATGGGGGCCAGGGGAGCCATCTGTTTTCTACAAGGGAAGCTCTCCCCTCAAGGCAGCCCCACAGAACAGTTCTCATGCCATGGCACACCAGGTATAGCTGCAGGTGAGGCTGTTCAGAGCTGCCAATGAATGGCAGCAGAGCTCAAGGAGCCATCCAAGTGGAAAGGGCTCAAAATTGATGGCTGTTGGAATATCTGGAGCCATCATCCATGGCATCATAGCATCGTGCCTGCACAGCCAAGCAGAGGCCTAACATCAGCAACCCAGAGAAAGCTGAAGAAATGGTTCAAGATCAATAGCCTGATGTTTGTGCTTCGTTGGTGCTTATTTTTGTCATCAGTGGTAATGGTGCAGAGTAAAAACATTACAAAATATTTCTGTCAGACCTTCTCTAAATCTCGACTTCTTAGCACCTCTGAGTTTTCTGTGTTCTCACCCAGATCTGCCATTGTGCATCTCCGACGATGGTAACTGTGGTCTCACCATACTCACCTTCACCTTTCCCTTAGCATTATTCTGGACTCCATTCTCATCTTCCAGTACCACTCTCTCGTAGGGATGGTTGATTTCGGCTGGAGTCAATGGATTAATCCCTTAAGTGAATGTGCTATAAAGGTTGTTTAGCAACTGTTGGATGTTTAAATTGTTGCCAGTTTGTCTGCAACTGTGATGCTATTATGAATAGCTCTGTGACTGACACATTTTACTTCTCTAAAAAAAAACAAACAAACAAACAAAAAAAAAACAACTGGGGAAAATGAAGTCTCTGCATCAGAATGAATGAAGTACAAATATGAATTCTTTTGGCATTCCATGTTTGTGGCCATGTTCTCTGACCCCTGTTTCCACTGTTCAAAACCATCATCTAGAGAATGCAAATTTGCCTAGAACCCTATGCACATAGAGTTTTTTTTTTTTCTTCTAAGCATGGATCTATGAAAAGATACTGGCTCTGTTTTTAAAGATTATGCTTAACTTTGGAACAGACAGGGCCATGCTCCATAGGACAAGCCTGTAGCTTTTCAGGTTCCCCTCCTGTAAGAAAGCATGTTCGACAGCTTCTACTCTCCAGCTCTATAGAAGCTGAAGAAAGGAAGGCAGATGAGTTGGCATCTAAGGAAGGCAACCCGGCTAGCACATTGTTCAGACTCTGCCTTCCTTCCAATGCTGGCAGAGGCAGCACAAAGACCAACTTATTAAACTAGAAGCTGATAAAATGGGACTAGAGTCTTTGGGAGGGGAAGGACTGGTCAAACTTATTAGAGATTTAAAACAACGATCACGTTCTGTGTTTTCTACTCCTGCATAGACTTCATCCAAAGTTGTAGGTTTTGATGATGAGAACAGAGAAAGGGAGGGAGTCATGGTTACTCAGTTCTATCAAGTAAGAATTGTGAGATACTTCAGTTCCTACCTCAATAAAGACAATGCTATCAAATATTTTCTCCCATTTTTCTTTGCTTGTGTCTAGTAAGTTAAAAGATTTTTATTCTCTTCTTTCCAGACCAGTGTAGCTCACCATAAATTGATTCAGTGCTAATCTCTTTGTCCTCTCAATGATTATTTGCACAAAGGCCAAGGCTAGCCAGGGGACCACACTCGTTCCTCAGCATGCATTTAGCCACCTTTTCCTACGTAGGTAGAAATAACAGAGTCCTGGGAGCAAGATTCTCCTTCTGTAGGCAAGCAGATCAATGGGATCTCTCCCTCCCTCAGCTTATTAACTTTTTTAGTCTGCAAGGACTTAGTGCTTCCAAACTGGAAGTCACTGGAAATCAGAGGTAGATCTGAGTGTGTGGGTAGCTATCCCTTCCACAGGCTAGGAGAAACAGCATGCCTGTGATGTGTCTGAGGGAGCAAAGCATATGTCCTCTAAAGAGAGGACAAGGGACTCTCAAGCGATAGCCTAAATATTTAAGCAAAAACTTCCTGAAAACTTAGGACCCCCTCAAACACTACTGTCTTCCTAGGCTCAAGGTGTAACTTTCCTACAATATTATACCCCCTAGGGCAAGTATGGCTCCTGCTTTGTTTACTGTTAAGCCACCACCTTTCAGAAAGTGGTGACTGTGCCTACCTGCTCCATGTCTGCTGTGCATTAATTCATAATCTGGGTGTTTGATCTACATTATTTCCATTAATCTTCACAGTGACCTCATGTGGTCTGCGTTATTGCTAGTTCTCTCTTATAGGTTTAAATAGTGAGAGACCGATAGGTTATAGTAGCATGTAGATGGGGCCTTGAATTTGGGGTCAAGGGAAAAAGGGAGAAACACAGAAGAGGAGTCTTAGATGAAGGACACTTGTGGTAGGACCACAATTTGAGCTTGCTACAGAGTCTGTGTTCTGAACAGCTTCACCGTAGACACATAGGCTGAAAGAATGATGGAAAGCTGAAAGAACACTGAGGCACTGTTGTATCTCCAAAACACAGCTGGAATGGTGATAATGATGTTGCTGGTGATCATTGTTGCCAGTGACCTACATTTTTCATTACATTGTGTGCCAAGCTTTTTACAGAAGCTTGTGTACTCATTTAATCCTTGCCACTCTCCTGGTCTTTATTAGCAAAGTAAGGAAAGCTCTGTGATGCCATTCAGCTTGCCCCAGATCACAGGGCTGGTGAGTCTGATTGTGATGTCCATGGCCTCTGGCAGCACTTTGCTGATGCACCAGGAGATTGGGGCTGCAAGAATGGCCAGACAGTGATAGCAAAGGACCATGGGGCTCTGCTCAATGGCTTCTTGTAATCCCTGTAAGCCCTGAAAACTTCTGGGCTATCTTTTAAATCACCCTGAGACTATTCTTGCTATACTAAGGAAAGTTCCTGAAGGAAGGGGCTGGAAAAAAAAATGGCCACCGTTGGGCCAGTTATGTATAAACCACAAGAAAAAGAAAAGCTAAGCACCTTTCTGTGTGTCTCTGACCATTGTGCTGGATCTGTCCTTCCCAATATGGTAGCTGCCAACCATATGTTATAACTGAGCATTTTGAACAAATTTGTCCAAATTGAGGTGTTTCATTAAATGTACAAATACACAGTAGACTTCAACAGCTTGAAATAAAAGAGTCAAGTATCTTAGTGATTTCTAGTTGTGTAAATGAAATGTACTATTAAAGTAAGTGTTGCTGCTTTGTTTTATGTTCCAGAAAACCATGAAAAAGTACACAGAACATGAGATGCACCATCTAAAGTGTCTTAGCTGTATTGTTCCATGGTATTAAATGTACTTTCAGTGCACTGAAAACAACCTCCTGAACCCTTCGCCTTGGAAAACTACAGCTCTGTACACATTGAAACTCTTCTCCTTCCTCTACCTTGGACAACTACTACTCACTTTTTGTTTCTAAACTTTTAACAATTCTAAGTAATGCAAATGAGCAGGATTACACAGAATTTGTGCTTCTGTCACTTTCCTGTTTTTGCTTAGCATAATGCTATCATGGATTATGGTTCATCCATGCTGTAGTATGTATCTGAATGTTTTTAGTTTCTGAGGTGAATATAGTCTCATCGTATGCATGTGTAACATCTGTTACTCCCATGGATACATGCTCTATTTTCATCTCTTTTTGCCTTTCTTGAATGTGTCTTCTACAATATTTAAACTTCTATAAGTGCCTCACATTTGAGGTTGACATATCTCTACTGAACAGTGTTGGTCTAAACCAGTGATTCTCAACCTGTGGGTCATGAGCGTTTGGTGGTCATGTATAAGATATCCTGAATATCAGATACTTACATTATGATTCACAACAGGAGAAACTTAGTTATGAAATAGCAACAAAAATGATTTTATGTTGGGGTCACCACAATATGAGAATCTGTATTAAAGGGTCACAGCTTAAGAAGGTTGAGAACCACTGTTCTAAACTTTACTCTCTTCTTCAATACCCTCTCCTCTTCATTCTACAACCCTCAGACACAAGACTTTGACAACTCCTGTACTAACTTGATTCTCTTGTTTCCTTTTCCTAGGACCTGAGACAATACCTTAGCTGTTATCAAGCTCTCCCTTTTATAAGGACCCATGAAAGACTGTCATACTTAGCAACATTTTCTGTAATTAAGTGAAACTGTGACATTTCTCAAGAGGAATATTCCCTTTCTTCATAATATATCAGGAGAGGGCCCAATAAATTGAAACCGAGAAGAAAAGGCTTTTGAAGCTATTTAATTTTCATTACAAAAAAAGTCAACAGCTGTACTCAGCTTGTGGTTTGTGAGTGAATTTTGTTAACCCACCCAAGCAAGGGAGAATGTAAAACTAATAAAGCAAATTTTCAGATTAGAGATCTACACAGGATTTTCATTTCTGAAATCAATTTTTCCTGGAAGAACATGGGGATCTAGGCATTTAAGGCATATGTCAGAACCTTTGAAAATTTTCAACACTTACAGACAGGCTAGAATCTCAAAGTCTCACTGTAGCATCAAAAGCCTTTTAGCTCCCTGAATTTTTTCCTCCATCCTTCCCTGTAAACTTCCCTCTCTTGGGATCAAGGTGCCTTATTAGTCTCCAAAATAAGCAATATGCTTCCCTGTCTTCAAGCCTTGACCTTGATCTTATATCAACTTTGGAGATTCCATCCCACCTGTACAGGCCTGGTGAAAACTTGCTCATTCTCTAGGACACTGTGTAAAGATTCTTTGCTAGTGAAAAGATTCTTTGCTAGTGAGCATCCCTGGACCCCAGTATCCACTGGACATGGCTAGACCCACAAGAGAAAAGATGGCCTTTTCTATAAAGTATTACAGAGAAGTGATTCTCCTCCAGCATCTCACATCTTGATCTTTTTTTTTCTCTCATTAACTGAATAAATTGGAGACCAGAAGGTCTGAATATATATGGAGGTCATTTTTAGAGTCCCCACATAGAGGACAGAGAGGGTAGGAAAAAAAACGTAAGGAGAGAGAGCATCTAGCATCAGACTAAACCCTGTATTTGGAAATGCCCCCATTCCTACAACAGGACCATTGTACTAAAAGATAATCCTTACATGTTTAATAATACACCAGTCAAGAGAGTAGGAGGCTCTCTGAAAGTCATATTCTTCTTCTAATTCATGTCTATATTTCCAATATTTATCAAAATACCTGGTACAGAAGTAGGTATTTGATAACTAAGGAGTTAATCACACACTTCTTTCAAAAACTTCTTTGGAACTGCAGTAGCCTGTAATGATTCTAGAATGGCAATGTCACTATGAACTGATCATAGAAAACTGATCTCCTTCCTCTTTGAGAAAGAAAGCAAAAAATGATTCAATTAATGGTTCCCAGTATCTTGTGATGCTATAATCAGTGAAACATTATATCACAATTGAGAGTGTAAATGGTGGGAATCCACGATAAGTTAGACTGAGCATGAAAATAAATATGTTCCAACTGATGTTTGAGTGCAAGCCAGGCAGCAGCAGTTTTTATACGGATATAATGCCATGCGCCTTTTCTTGTGACCTCTCTAATTGCAATGTTATATCAAAATACGTGGGTCGGAGAGACATACTAGAAGATTTAATGTTTTGATTCTAAGTGACTGGGACTGATTTTGGGATACATAATAAATGCACAAACAAAATAGAAAGTAGTATAGAAGAATACCAAGGATAGAAAGTGGCTAGGAAGGACAATTTAAGACTGATTTTGATACTGTTATAGTGGTCCTATGGACAAAGTCTTCATGAGACAACAAGACCAGCCACATCATCACACCAGTGAGTGTTGTATAGCTATTTCCTAGGAACTGAAGAAAGGGGAAGGCTCATTCAACTCTGGAAATTAGGGAAAATAACTAGGCTCAGAAAGTTAAAAGGTCATGAAGGCTATCTGCAATGTTATATAAGCAGTTAACAGTTGCTTGGGATGTGAAGGAATAGTCTTCAGTGGAGTTGCCTGCCAGCTGTACAGGGCTAGATATATCACTTTTGTGAGTCATCACCCATGCTGAATGAAGTAGGGTGAACACTTTGGTGATGTTGGGTTTCCCATACAGCTGTAAGTAATGCTCCTGTAAATAATTCTAATCAACTCAGTGGATTACCAAACTAGACTTGGATGAAATTATTTCATTGTTCCATAGGCTTTGCAACATCTAAAGTGAACCGATACCTTTTCATGGGTCTTAGGAAAAGTCACATAACAGTCAGAACACGTACATCTTTGAAGTACGGTGATATGGTTTGGGTGTCCTCACTCTAATGGGTTAATTTTCACTTGGAGTTTGGAGGTGGTGGTAATTTCCTAGGAGTAACATAACAAATTGCCAAAAAAATCAGGTGGCTTAAAACACTACATGTAATTGAGCAAGGGCAGTTGACCAGCAGCTAGATCACTAATGAATATGACCATTAGCTGCTTACATCTCTTTGGGGAGAGGTGGGGCCTCGTGATCACATCATCAATCCATGCTGGAATGTTGAAGGACCCAGTTTTGTGAAAGTAACCATAGCTGATATTAGTTCAGGAGTGCAAGGATCATATCACATCCATAAAGGAGTGTTTTGAAACACTGTCTCCCAGATCTTACCTTCTTTCAGCTTCCTATTCTCTGAGCCTTGGAGAAAGTGATAAAGATGCTCTCCCTGTGTAGGGCTCAGCACTAAAAAATGTCTATTATTCTTATCACTCTGACTTACTTATCACTTACTTCGCATTCACTGCTACCTGTTTTTTTTTTAAGCTTCTTTTCCTTAGTCATGGATATTGTAACAGGTTTTTACAGTACCAAGTATGATTTACTCCAGTTAGAGGGCCTCACATATAATCAAAAACAGTTGGTTACCCCTGTAACAGTTAACACATGCCACTATTGTACCAGCAGAAACATTTGGCCAGGAAGGGTGACATAACCTCCCACCCATGCTCATGTAAGCAATATCAACTAAATGCCTTGGATCACTGTAAAATAACATGAAAGTATAGGAGAGATTTGTGGGAAAGCAAAGAGGATTCAGAGGTAGTGAGGATTTGGGGTACTAAGAGAGGATAATGGGTAACAATTATCAAAGTATAGAATATGTGTATGAAATTGTGCAAGAATAAAGAAAACACATAAATTTATTTTCCCACTATTCTGAAAGTCAGAATCCCCTAGCAGAAGTACCAGGAAGACTGGTGGAGCATTTAAGAGCAGAAGATTCTGTAAGAAAATCTTTGTTTGCTTCTCCAAGTGAGGCTGACTCATGACCTTCCTTAGCTTGGGGTTGCATCATCCCTTTAAAAATGTGGAGCCATTTTATCCATATCTTTCCCTGCTTTACATATAGAATGCTTGTGATGTTCTGGGCCTAACTTTACTCAACCTTATTGCAGGAGTTACAACTATGACTAACAGTATTGCCAGGACTAGAGACAATGGGTCTTACTCACAGGGTACAGGGTTTGACATATCCCAGGCATATGTAAGGCAGTTTTATCAGGTAAGGGTAGCATATCTGAAAATGGGTGACATGGACGAACACAAGGGAGGTGAGAAGTATGAGCAGTGGACAAATCCCAGAAAATGTATTCTGATCAATTCCCCAGTGTGTCCTGATGTTGAAAAGCAGAATATTGTGGTGGTGAGAATATATGCACACAAATATATACACACACACAGAGAGAGAAAGAGAAACAGACAGACAGAGACAGAGATGAGAGACAGACAGCCAGAGACAGAGAGAAAGAGAGAGGCAGAGACAAAGACAGAGAACCAGAGAACACAAGATTAAGAACACTCTCCCAAATGCCCCCTTTTCTTCAATAATTTCTACCTCCTGGGTTACTTGGCTTCCCCATAGTCCATTCAGCTGTGAATCTATCAATGGATTGATTCATAAGTGAGGTTAGAGCTCTCATATTCATTTGCTTCTGAACACTCTTGCACATGAGACTTTGGGAAATGTTCCAGATATAAACATAGCAAGCATTTTTTTTGTGTTAATAACCCCACAGTATTTAGTACATTCCTGACATTGTACATTCACTACTTATATTTAGCTTTAAAACATCTGCACTCTAAAATAAGACCCCATGGTAATTAGTTTTAATTTTCACCTTGACGCAGTGTGGCATCACCTGGGAAGAGAGTCTCCATGAAGGATTGTCTAGATCCCTGTGGACATGTCCGTGGGAAATCATCTTGCCTGTGTTCATGACTTAGGAAGACCTGCCGACTGTGGGTGACAGTTCCTTGAGTGTGGGTTCTGAACTGGATGAGAGTGGAGAACCCGGTCTAAGTAGCAAGCATATATGCATTTGTTTCTCTCTGCTCTGGACTGTGGATGTGATGTTATGTGATTAGCTGTTTTAAGTTCCTGTTACCTTGACGTCCTAAATAAGATGGACTATAAAGTGGAATTGTGAACTAAAGTAAACCCTTTCTTCCTGGAGTTTCTTTTTATCAAGGTCTTTAGGCACAGCAAAAGAAATGAAACCAAAATTATTTCCTTTACCGATTCAGTCCTCATTTCTCTGGACCCTAGTCGCTAGCAACTTGCTTTCTGTTCATAATGAATTTATCTGTTCTAGACATGCCATGTAGGCAAATTCACATATGTGACTTTTTGGTTCTGGCTCCTTTCTTAGTAGTGTTTGCACCCACTCTGTAGTCTGAATCCATCCCAAGTATTCCTTGTGTGGATGAATCGTTATGTAGGCATACCACAATTTATAAAGCCAGCCATCTGGTGAGGCACAATGAGTTTTATTTGTTTGTTTATTTGGTTGGTTGGTTGTTTTGTGTTTTGTTTTCTTTTGTTTGGCTATCATGTACTTGAGCATATCTGTGTAAGATTTGTTTAAGAACTTGCTTCTAGTTACACTGAGTGTACGCCCAGGGGTCAAACTGCTCAAGTGAAATTGTTGGGCCATCCAGGAATTCGAGGTTTAACCTTTGGAAGAAATGACAAACTTTTTTTTTTTTTTTTTTTTTTTTTCTGGTGTTAGGTTCTTGAACCAGGAAAATGTTGTTCTCAGTGCAGATACTCCTCTGGTCAGATTGGATGCTGGGCTTCCAAGGTGGACTCTCAGCAATGATTTATCACCCTCCATGCCGCTGATGAGCCTATTCTCCTGATAAAGTATACGGGACAGGCAGCCATGTTCTCTTGTCTCTTGCTGCTCATCAACTCCTGTGGCATTGTGTCACATGGATGATCAGCTGGGCCCTAGATGGGTCACTTTCAGGATTGATGAGTCTCCATTCCACGAAGCTGCCACATGGCACGAGTCCCCTCTGACACTCTGCAAACCCCATGGGGTTAATTCAGTACTAGCTCCCCTTGTAGTTCTCTGTATTCTTACAGGGAGCTTTGGGTTGGAAAGAGGAATTCACCAGAGAGATGAATGGGAGGGGCAGCTTTTTGGACAGGCACTGACAGCTGGTTCGGATTCCATAGGGCTGCCCCACTAGCCTGAGAAAACAAGAGAAATTCCAAATATTGCATGATATCATCCATGCCTTAGTCACATTTGTTCTTAAATCATGGCTTTAATTGCTGTTACATTGGATCTTATTTCTTCTTTCACCAAGAAAAATGGAATCTTTGAAATTCCCATGAAAGCACATTCAATTGCCATTTCTGTTCCAACTTCAAGACAAAAAATCATCCTTAATAATGAAAACAAATCTGTTATTGGCAAAGCAACTTCAAGTGTTGCTTGCAGAGTTGAGAAAGGGAATTAGAATAGAACAGGCAGCCACACAGGCTATGGACAAACATGCCAAGAGTCCACCATGTTTTTATAGCACCTTGACATGTTCCAACAGCCTTGTCAGGTAGGCAGATGAGATGCTGGTAGATCTCAACTCCATAGAGGAATCTCTCCCGATTGTAAAGGATTTGTGTGCTGGAGGTGTATCTCAGTGGGAAAGTGTATGCTTAGAGGGTGGAAGGCCCTGGCTTTCATCTTCAGCACCAAAAAGGAGGAGAGTATGGAAATGATCAAAGGCCATAAATCTAGCAAGAAGCAGAACCACCAGAGAAACCCTGAAGAAAAAAAGAAAAAAACAAACAAACCATGGTGTATGTGAAATAAATAACGATTGTTCAAGATACTCAGAATCCGCAATTGAGCTGTTTGAATTGTGACCCGACCGGTGACAAGCCAAGTAACTACGAGAGAATCATTTAACCGCCTGCTTCATTCCCTCCTCTGAATAATGGAGATAATGGTACTTGACTCACAAGATCAATGTGTATATAAAATGAAATCACATAAGCTAAATATTACATGCTATTAGTTGCATGCATTCTAAAAAAAAAAAAAAAAAGAATTGTAGTTTCTCATCCACATTAAGCTAGCATAGAGTGGAAGCAGATTCTAGAAAAATCTGATCCCATTGCTTCTTTCAAGTCTTACTCCTTTTTTTCCCAAAGTGTTTTAAATGGCACATCTTCCTGATCACCCTTCTTCCAAATGAGAAGATATTAGCCTCGACATAAGAACAACAGGGGTTCTTAGAGATGACGGAACACTTTGCAGTCAGAGGGGTTCAAAGAATTGATGTTCATTACTTAATTGGGATAAACATTCATTTATACTTACAGCTGTCAGGAAGCAAAACCTGATCAAAGGCCCATTAGTCACAAGGCTGGCTTTGAGAAGGGCCACTTAGTTAAGGCAGAGAATGCAACATGAAAGGGAAGAGAGGCTGGAACACTGCGGCCTGGTACATTGTGCATTAGTGATTATTTTCCTCCAGTTTCTCCAAGCTTTCTCTAACAGAGATTAACCCATATCCTAAAGGCTGACAGTAGCAAGCACCAACATCAGGCTGGGCCAAGTGGTGGCTCTCCATTCCCCTGCCACACTTTTGAATTGAGCAAACTTGAGAACAAGACTGACAGGCTGAACTGTTTTGATGAATTTCACAGCCAATGCCTTCTTATTCTCAGAAACAGAATAAAACCACTCGCGACATCACAGGGAAGCACAGAGCCGACTCACCCCACATAGCTACTATCCCCACCTCCTGTGGAAGTCATCAGATCTTGGGAAGGTCATTCATCCTGGAGAGCCTGTAACCTGATGTCCCAACAGCGCTTGTTCTTCACTATGCAGTTGTAACAATTACCTGTGACACTGATCTAACACTAACACTGAGCTAGTCTGTGACAGCGCTGCTAATATTTACCATCTGTGACACTGAGGCTAATATTTATCATCACAGTCTAGCGGCAGTGCAAGCCGCACATTATTAGGAATTTTCTCAGCACCCATGCGGCACCAGGTGCCGCTGCTACAATAAAGACAGACACAGCAGAAGTACATAGAGAGGGAAACGATTTCATTTTTATTATTTTTTTTTCCCATTTTGTCAGCACATTCCCATTATGCAAGCATGTGGTCCATTTGCATAATCCGCTAGTTGAGTGGATAAACTGACAATGTATTATTTAATTGCTTTCAATGTGTGGTGAAGATATAATTGCCATTATTATTATAATTGTTCTCATTTACTAAATACCTATGATGGAGGCAGGCGCCACTTGGGGACAAGAAAGGACAATGACTAGGACCACCAACTTTGAATCCACATGGTAACATTTGGGTCCTGACTCTGATGCTTACTAGCTCCTGATTTCTTTAGACAGGAGCTCCTCCATCTGCAGAATGGGGCGGCAACAAAAGCCTGAAGGTTACAATATTGTTACACTGAATGCAGTAGTATTTGCAGTATTATTGGGACAGTATTTGGTACAGTGCAACCAAAATATTTATTATCACTACATTGACTGTAGAAAGTGAGTAATTTGGTAGGAGAAAGCCGGAAGACAAGAAAAGGGTAAAATCCATCTTGCTAAAACATCACTAGATAAGACTTCTCTTCTGTATATCACCATATCTTCCTTTTGGCAAATAAGAATTTCGTCAGTGCCGTGGTAGAGCCTGGACTTCTGGGGCAGTTCTAAAGTTGGGAATTTATGAGTCAAACTAAACAATGGGATCTTTGCTACTATGCTGCGTTCTTGGGACATGTCTGCTTTTCAACATCAAAGTGATATTCTCATCTATCGCTGATGCAGGGGAAGAACTGAATAGAGACATTCATTGACCAGCACCAAGGTCTTTGCTGTCTATTGTAGGTAAGCTTTGCCTTTTGTCTGTGGCCTTGGTCCTGAATTAGGAAAGTGATAGCTCCTTGCCTAGAACAGGTAGCCAAGCAAAATTCTACTAGTAAACCCTTGGGTTGATAATTGTGGCCACTGAAAGTGGAGTGACCTTTGAATCATCTCTGCAATGATTCCCTCCTAAAAAGAAAAGAGGATTAAAAACAAACAAATGTAAATTAAAAAACAAAAAAAGCCCAAGAACCTGGGACTGCAAGGCAGGGGACAGCCAAACAGGCACCTTGGCCTTGGCCAGCACCAGGAGAATTTAGCAGCAATCTGTAAATCTGATCCAAACCTGTCTTCCAATACCCAGAAATCCTGGGCCCTTTCCAGCTTCCTCTTAAGCATCTCTCGTGTTGTTTTGACTCTAGTCTTGCAGAGGTAACATGTACCTACCTGTACATGATTTAAAAAAAAAAAAAAAGGCTGGGGCTCCTAAATCTTTTTGTTTCACATTTGGCTTATTTTGTGGAACATTTTAACAATACCTTTGTTTACTGGCATCCTTGACAAATAACTTAAGTGTCAATCTCCTTTTCAACAGAGGAGCCAGGTTTTAGTGTGTTCTGGAGCCTAAAATAGTCTGGTGAAAAACAGACATACTTTCTCTTCCAGTGTAGTGTTTACTACATTTGTCAGCTTCTTGGTTTTTCAGAACTAGGGAGATATAGGCTATAACTCATCCATTAAATACAAGCCAGGTACTTTTCAAACACCATACTGAATAAATCATCTTGTTTAAGTTTTACAACCATCTCCAGGAAACAGTTGTATTGCTATTTTATAGAGAAATTTAGGCTTGGGTTCTAGCCATCATGTTGATTTGTGGCAGTCCTAGATTGTATTATATTCCTCTAAAGAGTGCTGCTTTTCAACGGGCAATAGAATTGCTTAGAATAAAATTGCATATTTTGTAGTCTATTATATGTGGGGGCTAAAAAAAAATTCTCAGTTTAGTTCTTTTTTTTTTCCATGAGCAAGACTGCTTTCAGTCTTCTTTGAGGGGTCAGTTAGAGGTCCAGACAGAGTTAATATGTACAACTTAGGGGCCCTTACTTTGCCGTTATTTCTGGCCTTCACTCCTCACTTTGGGGAAATATAGTGACCTTGAATTCTGTCTCTGATTCTCCTGACCAGTAAGATAGCAAGTCTTCTCCAGAAACTGCAAGGATCATCCCTGAGGACAGTATTAATCACTGTTCCCCCTGCAGTGACAAGAGAGCAGACAAAAGCAACTAGAAGGAGAAAGAATTGATTTGGGCTTTTTCTTCTTTTGCTTCTGGTAGATTTCAGTCTATCGTCCTAGGGTAGACTCTATCCATAATGGTGAGAGCATGAGGTCCATTCATATTGTAGCAGTCAGGAAGCAGAGATCAGGAAGGAACAAGGAACTGGTATAACCTTCAATGCCTTACACCTGGAGACCTACTTTGATCATCCAGGCTCTGCCTCATAAAAGTTTAACAACTTCCCCAAAAAGCATCACATCCTGGGGACCAGGCATTCAAACAGATGAGCCTGGAGTATCATGATTCATATACAGATCACAACAAGGACCTCCTACATATGTGGAAATGGGGGGTCGTTTTCTTAGGAAAGGCACGGATGGCACAATGTTCATTCTCCCCCATCAGGTCCTCCACAGAGGACACAAAGGAAACATTTTGGAAATCTGATGTCTATCAAGGTACAATCATACCAGCCAGATGAGAGAGGGGTTTAGTGTGACGAAGGAAACGGAACATTCTCTTGTGTGCTTAGAAGTGAAAAGAGTCATAGAAGAAGGAAAGATCATTCTTTCAACTGCTATCCAGGGGGCATGGAGTCTATCCATGAAACATAAGCCAGAAATATTTTTCTTATAAGAATCGTGGGGCATGAGGATATAAATCGGTCTGTTCAGTACTTCTGTTAACATGCATGAAACCCTGGATTTGATCCCAGCATTTATGTGGTGATTCAGGCTATAAACAAGCATGTGGGAGATGAAGGCACAAAGGTAGTAAGTTCAAGGTCATCCATAGCTACGTAGCTTAAGGTCAGTCTGGGTTATAGGAGAGGGATGAGAGAGAGGAAGAAGAGAGAGAAGAGGAAGACAGAGACGGGAAAGGAAACAGAGTAGTAAGGCAAGAAGAAGAAGAGGGCAGGGGAAGAGAAAGAAAAAGGAAAAGGAAGGGAAGGGGAGGAGGTGTACTAAGGGACACAGGAGGAAACATTTTTCTGAGAAGAGAAGAAGAAAGGAGTATTACTTAAGATCAACGTGGCCTTGGAAGCCTTTGTCTCAAAATTCATCACCCCAGTTTCAAAATATGGGTATGTTCTGTCTTATCTGTCTTCCCGCTGTGCGAACCCCAACAGTACACATAGCAAATAGCCAGAGCCAAATCCAGCATCACTCAAGCCAGTGCTGGAGGACAGCAACAGCGGTGGGACCCGGCGGAGAAGTAACCACAAGCCAAACGAAGGCATGATTTCCAGGGGATGACTCTGCCCCACTCACCCTCCCAAGCTAGTCACTGTGAAAGGAGATGCCAGAATAGAGGGGGAAAGGAGAGGTGAGGGGAACCAATATGATCAACATTGCAAGAATGAAACTGTAGATCAGACGTTGTCTATGATTTTTAATAACCAGGACAGGGCCTGAATAAAACAAAAATGGGAAAGACACGCACACACACACACACAAAAAGACGACGAACAGACAGAGAGTCTGGGTCAGTAAAGGGATGCGCGGTGCTGAAGTGGGCCGTGCGTCAGAACACGCTAGGTGGGTGGTAACCCCTCTTTACGCCTCCTACGGGGGTTAAAAGTCTAACTGCAGATACTCCGAGCATATGGAAACCTAACCTCTGTAAGATGAGACACCTGGAAAGGTTAGACGTAACTAACAGCTGCAGTGCACTCTGACTTTGTGTCTGTGTCCGAGGTGGGGTGGGTGTGGTGTGTGGGGGTGTGCGTATCGATAATGTAACCCAGAAGAAAGGGGAAATGTGGTAAGTCACGGGAGCGGATGCCCCAAAGGGCTAAGAAATACGATTTGAAAGGCCAAGTTTTTGCAGAGACTGATTAAGATGCAAAATAAAATAAAACCTCATTGGGCTAGCAAGTGTATAAAGAATATTTTTAATTTTTTATTATTTTATGTGTATAGGTATTTTGTCTGAATTCATGTATGTATACCATGAGCATTCCTAAAAACCACAGAAACCAGAGAAGGGTGTCAGAGCTCCTGGAGCTAAAGTTATATAGTCTGTTGCTTGCGGGTTCTGTGGAACCCACAACTGTATCAAATGTGGGTTCTGCCATGTGGGTTCTGGAAACTGACATATGTCCTCTATAAGAGCAGCACAGAGTCTGAATGGCTGAGCAAGTTCTGCCTCACACTCTCAATTTTAAAAACATTTTATTACTGGTATTGCTCTGTGAGGGGAATAAAAGAAGGACATCATCATCATCATCATCATCATCATCATCAACATCATCATCACCTGCTGCTCTGGTCCAACTTAGCACGATTCAGTCCTTTCAGAAAGAGGTGAGAAATACTTGCCAAATTTGTAAATGTGTATATTCTGTATTAAATACTTCTGCTTTGGGGAGGCTACATCCCAGACATTCTGAGTGCGTAAGAAACATGCACAAGGAATTTTTCAGATGGGACAAGGGGCATTCAGGGTGGTATGGCTGTAGACAATAAGGAATTTTACACTGCTTAAAGCAGTGTTCGCACACGCATGTGTGAATGTATGCGCACATAGGTATTCAAGTGCTCATGCAAAGGCCCAAAGGGGTTATCAGATCTCTCAGAGCTGGGGTTATGGAATCTGTAGGATGCCCAGCCACTTAGATGGTGCTTGGACCTGAGCTCCAGTCCTCATGGGTGCAGAGCAAGAGCTCTGTACCATCTCTCCTGTCCTCCACCCCCTTCTCTGTTCTGTTTCCTGTAACTCAGAGAAACCGGAGACAGCCTAAATGAACAGAGAAGAGATCATTAAATAAGGTCTGACTAACCCCCACCGTTCAAGATCCTGTATCCAGAAATAGTAGTATTCAGCTGGCTCAAAAGAATGAGCCACACCTGTGTGGAGAGACAATCGGCCTGTCTGACATCACCATGTACACCACAGCAAACTGCTAAGCTTGTGTACATGCCGGCTTCGTTCTCAGAGCTTCGCACTAATTGACTCATTTCCTCTTCCCGACAGCACGTGTTCATCTGCGTGCTCAAGCTGCTAGCTATGGGAGGCTCATTGTCAGGTGCTTCCAATTACTGCTCTCCTGTCCAAAAGAGAGACGCTTCCTCCAAGTTCCTACTCTCCTGGGGAGGTTGAAGGGCAACTCGCATCCAGCCAACGGTGGGAGGAGGTGGTTACCCAAGATCTTTCCCCTTGCTTCTTGGGATGATCGTGAAGGTCTGAAGCTTTCCTTCTACATCAGCTAAAGCCTTTCTAGAAACTGCGCTCTGTTCTGGTCTTTTTCTTTATTCTTCCCTGGGTCTAGTAACCTAGAGTCATTCCTCATGCTCCCTCTCCACCTCTTCTTTATACGTGCGATGGTTACATGCGTACAATGTATGGCGCGTACCTGTGTAAGCATATCCATGTGTACCCGTGAAGAGGTCAGAGAAAGCCGTGTTCTCCAATATTCTTTGCCTTGTCCTCTCAAGGTCAGTGCATTGAAAATGTGAACTTAGAAACTATAAGTGTTTATCTGAGAAATTCAATAGGATGCTGACAGTGAGTGTGTGTGTGTGTGTGTGTGTGTGTGTGTGTGTGAAATCCAAAGACCAATCTCAGTTGTCATTCCACACAAACTGTCTACCTTGTATTGTTTTCAGATAAGACCTCCTTATTGACCCGGATGTCACTGATTAGACTAAGATGCTTGGCCAGCACCTCAGCCCAGTAACTAATATTTAAAAGTAGACCTTCTCTACCCATGCCATGAACTTGCCCGTGGCCTTTGCAGCTCATATTTCTACACACTCACATGCCCTCCTCCCTTGTCAGTTCTCCACTTTAAAGTCCTTTGCTTCCTAAAAACCACTGTCTTTCTCTTATGTATGTATCAGAACCAAACTCTCCAAAGGGAGAGATGTGATTGGTCTAGGTCACTAGAGGTTTCCTTCTGGTAGGACAGCTGTCTCCTGTACAGCACTGTCATGTGCAGAGAGCATGGAAACCTGAGCAGGAGGGGCCTTTGTGGTTTGTACCCTCTGCCTGGACCTTTGAGGGCAGCCAAATGTTAATGCTACTGCTACCCTGTAAAAGTCTTGAAAGCACCCACCAGCGGCTGTCCCACAAAACAAGAAGTACACTGCCAGATGGTTGGCCCGAGACCAAATGAATTAGATCTTTAAAAGCTTCCATAAAAAAAAAAAAAAAATGGGGGCCTGAAAACAACAGGAATGCATTTTCTCACAGTTTCGGAAACTAGAAGTCTGAAATCCGGGTGTCAGTCGGTACATGCTCTCTGAACAAAGACTCCAGAGAAGAACCCATCCTTGCTCTTCCAGCTTCTGGTATCACCAGGTGTCCTTTGGGTTATCACTGCATTACTGTACTCTCTGTCCTCATCTTCCCTAGTCTCTCTGTGTCTCATGACAACATGAGTCCAGGTTTTGAAACACATTGGAATATTCTAGGAAAATCTTATCTCAGATCTTTAACTTACATTCCTTCTCAAAATGTACTTTTCAGATACTGTCAAGAGTCACAGGCTCAGGGGATTAGGGTGTGGATATATCTCTTAGAGGTCACCATTCAACCTGCCAAAACAATAATGACTATGATAGGTCCATGAATCTTTTTTTTGTTTATGTTTTAAGACAGGATCTTGCTATGTAGCTCAGCATGGCCTCAAACCCATGATCCCCCTCTGTCTACCTCTCAAGCGCTGAGATCAGAGGTCTGAACCAATGCAGCAACCTAACTCCTAGTGAAGCGGCAACCTAACTCCCACACACCCTAACACATCTTAGTCCAACAGATGTTTATTAAACGAATGACAAGTACGTTTCCCTTAATCAGTAGGGAAACTGACTGGAGGAAAAGAAGCCAAGACACAGATCTAGATAATGTCAAAACTTGACTGAAGCCAAGATCTTCTGCCTTGTGCCTAAGACTCCTCCATGCATGGCAAGCTGGCCCACATTAACATCAGAACTCAGGTTCGGAGACGCATCTAAAAGAAGTAAATTATTCTGGATCAGCAGAGAGACTCCTGATGCAGACAAATGTATTTCCACTTTATTGTCACTCTGAAGGCTTTCTGTGACCATGTCTGGAAATGGAGTCTCAGAAAGTCAAATGAAGGCCTAGAAAAATAATAGGAGACATTGAAATGGTATATTTTATCGGCACTGAAAATGGCTGATGGCTGGATCAACTTATAATTTTATACATTTTTGTCTAAATTCCTCAGGACACACTGTTAACAGCCCAGATAAATGACAAAGAGGGAAACTTCTAGAATACTTCTTCACACCTTCACACAGTCATCCCAGGACATGAGGATTGTATCACCTTAGAACTGTGAGGGCCTCAATGGCCTCCCAGAACTGCAGCTAAGCTGGAAGAACAGTGTGAGGGAAAACAAACTGCTTCATCTACAGTTCAGATTGGTCTTCATTCACACAATGGTTCTCCTGTTTTTCATTCTAAGGCCAAACCTAAAGGGGGGAAAGGAGAGAAGGAAGGAAATTCTGTTTCCTCATCTACATCTCCCTGTACTAGTCCCTGGTTGCCATGACAACGTCTCGCATTCTAATGATCTTGTTTTCATGTTTTCCATTGACTATGGTTACCATTGGCTTTCTGGTATCTCTTGCTGGTGAGGCCTCACCAACATATGTCTTTGGCCATGCTTTTTAAAATTAAGTTTTCTTACTTTTCTTGAGATTTTTGTAGGCTCTCAGAACAGAGCCCGAGTTCCCATAGGTAGGCTAAATAGGCTTGGGTTGAGTCCTTGATGAGCCCTTTCTTAAAACATAGATGCTCCAGGTTGTCACTTCGCACATCACTTCTTGCTTGCCTCTCTCCTTCGCAGCATCAACCTAAGGACATTTAATTCAAATTCTGTTCTTTGCATCATTCGACTAAGTGTGTTAAATTAGTCACCTTTGCATGCATGGCCATAGCCAAAGTCTCTGAAAGGAGCAACTTGAGGGAGCAAGGCTTTAGCTTAGCTCACAGTTTGGGGGGTTTTAGTGTATTATGCAGGTAAAAGGCATAATAAATTGGTTCAGTCCACAGTGGTTGCGATGCAAGCCAGATGCTACTTTCAACTTGGAGGACCAGAAAGCAGAAAGAGTGCTGGAACCAGAGGGTAGATGACTCCCTTCATCAGCCATCCTTAATTACCTACTTTTACCAGCTAAGCCCTACCTCCTAAGGGCTCCATGGCCTCTCACCTAAGCGGGAAATATTTAAAACGTAAGCCTTTCTGAACATTTCAAAATCAAACTTTGTCATTAATGCTGCTATAAGGGAATTATGTAAGAGCAGGCAGGCAGTGTTCATGCCTACCTGCATTTAATCCTCCAAAGGGAACTCTCCCGAACTAAGATCTAGTCTCCATAGAGACTCTCCATTTCAGCACTTCCTATTGGATTCTCTGAAGCATCTCACTGCTCTGATTTTCCAGGACGCTAGATTCCAGTTCCCCTGTGGTCTGTCCTTCAGGTCTTAGAGAGCTCTGCTTCAGATCCTTCTCAAAATCAGAATACAATCATCTGAAACTACCCTATGGCAGCCATCACTGTGCTCACTGTGTCTGTCATCACCGTATAAAAATAGTTTCTGGTGCTCATGAAGCACCCGCTGTACAAGCATGACGATCTGAGTTCTCGTCCCCAGCACTCATCCAGCCATGGTGGTGTGAGCCTATAACCCCAGCGCTGCGGGAGATTCAGTATGGACTTGCCTCAAAAACTAAGGGACAGAATAAGTTATAGAATGATAGAAGAAGATACCTGATGTTAGCCTCTGGCATCCACAGGTGAGCACGATGGCATGAGCACCCTTTCCATACCACCAACACAACCATAGCACTCCTACACTCTCACACGCGGGCGCACACACAAGATGTAATTTGAGTTTAATAGACTTAAAGATTTCATTTTTTTCCTCTAACTTGACCATTCCTCTCGTAAGAAAAGATTACTGAGTTACTGAGTAATACAGAAAGGAGTATGGACAGTGATGTTACCGAATGACAAGGCGTGTTTTAACAAGTGTGAACACATCAGTGACAGGGACAATGTCTGACACAGAGCAGGCATCTGCTCTGGAAAGTAGACAGGAAGTAAGCTATCCGGCATGTGAGCTTCAGCCCCTGCCTTTTGCTTTAGTGGTCCTCAAGAAGCGGCCATTATCGATGAAGCCTTCCCGGCGCACTGGAGTTTCTGTCGTTCTGACCCGTTTCCCTGCGAGTGCTGATCTGTCTCCTGCAGTCCCTACTTGCATGCCAGACCTCAGGTTTCTGGTTGTCAGAATCTCATCACCCAATCAAACATTCCTCAGCACGAGGTGCTGACCTTGGCCCAAGGTGTCCTCTCAGTGCTTCCCAGTGGTGTAAGAGAAACTGTAATCACATGGAAAAAAAAAAAAAAAAAACCTTCGGCAGCTTTTCCTGCAAGGTGGAGTGACATACAAGCTCTTTCTTCTTCTTTTTCTTCTTCTTCTTCTTCTTCCTCCTTCCTTTCTTTCTTTCTTTTTTAAAATTTATTTTTTATTAATTACAATTTTTTCACTTTGTATCCCAATTGTAGCCTCCTCCCTCGTCCCCTTCCCATCCCACTCTCCCTCCCTCCCTCTTCTCCTATGCCCCTCCTCCAGTCCACTGATAGGGGAGGTCCTCCTCCCCTTCCATCTGACCCTAATCTATCACGTCTCATCAAGACTGACTGTGTTGTCTTCTTCTGCGGCCTGGTAAGGTTGTTCCCCCCTCAGAGGGAGGTGATCAAAGAACCAGCCACTGAGTTCATGTCAGAGAAAGCCCCTGTTACCCTTACTAGGGAACCCACTTGGAGACTGAGCTGCTATGGGCTATATCTGTGCAGGGGTTCTAGGTTACCTCCATTCCTGGTCTTTGGTTGGAGTATCATTCTCAGAAAAGACCCCTGGGCCCAGACACACAAGCTCTTAAGTTTTTCTAACCTTACAGAGATCTCTTTGGCAGGTTCTGCTCACCTCTGCTGTGCAAGTTTAAACTGAATAGAACCTTGACAACCTCCAGAGTTACTCAACAGCCAGTCAACAGTTTTGTTTTGTACCCCCCCCAAAAAAAAATGATTATTCAGCCAATACCCCTTCTAAGAGCATGATACTTGGCAGGGCATAAACACTTAATCCATGTTGATGAATGAATTAATGAATGAGCTAATGAGTATGCAGAAAATGCAGCTACAAACCTAGAATCGATGCTTCAGGTAGAGTGGTAATCTGAAAATTACCAGGCTCCTGTTCCAAACACTCTATCAATCAATCATCCTTCTCCCCATCACCAGATCTTTCTATGTCGATGACCTAAGTGCACTGTTCTTCTCTATACTTTCACACAATAAATTCAGAAACCTGTCAAGGCTTAGTACCCCACGTTCTTCGTGACAGGGATTTGTGAGAAAAATGTAGCAGACTTCCTTCAATTTCTGACAGCAAATCCTGTGGAGACTTAATGGAAAAAATATTCACACTTTCCATCCAAAAGTTAGAGGAACAAAAGAGAGGGAGAAATGTATTTTGTTTCTATAGCAGGGGTGAAGGAGGGTGGGCACATTGGAAAGGCATTATGTTTTTTAGGTAAAAACAAAATAATGGGGAACCATGTCTTTTTCTTTTCACGACACAAATTTTCAGCTCAGGTCTGTTTTATTCTCTGTTGTTCATGGAATGACAGCAATGTCGTATTCTTGTCCCTCAGAATAGTCTTTTGAAGTCAAATACATGAAGTAAGCATGTTCCCTGTACAAAGGTCACATAGAATAGGAACAGATAGTAAATGAATGCCCTTCCTACCCTCCACCTTCGGTGTTAGAGGACAGACGCTGAGGTAGAGATGAATATGCACACTAAGATGTGGCCTTGGTTACTGGTGACATGGCCCAAAGGTAGGGGAGCTCTCTGTACGGGCAGGAGGACCTGAGTTCAGATTCCCAGCACCTACTCAAAGCTGTGTGTCACCGAGACTGCCCGTTACACCAGTGCTCAGGAGAAGGTGGTAGGAGAATGGTTGAATCTTGCTGGACAGACAACTTAACCAAAGTATGACCAGGATTGCCGAAAAGGAAACGCTGACAGCCACACAGAGGCTCCTTACTGTTGGCAAAGAAGAATCAGCAACCATAGAAAACACCAGGCACAACCTTGCCAACTCTGGCCTTCATGCCTTCCAGATAGACCTTGGTTCTGGAAGCTGAGTACCACCTGTCTGCCCAGCTTTGGGTGTAGTCCTTGCCCTTGGCTCTTGGTCCTCCTGGTATTGTGTCCTTCAGTTGTTCAGTCCACCTGCCTTATCTAGACGATGGCATCTGTCTCTACGCTCAGCCCCAAGAACCCCTCCTAAAGATCCCTTGATTTGTTTGGACCCCCCAAAAAAAGATCCCTTGATTTGTTTGTTCATTTCATTTTTGTTTCAGCATGCACACACCCCCATACACACACATACGGGGGGGGGGGAGGATGAGAGGGAGGGAGGGAGGGAGAGAGCATAACTTTCTAGAATTAACGCTTTGAGTTAACACATCCCACTTTGTCTTACAGCAAACCACAGCTACAAGCAAGGTATAGTCAGATTTCTGTTTATACAATAAAAGTTTATGGGAACACAGCTACAAGTATTAGTGTGCGTATTCTGAGGCTAGTCTGATACTTACAGATGAACTGACTAACTGCATGAGAGGGTATAGCCGTTTGCAGAGTGTCTTTGGCCAGTGTTCTAGGACCATATGCTGTTTTCTAGTGCTCTCTCTCTCTCTCTCTCTCTCTCTCTCTCTGTGTGTGTGTGTGTGTGTGTGTGTGTGTGCATGTGTAGCCAGTTTACTGGGGCATCTCAACACATTAGGTACAAGCACAAATGATTTTGCTGAAATGACTCCAACAGCCACCTGTGCCTAAATGGTACTGACCTTGCGTCCCCAGGGAACAGACATCCCCTTAATGATGTCTAAGTCCACACCCATCGTTTTCAGCCACTTTGAAGTGTAAGGAGTATCAGTCTTGAAAATAGGCAAATGCAGCACTGTTTATGAAAACATTTACTTATTTATATTTTAAGTGTATGCATGCATTGCTGTATGCGTGTCTGTGTAGCCACTGATAGCCTCGCGAACTGTTTAATACCCAGCTGGTGGCAGTCTCTCCCTATCTCTCTGCTACATCCCTCTCTGTCTCCTAAGCACCAATGGTGCTTAAGTCCTGTCTTTGTCTTCCACTTCCCACTCTTCATTGCAACCCCTAAAGGTATGGCTACCTTTATCTTTCTTTCTCCCTGGCTCACACATAACCAGGGAGACCATTTTCCCTCTTTCAGGAGATATTACTTGCCTTTTGAGGGTTGTCTCCCAAGAACTATCCAGCTCTGATTCTACTTAGCTTCCAGGATAGGATGAGATTGGGCACATTGCGGTGGTCAACTATACATAAAATGGTTCTCTCTTGTTTTTAAGGGTTTCCTTGTTTGTATTTTATGTATATAGGTGGTTTTCCTGTAGTGAATGCATGCAGTAACTCAGAAGAAGGCATTGGATCCCCTGTAATTAGAGTTATGAGTGGTTACATCATGTGGGTACTGGGAATAGAACCTGCACCAACAGTAAATGCTCTTAAGCACTGAGCTATCTCTCTAGCCCAGTTTAAAAAGAAAAAAAAAAAAGATATTTTTTGAGAGCTATTTTTTTTATATTTTATTAAAAAAAAGTAGGACAATACTCTAAATACTTTGCTGAAACTTTCCTTTTTATTTGTAAACTGGGCAATATACTGTGAGTATCTTTGTATCTTGGTGCATACAGACCTGTACTAATCTTTTCAGTGTCTCCATAGCCCTCCATCACAGAGTATCCCGTAACATGATGTCTTAGAGTTCTGTTGCTATGAAGAGAAACCATGACCAAGGCAACTTTTATAAAAGAAAGTATTTTACTGGGGACTTGCTTACAGTTTCATACAGCTACTCCATTATCATCACGGTAGGGGTATGGTAGGAGCATGACAGCACTTGTAACATTGGTGCAGTAGCTACAAGCTACATTCTGATCTGCAGGAAGAAAGAGAAAGACTGGGATCACATAGGACCTTGAAACCTCAAAGCCTATCTCCAGTGACACACTTCCTCTAACAAAGACACACCTCCCAATCCTTCTAATCTTTTCAAACAGTTCCATTCCCCAATGACTAAGCATTCAAATATATGAGACTATGGGGCCATTCTTACTCAAACCACCAAATATACATGTCGATTTCCCTATTAATGAAAACAGATTTTATAAGTTTTCCCCACCTCATATGGTGCTTTGGTAAATATACTCACATATGGCCCTTTGCTAGTTATTTCAGAGAAGATAAACCTAAAAGTGTAATTACTATTCAGGGCACACACATAATTTTATTCTGAGAGAACTAAAATGTCATTTTAATTAACACTACCATTAATTAACTAGATTTTTCTTCTACCTAATCACCAATATTAAAAAAATCAATCATTTTAAACATTGAAGATAAAAACCAAGGTGGTATACCATCCTTTTCTTCTCACATAAGGTTAGTCCAATTGCTGTATTTTGAGCAACTGCCAGGTATATGGTATCACACTGGGAAAGAGACACAGTTTTACCTATCCCCATGAACACAGACACCATGAAGAGATGGTGGGGGGTGGAAGATAATTAAGGAAGGTCTGAGACTGTTGTAGCTCCCACTGTGGCTTTGCTCTTTATTAGCCAAATCACTTTACATCATCTAGCTGAGCATCTACTTTCCTCTTTTGAAAATACAGTTGGCCAGGGATGTATTAGCTTATAAATAGCACTTCTTTCCACTGTTCAAAAGGAAGGCTACCAGAGTCCTTGGACTTAGAGGAGCAGGCCATCGTTGTGGGGAAGGAAGGTGAAGGTAAGAGGGGCAGCAGTTGTGGTTTGGAGGAACTGGAGCAGAGAACACAGGGTACTGTGGGTGGTGGGGCTGGGCTATCGAGGGTGGAGAGTGGGTGCAGATAGGAATGTTAGCTCCAGCCTTGTGTGCAATAAAGGGACTTGGTACCATTGGAGGAGGAAAGCCCCTGAAGAGATCCAGAAACTTCATCTGAAGACCAATTTTGAAAGGCATTCTAGCACACCATATCCAGTGGGGATCACCCCCTCAATTCACACATGACCCCAAGCCACCAGAAGGCAAAAACATCTCAATGGTCTTTTACCAAGCCACAGATAAACATGAGCTGCAGACCGGTCCCTGCACTTGGGTTTCAACACTACCTTTTTTAAAAATTTCTTTTTAATAAATCTTTCATATCCACAAACATTTGTCAACACTAGGTTCTCATGAAAAATCAAGTCTGATTTATCATAAAGTTACTAAGTATTTGTGTTAGTTTGAAAGTACTGTGTTAATATTTTGTGGTATTTGCACCTACCTAAAGGAATCCTGAGTCTCCATCCCTGAGATGTACTTGAGAAGTATGCTTATAAACTAACTGAGCCTCTGTAGGGCTGAGGCAGCACATCATTCATCCTCTCCCCCCTCGGGACAGCTGATTCAGAGCACAAAAATGGAGCAACCTCTTTTTAAAAAGGCTTGTTGAAGTAAATGAAATGCTCTGGATTCTGGATAAGAGTAACACCCAACAGAGAAGCAGAATTCAAGTCTTGTACAGATTCCGAAAAGGATTTCAAAATACCAACACCCATGATTAAAATATGTTGATCAGAATCACAAAACACAATGCAACTGAGTCGAGGAGACTTCTGAGTCAGTAGAGTGCCTACCAGGCAGGCATGGCGACCAGAGTTCAGATCCTCAAAACTCATGAAAAAGTGAGGCATGTTGGCACACATCTGTAAGCCTACTGCTGGGGTAAGGAGCACAGGCTGAGTCTTGGAGCTCATGGCCAGTCAGTTTAGGCACTAGGATGATGGAGAGACCCTGACTCAAAAGACAAGATGGAGAGCAATGATGGAAGAGACCTGACACCGACTTCCAGATTCCACAGGCGTGTGCACACACATGTACTCTCATGCTTATATGCACACAGATGTGCACACTTACATACTATACACAAGTACACACACACACACACACACACACACACACTAACAGCAATGAAATCATAGACACAACACAGGAAAGTCTATCATGCTATTGATATTAGAAAAGGCATTAACAACATAAATCAAACAGTATTATGTTAAGTGAATTATTTATTTCATTAAAATATAATTTCCAGATACCTCATTTCTCTTATTAGCAAGTGAAACACACACACCCGGCACTCACATTTTACAAAGTCAGTACAAACAACCCACCATATTCAACATTTTTCCCCAACATTTGACACAAAAATGAAAACATATTATAGAACCCATTTTTTAAAAAAATCTAAAGCAGCAGTTCTTTGTTAGAAAAAAGATATTTCCACTTACGAAGAGATGTTTTTCCCTGAAGGAAAGTGAACACTGTGTTCAAAGCCTTGACTTTCTTATAGAAGGAGCAACCTCATTTCTTCCATGTTGATAACATCCAGATTCCAATTCTTTCAACTAAAGGGAGATGCTGAGGCTGAACCTAACTCAAATTAACCAGGGGATATGTGGTGAAGCCTCAGAAGAAAAAAACATCATTTGTTTACTTTTAAAGGATGTTGAACACAGACAGAACTCCAGGGAAAGATATATTAACCAGTCAAAGCAATAGAACAGAAATGTAAATATAATATTCATTTGAGGCCAAGGAGGCCAGGGAAATTCAGCTTCTTTCCTCCTTGTTTTGTTTCTAAAACAAAAGTTACCTATCTAAAATATGGAAACCAACCTTATCTGACAAAATCTCCTAATAGGATCTAACTAGGAACCTTGCAGCAAGATACATTATAGGAGACAAAAGAAAACAGCATATAGTACTTTGAAAGGTAATACATTCATGAACACGCACACATGTATGGATGTATGGATGTGTGTGTGAATATGTATGTGCACTTGGATGCGTAAATGTGCAAGCACGTGTGTTCGTGTGCATGTAGAGGCTAGAGTTTAATGTCAGCCTTTTTTCCTATGGCTCTCTACCTTTTGTTTTGAAATCAGTTCTCTAGTGGAACCTGGAGCTTGCGGATTGAGCTAGATGGGCTAGCCGGTGAACCCTAAGATCTGCCTATCTCTGTTTTCCCACTACTAGGATTGCCGGAGTATGCCTTTGTGCCTGCCTTTTATGTGGGTGCTGGGGAACTGAATGTAGGTTCTCATGCCTGCAAAACTAGGCCTTTACAGATCAAGCTGTTTCTCCAGCTTAGGGCATCCTTTCCATTCAAGTGCTCCCAGCCTTACTGGGGGAAAGGGTCCATACAATTTAGAAATGGTCTGTGATACATAGAGATTTATCCGTCCAAAGGAACCAAAAAGGGGCTTATCATCCCTTTCTCCATTTGCTCTTCTGCCTCATAGTGTAGGAACAAGGAATGAGGAGGTATGTGCTTTTCAAGCTGAGAGAACTTACCACAAATCTAGCAGTACTCATTAATGAGCGTGAGCCCTGTGGGTCAAAGTTTATGAGCCCTGTAGGTCAAAGTTGGCTTGGCTCATCTGTGTTCTCTATGTAGGGTCTCCTGTAGCCAAAGCCAACGTTTTGGTTAGATGGTATCTTACCCTGAAACGTCTAATGAAAGACCATGCTTCTGCTTATTTGGGGGATGGTAGAACATTGGTCCCTGTGGCTGTGGGAGTGAAACCCTGTTGCTTTGTTGTCTGAGGGTGGGTAGATGGGTAAGTATATATATATATATATATATATATATACATATTAGTCTTGGGGACTACTCTCTTCCAATCTTTATCTTCAAAGCCTTCAAGGAGATTGGAATCATCTCATGCTGTGCGTCTCTTGGTCTCCAGACAAAAGTGTAGCAGTCTGCAATCGCTCGGGTGATTATGTTAGATTCATCTGATTAACATCTCTTTTGATTAAATCAGACCCAACCAATTCATCACCTTAGTCACATCTGACAGCTCCTTTTTGCTAGGTGACAAAACACTATCATGGACATGATAGGAAAGCCTGCTCAGGAATCCTGATGGAAATCTTGGTGGTGGGGGTGGGGATTTCATCTTAGGACTCTGCCTTGCACAGGTGTGATCACACCCGGCCCTGCCTTGTACTGTGATATGAAGTCAGTTCATTTCCTTGTTTTTCTTAATTAACTTGCAGCACAAAATCTTAGTACCTTGACATTTCAGCCTTGGAGTCAGCCAACTTGAGTGTGAATGCCAGCTTCCCTGCAGTTGCTCTGTGTCCCTGAAAAAGTTAGAGCCCCTTTTCATAGAACGCTCATCTAGTCTCATGTTAGTTGCCCCATGTTGTTGGTCTATATAAGGGATGATTTTGGTGTGCCACGGGTTTTACAGTTACTTATAAAAAACTGGGTTGTTAAAAAGAAAAAGAATAAAACCCGCCATGGAGGAATGCACAAAACTCCAAGCCAACAACTCCTCTGGACTCCTCAGGTCTGATGAGCCTCACCCATGCGAGGGATGCTACCTACAACTTTCCTTCTGATCTCAAGTCAGCCTCCTTCTCCACTTCACAAGATACTTACACAAGAGTGGTCCATATTTATTACAGAATTTATGACGTTTTTGATTTTTTAATGTATGTCAAACTATGTGATGGTTCTTATTAATGGCACACTTCTGTGTTATGGATACGTTTTCTTTTCTTTTATGCATAATCCCTGCCAAGAGTTAAATCATGCCCTGCCAAAATGGTACAAGAAGTTCTATCCCTCTGCGGCAGAGGATATGACTGTATTTGGAAATAAGGTCTTTCTGGAGATAACTAAGTTAACTGCCCCTTTGGAGCACTCCAACGACTCCACAAAGACAGGGAATATCTACAGCGCCCACCTGCTTGATGTTAATGTGAAACGTAGCTGACCTGAAGAAGATCAGCACCTCATCTTCAACCCTCTGGTTCTCTGATCTCTCTTTAAAGTTCATAGAAAACACACCCAGCTGGCTGTTGGGCAAATTGTTTTGTTCTTTTGTTTGTGACGGGGTCTCATGTGTCCAAAGATGACTTCAAACTCACTATGTAGTGCAGGATAACTGAACCAGTGACACTGCTCCTTCCTCCTCCTGATTACGGGAGAACCAGACCGTGCCTGGTTTTACACAATGCTAGGGATTGACCCCAGTGCTTTGTGCCTGCTAGATGGGCACTCTACCACACGAGTCCACTCCCAAATCAATACCTGCCTTTTAAGAGGACTATGCCAGTTAACTGGCAAGGTGAGAGAGAAGGGGCCAGGGTTTACATCTGGACCACCTGTGCCCCGAACTTTAAGTGTGTCGAGTCCCATGTTGAAAACTAGTGATGGCGCTCAGGTGAGCAGACATCTGGAGATGGTTGAGCTACAGATGTGCTCAAACACAGATGTCCGAGACACTGATTCTGTGCAGTGTCAGGGAAAGCCAGCAGACGCTCAAAGAAGTGAGACATTCTCAGGCCAGGGTGTACTAACCAGGACCCACAGGTCTTGCTACTATAGAGGGAGGAATGTAGACTCCTTGCAAGCTAACACAAACCCCCAAACTGTCTCTCTTTATCCAGACAGTAACGGTGATTTGTTTTGTGTATACACGTGTGGATATATGTCTGTTTGTATGTGTGCTGACCTCCCAGTCATTCTTCAGGAACTATTCACTTTGTCTTTCGTTTTCTTGAGACGACAACAATAGGTCTTTCCACACGTACGTGTGACTCACCAATTAGGTTAGGCTACCTGCCTCCAGGCTATGCCCTCTCCTTTTTTTTTCCTGTCTTAAGACACCCAGATTGTAGGTGTATAGGTGTGTGTTCCAGCAGATTTCATCCCAGAGCAATGTCCTCTGAACACCATGTATGTGCATGTATACACACACACACACACACACACACACACACACACACACACCGCTGTTATCCTTATCTCATAGCTTTATTCTCCTTCCCAGACTTCTCTCCACTTCTGACACTACTCATCTCTTTATGTCAGTCTCTTTTTCTACAATGCATGTTCCATACCAGCATGCACCTCGATTTATTAACTGATATGTGCCAGGAGCCTAAAAACATGCCTGGCTTAACGTGAGAGCTTTCTAAATATTTATTGAGTAAATGAATGAAAATCTTCACCTTTAACCGCATAAAAAAAAGGAAGCCCAGAAGCTTTGAAATCGCAATTTTTATTTTAACACCTCGTTGCAAACTCCAAGTCTTACCCTCAATTTCTATTATCATAAAGGTAGCAGCATATTTAGTCTGTGTCCCAGAGCAAAGCAAATTCCTAGAGGGAGTGCGTGTGTGTGAGAGAGAGAGATAACAGAGACAGAGAGAAGAGGAAGGGATGCAAGATAAAGGGAAGGATATTGGGATGGAGTGGGTGATGGAGATACGACAAAACATATTTCTGGTTACATCTCTTCTAAAGAGCACTTAGTCCATTGCCCATGAGATTAAGAGGAACAAGGGCTGCTTCTCACCCACGTGTCCACACCTGTCAAGCTGCTCTTAACCATTTTGCAATTTGCCCAGCAGGCTTGGAAACGGCCACAATAATGGCTGGATACACTTACCTTGACACAACTCAAAAGTGACATGCGATTTTTCCGTGTACCAATTTTCCACCCCAGGAGCCTTTATGAGTCGTGGATTAAGTGGTGAGAAAATGGTTCTGATGTAAATGCTGAGGCTTGTTGCTCAAACGGGGCACAGCTGAGACTTTCACTTAAGGAACATGGGGAGGGAGGGACAGTCCGATCGTGGGTTACTTAAGGGCTTAAGTTTCTGGCTTAATTCCTTCACTAATGCCTTGTGGGACAAAGTTTTTAATTCTTGAGTGAGCGGTTAACAACTCGTTTGTGTTGGGGACAGTGAATAATAGTTGAGATTCCTTTCCTGCCATTTTCCCCTACCTCTCATTCTACCAACATGATCCATAGTTGTGCGGGCTGCTCCAGGGTGTCTGTGAGTGGATCCTGTGCTTATGCCCCATGGTCATGGGCTCTAAGAAAGCACTGAATTAAACCCATTCCCCATATATCTGAATTTTCTCTCCTTCTGGAGAAGCCAGCAGTTGAGGCTTACGAAAAGAATGAAAGTTCTCCAGGCAGAATACAAGCAGAAGGAGGCTCTTGGGACAGAACTGTGATTGAGGGCCCTCGTCTGTCTGTCTGAGAGGATGTAGATTAGCTTTGATGAGTTGGATGTTGTGTGGTGAGAAGGTGACAAAAATCATGAGGAATCCCATTGTGCTGCGACATCTGGAGTATATATAGCCTGTAGACAGCACCATGGAAGAACATTGAGTAGACAGTGACTTGGTCACCTTTCTGGCCACGTAGAAACCAACGGCAGAAGAGGGAGGCTGTTTTGGTGGCTGCAGCAAAACATCAAAAAGAGACAAAATTCTAGCAACAAAAAGTGACAAGAAACAGACAGCATGGCACAAATTAAATGTAGGAAGTCCCTTGTGTGCTGGTAAGGTGATTGAAGAAGCTGTTCTCTCTTGTACTCAGCCCTCGTTCTGTAGCATGATGATAGTGAAGACAGAACCACACCCCAAAAGTCATGCATGCTTGGCATGCCTTCTGAATGTGCCCCCATTTTATCCACAGGTGGCTTGGAAAAGGAGTTGTAACCCAGTCAAGTTTGAAATGTAAGATCATGAAATAAGTCCATAGTGGGTCTTTAGAGCTTCAGCTAATGAAGGCCTGTTGTATCTAGAGACAACACCTCCCCTCAGGTTGTGAATAGGCCATTATATTACATGTGAAAAATGCAGAGTGCTGACATTTAAGTTCAGTTATCAAAGATACACAGACACATGTCTAGTAATTTGTCTGATGACATGCTAATAGCAGAATGTTTCTTGATACTCTGTTGTAAGGCTAATTCCCATATGTTTGCAACCACATGCATGGGATCCAAGAGGGCAAGAGATAACATCAGTCCTCAGACATTGCTTTTATTCTTCAAACTCAGATTTCTACTCGAAGCCTTAGGTCTCTGCAGTCAGTCTCATGTCAAAGAAATAATCTTATCACGTCCAATCCCCAAATTTTCAGTTTGGCCAATCTGTCCTCTTATAGCCAGCTGTGGTTTATATCCTTGCTGGGTCCTCATGGATTAAGCGAACAGAACTTTTCAGAGAAGGCTCCATACCATTGTTGATAGGTATTAAATATGTCATCCTCTACCACCATCCCAAACATACAGGGGCTGAAATACTAACTCCCCCATGTGATGGCACTAAGAGGCCTGACCTTTGGGATGTGCTGAGGTTGGGTCACAGGAGTAGAAAGAGGGAATAGGGGAGCTCTCTCCACCATGAGTAGACATAGTGAGATGACAGCTTTCTACAAACCAGGGCAAAACTGATTTTCAGAAGACGGCAAGCATCAGTAGGAAAATACACAATGGAAGCAGGCTGAGGGATGGACCACAGGGCTCCTCTCAGGTTCATATAAAGGCAAGGTGCTCTGTGAGATCAAAGTAGGTTTGTTTTTTCTCTTGATTTCCCCAGCAGAGATAAGATCTGCTAAAAGAGAATCTGATGCAATTCAACCAGCATAATCAGGCATCTGCTATGTTCCAAACCCTGTGTCCCAGACTGACAGTATGGAAATGAAATCAGCAGCTCCTGCTCCTAAGGGCTCTTGGTTTGGGAGGGGGATGGACAAACAAGCATCTGCCTAAAATAAACCAAGAGGCATGAATGGAAGAATAAACAAAATTGAGATGCGGTGATTGATTTCACCTGGATCTACAGAGCAATTCACACACACACACACACACACACACAGAGAGAGAGAGAGAGAGAGATCTGAACAGGACCTTCAAGGACATGAGGGACTTTATCAGGACACAAAGGAGGTACAGAATATGGTTGGAAAAGAGGCATATTTTTGGCAGAGGAAAGAGGTGAGCTGTTTGTGCCAGGCTCGGCAATCACAAATCCTCTTTTCTTTGGTACACAATGGGTGAGTGTGTAAACCATGCCGGGGCCTAAGCTCCTCACTTCACAGGTGAGAGCACTGAGGTCCAGAGAGGGGGACTTATTTTGAGCAAGGTCACAGGAAGAAGGTCAAAGAGCCAGGATCCGCTGAGGATTTCTGACAAGTTGGTTCTGTGCCATCCTATTTGTGGAACCTGAAGGAAAAGAAAACAGAGTTCAGATATTGTCCCCGTAAGACCCTGGGGCCACTGAGGTATGCCTTGGCAAGACCTCTATTCCCTCTTCCCACCTACCCCAGAGCAATAAGACCTCCCTACAGTTATAAGTTAAGGAAGTTGGGGGAAGATTCACATCTTAGGAACCGTCTCTGACCTTTTGTTTTGTTGTTTTATTTTTAATGTTTCTATACTCGGTAGAACTTGCTCCTGGTGCTCCTGGGGCCATCGCAGGTTGCTATTACACTAAGTGGCAAAGAATGTTTGTAGGAGGGAGAGGGATGGCAGAAGAGATAGGCGCTATAAATCTTTCCACAATGGCCTCTGGGCCACCTACTCAGTGTACCGAGGGCTCCCTTTTTGTTTGGCATTTAATGATTTTTTTTTAAAAATTGTATTTATTTATGTACACATGGCGTGTGCGCGCGCGCACGCGCGCGCGCGCGTGTGTGTGTGTGTGTGTGTGTGTGCGCGCATGCATGTATGCCCACACGTGTGAGAGTCTACTGGAGACCAGAAGAGGGCATCAAATCGCTAGAGCTAGAGTTACAGGTCACTATGAGCCTCTGGATGTGTATGCGTTAGGTTCAGTGGAAGACTCTGTTCTTCTCAGGCTATGGCCTCCCGGGTAGCTTCCATACATGCTTCACAGCTGTGTACATACTACACACAGGCGTCCCACCCCTCAACACACACATACGTGCGCGCACGCACACACACACACACACACACACACACACACACAGGCACACACAAATGCATTCCCTTGTTGGTATCAGAGCGCAGGCTACTTGTTGGAGGTGGGTAACCTAGCAGCTTTCTGGTCCAAATGTTCTTAATAGGACCATAGGATCCTGTGATTTGCATGACAAGCAAGAGACAAATAGCAGACAAAGTAATTGTGCTGTCCTGGTAGCCCTTGGCAGGGCCTTGGATTCTACCCTGCTCCTGGCAACAAATGTTGCTGTTTTACTAAGTGGCAATTAATGTTTGCAGGAGGAGGGGGCTGGCAGAAGAGCAGGAGAGGTGCTATAAATCTCCCCACAATGGCTTCTGTGTGTCACCTACTCAGCCAAAAAAACAGGGGTTACCAGACAGCTGTGTTCCAAACTCACTCACTGAAGGAGCAGACAACACTGTTTCATTTAGCCAGATGATGGGCCAGGGTCTGTGGATGAAAGAAGAAACGTTTTCTCCTCCTGAGAATCTCTTGGTCCCGTGGGAAACATGGAAGTGGGTCATTTTAGTATGGTGTTGCAATGATGTCAAGGTAGAACATATATCCGATTGTTACAACTCCGGGATGAGGAAAGAGTTGTGACAACAGGCTCAAGGGCTATGAAGGATGCTCTAGATATCCTAAAGTGCACGTGACCACCTCTACAACCAAGAAGGCTGGGGCTCAAGAGTGCTAAGGCTGAGACACTGACAAAGCGAAGGACTAGACACTCATAACTTTATGTTATCATATTTAGCCATCAGTAAAAATCCCACAGTGAAGTTGTTATTTTCCCCCATTTTACAGATGGCCTCTGTCATCTTACCCAGGATCACACAGCAGAAATCCCAGCCAGGCATTGCTCCCAAGCCTGAGTGTCAGGAAGCTCTGCCTCACCCATCAAGCTCTTTCCCCCTTTTGTTCTTTATAAAATGGCAGCCATGGATATCAGCTCTGCCTTTCTTGAAGTACTTGTGAGGGTACTATTCAGTGAAACTAGTTTCATGAAAGCAATGGCATGAGCTGAAACAATGTGAGATGTGTGTGCCAAAGGAATAAACATTGGACCTCAAGTCCCTTCACTCATAAAAACAGAGACTTTAGAACCAGATGATCTTCAGGATCCCCTTCGGCTCTAAACAGGAGGGCTGGTAGGCTGTCACTGCCAGATAATCTTCACACCAATGGATTCTCTGGGTTCATTTTCTTCTAGCAGTTTACATGGGTGGTAGGAATCTCAAATCTCTGTTTCTCATCCCAGAATGGTGCTGGCTTGAGCTGAAGACTTTGGCAAGTCTTTGCCCTAATGTTCTCATTGTTTCAATTAAGAATGATAACACTCACTTCTCAAAAATCTCCTCTTGAAGGTTATCCATTCCTGCAAACCCCTCTCCTTAGGGTTTAGTAGGGACCCCAAAGAAACCTGAGAGGAGGACACTTGTGAACATCTGAAATGCCATTGGGATTAAACTCAAACAATGATCATTATTGAGAATTAGACAGAAGCAAACAACACTGCTCCAGGAGCTGACTGAAGAGAAACAAGCTGAGAGATGAGCTGAAGGGCCACTCCCCTCTCTGGCTGCCCATGCAGCAATGCCGTCATGGGACTCTCTGGCTTTGCATACTCCTCTGGCCTTCCACCAAAGCAAATAACTGAAGTGAAATTCAGAGACCAATGTTCTCTATGTCTCTACTGCCAGGGATCAGGTACCCGAGTTGATGGGTGACCTTTCGGGTGTATTGGTACCCTCTCACCTTGGAAACCTTGACAGAGAGAGGTACTGCTTCGAAAAGACCCTACAGCCAGAAAGTTGACTGGGCTGAGGTAGCAGAACCTGGGGCCAGGGGGAAGTACTGGTGTGTCTACCCCCAAATCTAATAAGAACTCGGGGTGCCCTCTAGCTTTATGGGTTTCAAATGTGGTCTGAATAGCTCTCCATGCCCCCTGAGTCTACACATGCCTTTGGTGTTTTCAGATACCTATTCTATTAGATTCTCACTGGTTTTTGGGTCTTATTGTAACAATTCTCCAAAGGTAGGTCTTGTTAGGAAAGGCCTGAGTAAGCTCAGAGTGATTTTTTTCTTGCCTGCTATCACTTCTCCTGCTTCTGCTCTCACTACTATGGATCTGTATTGAAACAGTTTGTCAGGACCCGTCTAAGTTGCAGTCAAAATTCTCCATTAACTATTCCAAAGAGCTTACTAGTGTTCCTTCTTCTTCTTCTTCTTCTTCTTCTTCTTCTTCTTCTTCTTCTTCTTCTTCTTCTTCTTCTTCTTCTTCTCCTTCTTCTTCTTCTTCTTATGTATCTGAGCTCATCACCCCAAAGTAATTGCTCCACATCAGCCAAACCTCTCCTTGCACTGTGCCCACATTACATTTCTTCTGGAAGCTCACACCTGACCCCACCCTTGTGCCTACCTGGTAACGTTCCCTAGGACAGAGCCCAAGTAGTATTTCTTTTGAGTAGCTTTCTCTGAACTCTCCCCACTTTCCTACCCTCAAATACACTGACTGCTACCACACTGTCACAGCACTTTGATGACAGACTTAGGACGCTGAGTAGTCTTTTCTTCTTTTCTCCCAATGATTCTTTCCTCACTCATACATTCTCCAAAAACTTGATTAGTAATTTCTTGTAGCACCCTCATGGTATAACAACCACTATAATATTAGGTCATCTGAATATCTCTGACAACCCCATGAAAAGAATATTGTTGCAACTCTATCAAATTTTGGAAATGACTGATGAAGGGGTACACAGTATACAGGCACTCCTGAGTGGAAGTGGTATTTGAATCCAAACACTAAGAGTCGTGCTAAGTGAACAATGTCTAAGCATCCTAGTTTTATTAGAGATAATGTCACGTCTCCAAGACACTAGAATTAAGACCAAGGGTAAGTGTGTGTATGTGTATGCCCAAGGAAATATGGGGGAAAGGGCAAGATTTCACAAGGTTGAGATTTTAATCTGGATTCATAAGCCAAGCCTGTTTCTCAACATCTTTCTGAACTCTCCCAATGATTAACAATTAGATAGACAAAAATAATGTTATAGGTGACCCTGTGACAGGTTCAGAAATTCCTGGGAAAGGTCATTCTTCCCCAGGTCTACAAACAGGACCCTGAATTACTTCCATGTGGTTAGCATATAAGGTTTAGGGTCCAGATAATCTGAGAAATCATCCCAACTCTGCCTAACTGCGTAGAACCCACTTGGCATCCTTGAGCTCTAGATTCCCAACTTGTACAACGAGGATAACATCTGTTCTACCACTTCATTAGCCAGGATAGATGAGGACATGCTGCAGTGACCTGGATCTCCGTGGATCATAGCAAAATTTGTGTTTTTCTCAAGTTCACTTTCAGCGCAATCCTTGGTGTGGTCTCTCAGAGACATGGTTTGAGAATGGCTTCACCTGCACCGGGTTCCTCTACTTGATAACTATTGAGCTGGATGATTCTTGGTTAGACAAGTTGTTGTACATCGTAATATGGCGTGTAGAATCTCTAATACCAACTGACTTGAGGTGAGAAGTGTCTCTTCCTCCATTTGTAACAACCAAAGTTATCTGCAGATTTTCCATGCTCTCTGGGAAGCCAAAGCCACTCCTGATTAAAATCACTGATTTAGGCAAATGTGTACACCCATGATCAGCACAGGTGAGGGGATAGAAGGCAGAACTCACTAACATTGGCAATGAAATCCTTCTACACAAGCATGCCACACTCACTTTCCTTTACTGTGGATTGAGAGATCCAGCCATGTGCTCATACCTAAACTCACAGACCTACAATTTTACTATAAATCACGAAGAGGGAGACTTGAACTGTGTATCACTAGGCCTAACAGGCAACAATGTGAAATAAAAGACCACATGTGCAGTGTTTAACACAGCCCATATCAAAAAGGCAGAGGCCACTGCTTAGGAACTGTTAATATCAGAGTATAATGAAAGACCAACCATCTGGTACCCCTTAGGGAAGATGGAGAATTGTGGGTCAAAACAACAGTACAGAACTCCCATCACAGTGCCATAGTCCTTGCTTAATGGTGGTAGAGTTTTATTAGTTTGCGGTGTCTCACTTCAACAGCATCCTTATTAACAATCGTATGGGTACCCTCCAGGCATGGTATGGCCATTGCTGTTTTGAAAGCAGAACAGCCCTAGTCATTACAATACGTGTTCCTCCTAAGATAGGTCCCATCAGCACCCCCTTGTAGAATGGGGAAGGTAAAGAGAGTTGTCAGATGTTCATCTCGCATTCTAGCTACTGCTAGCTTCTTCCTGCCCACTCCTAGCTGCTGGCGATCCTGCCCTAACTGCACGTAATTGGTGGGAGTGGGGTGGGATGCTAGTATATACAGGAGGTGGAAGGTGGATTGGGGTTGAGACCCTCGTGTTCAGCTTTCTTAGGTCACCACTCCTGCTGGGGCGGAACTTTTGGGTACTTCATGTACTTACTTGTCACCAATGCTCCTCTTCCTATCCCTTTCTCCAACCTTCTGTGAGGACCACTGGTAACTCATTGGTTGGCCAACCTGGACTCGGATCCATTTCTTTAATATGACAGTATGCTATGTGGGGTAACTTGAAATCTCTCCCCAGGAAATGTCCCATGACAACAATGTTGTTGGCCAGTTCCTCTTTTCTGCTATTTAACCTGCACACACACAAAAAAGAGCCTGCCCAGTGGCCAGTGTTCTCCCCTTTTTTGAGTCTTCCTCCCACGTTCTAACCACTGGGACTTTTCCTCTGTACATTTCATTCCCACCTTCTTTCTCAGCCAGGAGCCTTTGCACATGCCATAGCCCTCCTCCCTGCAGTGTTTCTTTCTCGTTTGTCAAGTACATCTTTCTGTTTTATTCAGTTTCCAGAAAAAGATTTCTGACTCCTCAGGTCACATCTCCTCTCTACACTCTCATTTTGCCAAGTGTTTACACCAAGTAGAGATCTTTCCTTGGTTACTAATCACAATCTGTGACGCATATTGATTCATGAGATTTTGTGTGTGTGTGTGTGTGTGTGTGTGGATGCCTGTCTTCTCTGCCGGATTGAGAATCAGTAGTGTCTTTTACTCACCCATACTAAGGGAGGTCAACATAATGTATAATAGCTACTCTGTAAATACAAGTTGAGCTGAGGAGACAGCTCAGTCAACAAAGCGCTTGCCTTCCACACACAGGGGCTCAGATTTTAAAAAGCCTCTTGTGATAGCATGCTTTGCTTGGGGTTTAGGGTTCCTATTGCTGTGATGGAACACCATGACCGAACTCTACTTGGTGAGGAGCAGTGTTCTCTCTCACACTTCCAGGTCACAGTGCATCACTGAGGGAAATCAGGGTAGAAACTCAAGCAGGGCAGGAACTTGGAGGCAGCAGCTGAAACAGAGACCAGGGAGAAACATTGTTTACAGGCATGGTCGGCCTGCTTTCTTATGGAACCAAGGGCCACCTGCCCCAGGGTGACATTGCTGCCAGTGACCTGTCCCTACCACATCAATCATTAATCAAGAAAATGTGCTGCAGACTGATCTTATGATGTGCTTTTCTGTCAAGAGCACCTCTTCCCAAGGGACTCTGGCCTGTGTCAACCTGATGTAAAATAAGCTAGCGCATGGCATTCAACTGTAAATCCAGCTCTAGGATAGTGGCCAGGAGACAGAGATAGGCAGATCCCTGGGTATTGCTAGCCATCCAGCTTTGCCTACTTGGCAAGTCCCAGGCCAGTGAAAAACAATGTCTAAGGCCAGCCAGCGTGGTGCCCTCCTTTAATACCAGAACTTGGGAGACAGAGACAGTTGAATCTCTGTGAGTTGGAGACCAGCCTGATCTACAGATCTAGTCCAGGACAGCCAGTGCTATTGCACAGAGAAAAACAAGCAAACAAAAACAACAACAAACAAAGGAGGAGGAGGAAGAGAGTAAAACAATGTCTAGAAAAGAAAGCCAGGTGACACCTGTGAGGAATAACCACCACAGAGGCCCTCTTGGCTTACACTCAGATGCATACCACAAACAAACACACACACATACGAACGTGAACATACTTTTCCCAAGTAATTACAGGCTGAGTGAATGAATAGAGTTCAATTGAACGAATGAATGCCTAGACTGATTCTCAGTCTACTTTGAATATCTGCTTTGAACGCCTTCCTATGTTGCATACAGCAAAGTATTAGCCCCATCATATTTTCCAGGAAGCAAAAAAGCAGAGGGGTGGAAATTCCCAATCTAGAATCTCAGGCTCCTCACCTCCTTTCAGGACACTCCTAGCAGAAGGTATGTCACCCACATACACAGTGACCAAGTGATTCACCCTGGCCTGCCACCCTGGCAGCCGTGTTTGCAGAGAAATCACTCAGCTCTGGTTCCCGCTTGGGAACCATGGTGAAGACTAAACAGAACTGGCTGAGCAACCTTGGGCTGGAACAGAAAGGATCTCTTGCAGGCCTGGAGGGCACTGACTGGTCATTCTAAGCTGCTGGGGTAAGTCTGCTCTCCTTCCTTGAGATTCAGGCTTTTCCTCCCACCCCCCACCCCCTCCCCCCCGTTCTCATTCATCTAGCCCACTCACCTTCCTGCTTAGCCGCCATGCTGCTGGCCTTTCGACCTCAAATGGTAACCCGTTTTCTTCCTTCCCTATCCCTAGAGTGCACTCGGATCTCTAGCCCCCGGCTTCCTGCCCACTCCCACATGCTCTGGCCTCTACCTCCGAATAAGGAGTGCTCACTTTGTCTCTGGTTAGCTAAACCCAGTCTACATGGAACCAGGGAGCTGCTCCTGTTTTCCAGGAGCAGAGACTTCAGATCCATGAACCTGGCACTCTAGCTCTCACGGCCTCTTTCTCTCCTTCCAGTGCAAACATACCGCTTTTCTCTGAGTCCATGCTCGACATACCTAAAAGTAAATACTACAGACAAAATTCATAAATGGGGGAGGTCTGTAATGGTTGGATTTTGGAGGGGGAGAGAAATCCCTGCTACTAATTTATGCTGGAATAAGAGCAAATCAGAAACCAAACAAAAACAATGGGCATTTTTTTTTTTTTACTGAATTCTTTTACAGCTGTGACTTAACTGACACTTCCATAGCTCTGTGGGTTTTGTTCTTTTATTTGCAAGTTTAAGTAAAAACATATAATATTGGCCAAAAGCAAAAAAAAAAAAAAAATTAAAGACTAAAGAATTCTGATAATAGATACAAAGTTATCAGGTACAGCTAACATAATTATAAAGTACCCTATCATTTTCAGAGGGGGAAAATGACAGAATGCGAGCAGCTGACCTCATTGAGTTTATTCAATTAAATCAGAAGAGCACTTGAGACCATTAGTGGAATGATGGCTTCTCTGAGAGCGTGGTCCTGAGAGGCTGGTAAGAAAGTGTTAAGTTTTGAGGGAGAAACACACAGTCAGAGTGGAGAAAATTCTGGCTGAGCCATATATTTTTACTTAAGTGTGTGGTAACACTCTCAAGCCTCTAACTCCAGATGAAATCATCTTTGCCTCAAGACACAAATCCATTCATGCAGTTTTCTTGACAAAAAGGAGTTATGGTGACATATAAATTAATCCGGCAGTTAAAGCAATCACAATTATAATGCAGGTTAGCATATTTTATTAGAACAAGAAGTCTCTTTAAAAAAACAACACACACACACACATACAGGAAGATTATGGATTGTGTGGTTCCAGAGGCTGTTCATTGGTTAAAACACATAGATTGTTCCTGGGGAGTTGTTAACTAAACAATGGCTGTCCCCCAGGAAGAAGACAAAAGTGAGGCTGTGGCTGCTCCTTTAATGTCACCTGCTGCTTCTGGCTCACTCAGAGGAAATAGTCTGCTTGTCACTAAAATCAATTCTCTCTAGCCTCTGGTATTTCCTTTTCTCTCCTCATCCCTCGCCTTCCTCCCCCCTCATTTTTTAATTTGTTAGTTACTAAAATAACACTTAACTATAAAATATCCAAGTGGAGCATATAGGTATAAAAATAAAAATTCTACATTTAATCCATAGACCCAAGTCAAATATATTCAGAAGTAATTAATTGGTATATATCCTGCAGATGATGGTTTCCTCAAAATGCACAGGAATTCGACAAGTTAGATATAAACTAAATTCATATAGTGCTATTGGGTTGTTTTAAATCTGTAAATAAAATGGCAGTGTGGGTCTTGGCTTTTAACTAGGTTTTTCTTCTGCTTAAGAGTGTGTCCTGGGGTAGAGGGGATGGCTCACCGATGGAGCATAATGTGCTGAACAAAAATCCTATCTTAAAAAAAAAAATAATAATACCGGGAATGGTGGTAAACGCAACTCAGCGCTGGTGGGTTGGGCCAACACAGAATGACCTCTAGCGATTGCTGGCCAGCCATTCTAGCCAAATGGTGAGCTCTGGTTTCAGATAGAGAGCCTCTCTCAAAAAATAAAGAAGCAATCCTGACGTCCAGCCTCCGCATGCGCAGGCACACACACAGAGGCACGCTCACACAGACATGTACACACACGTACGTCCTACACATGACCACGCTTTGCTTTACTTCTTTCCTATTGCGTAAGATGAATAGACAAGCATATGCCTATGTGTGCACGTTACAAACACACACACTCACAGACACACACGGTGTTATTTTAGGAACCACAACCAAGTTAAATAACTCTGTGCATCTCAACAGCCTCGTCTGTAATAATGGGAATCCTACTACGTTGCTTTCTCCACAGAATTAACTCAGCTAAGTTACATTTTTTTTGATTCAACCTTAAGTACTTTCAAAGATTCGAAAGATGCCAAGAGGAAAGCATGGAAAGAACTATGCTTTACTTGTCACAGCTTATATAGAACAGAAACCCACAGAGCTGGTCTGTGCAGGCTTTGTCTGTGTGCCCAGACTTGGACTGTGGGACCATGTGCAAATTTTGCAGCTTCTGTGTAGCTCAGCGTTCTCGCACATGAAGTAGGAAGTCTCATGCGGCCCTCCTGGTGGAACTGTCGTGATGAAACAATCTACCTACGGCATAAACGGTGGGGACCACAAACTTTAGACTGTCGGGAATAAGAGCAACTATTACCATTACTATATAAGACAAAGGGATAGTCAAGGAGCCACAGGGAAAGACAGTATTTCTGTGCACTGATATTTGGGTAATGGCAGATAGACACGTGGCAAGAGAAATAATTAACTATTTCCCAGTTGCAAGCTATAAGGATGTCAAGAGCAGAAAGTGGTCCAGAGGCCATTGAATACAAAAGTTCCATTGTGTTGATAAGAAACCAAGACCTAGAGGGAAGTGACCTTGCCTAAGTTCACCCAGCTACCCAAGCAACAGAATCCAGTCTGGGGTGTATTGTTTGACTAGTAGACATACTTCTCCAGTGAGGGCTGATGTGCACCTTTTTGAAGCTATTCAGCTTCTTTTCTTCTGGGTACATACGCAGGAGAGCAATCACTGGATTGTTCGGCACTGTCTGTCATATATCTTTCAAAGGCAGCCACGTTACTTTACATTCACACAAATAATGCAGATGGATCTCAGCCACCCTACATATTTCTCTAGTCATTGATTACTTTTTGTAATGTCTGATTTTCATGGCAATATCCCTATCACAAAATTAAATAGGTGTTGGGCTGGGCATGATCTTTGTGGTAGCCATTGTGTCCAGCATGCAACAAGGCCCAAAAATGCAATAATAATAATAATAATGGATGCATTTATGTCTTAAAATTCATGACAGTGCACTTCCTTATGCCACCAGTTCATGTCAGCAATAACCACTTTTTTTTTTTTTAGATTATTCAGTGTTCCAGGCATCACTTGAATGTCTTAAATATGTTCACATACATTTAATTCTCTTCCCAAGTGCTCTTCTGAAATGTGCATCCTATCTGAGAAATAATAGTAGCTTTGGGTGGAGAAACACAACCGAAGTGATGAGACATAGATTGAACCATTTATTCATCTGTTTAGTTCACCAATACCTGCAACTCATTTGCTCTCTACCAAGCACACCACGTAATTTTATATCCAGACTTTAGTGCTACAAGCAAGAGATCAGCTCTCCGCTCTCGATGAACTTAGAATTTTTGATGAGGGAGACACTTAGGAAATGAAATTGAGATGTTTTGTTGATTAGCTCCATACGGCAAGCAAACAAAAAGATGGCATAATACTTAGCCCACTGGAAGATGGTAGTGCTCTGTCCCCTGAAACAAGGAACATGGCTGTCTGGGGAGGTGGGGAGAGTAGGTCCAGATGATTTCGGTTTTGTTGATGTTGGCCTGCTAATCACCTCCGGGTTGTGATACTGCTTGCTAAACAGCTGGATCTAGAGTACAGGCAGAGCTCTAATTCAGGGCATACACTTTGGGGTCATGTAGACAGTCTGAATCATGGATATAGTTGCCAAAGGGAGAAGAGTAAAAAGCAAATGAGAAGATGACCTCCTAGACTTCCAGACAGACTAGCCTCCAAGGAACTTGCAGGCAGGACAAAGCAGGAAGGAAACAGCCAAGTAAGAGGGAAGGCAAAGGTTCATAACATTGCTGAAGCCAAAAGAAAAGCACACTCCATGGGAAGAGAACCGTCATCAGTTCTTAATACCACCCAGAGGTCAAGGAGGGTGATGGAGCTTTGGACCAAAGGGCTTGGCAGTGGCTGGTGGCCTTCTAGGCACCTTCATGGTAGAGTCTGCAAGAGAATAAGCAGATCAAAAGCCAAGCATGGGATGGAGTGACAAAGGCTGCATCACTCCTTAAGTCTGGTAGAAGAGTCTAGAAGTGCCCAGTAATTAGCAGAGAAGGAATATGAAGTGTTCAGCCTTGAGTAACTAGAAAGGACATCTGCATGTGAGTGGTATGAATTCAGTGAGGAGCATGGCACACCAGACCCTCAGCCATGGGTCAGGGCCTTCGCCTGCACTCTCTGCATAAAGGTTAAGCAAATGCTGAGTGCGGCATCCAACATACACTAAAGAAAAACATCAGCTTTGCCCTCTGTCTGTCACACGTAGTTCACGTTATTGAACCGCTCTAAACTTTGGTGTCCTTATCTTGTCTTTCAGGGTTATCATGTCAGTGAGAAATGGCTTATGGGAAGTTCTTCTCACCTCGCTTGTCACCTAGTCAGCTCCCCAGACATTGGCAGAGAGATTGCTTCATCCGATACAGATGAGCGATTTGTGTCAGTCACCTCCTCCTCTCTGGTGTTTTCACTGCTGACAGGGCTGCTGGACCCACTAGGCTTCCCACAGCTATGGAGGTTTCCTGTTTCAAAGCTTCATCCTCAGGGCCCACGTTTCCTCCATCACCATCGTGATTTTGTTCGTTCACCACAGGTGCATCGTCTCCGTCACATGACCCCAACATGCCTTTAATCATCTGCTAACCATGGTCATCATCCTCATTCCATAAAAGGGTTTTTTCTTCCCATCCACTCAGCATTGTGCTGGCTCTGTCAGTGTTGACAGATTCTACCGTTTGCCCCCTTCTGCCTTTGAGGAGACATCTTTTCCGTTGCTTTTGTGTACCCAGCCATTTTCTTGTTGCCTTTTGGCTTTCTCTCCTGATCTTGACCTTGAGTTTTAAAGAATGATTCTGATGATCTTCAGCAACCCTGCAGTATGCTTTTCTCAGGTAAACCCAACACTTAAGATCTCAGGAAATCCCCCCACCTGGTGACCTTGGGCTTGTTGGTATAAAACTGAGACCAGAATGAAAACAAGGAAGGAGGAAAAATAATCAAATGGATAGTTTACCCAAGTTGAGAACTTTCTGGAATACACTGCTCAGTACATATCTTTTGCTGTCTTCTGACCCCCCCCCCATCAAAGGATAGTCTCACTGTCTCATATTCAGGACTTCTTAACTCAAGATTTACAGCGCTCTCTGGCCATGAGCTCTGTTTCCAGGCCTCTGTGTTCAAATTTCTCCCTCCATCTTGATTTCTGAAACTCCTGCTCCACTCACTCAGTCACCATATACGTCATCATCATTATTGAACTATTTATCCATCTTCTTTTCATTCCTCTGACTTTCAGCCTGGACGTCAGCCCTTCTGTGTCGCATCACAGAATTTTATGGCGGATCTTCTCAGAACCCCTCTTTGATCTTATCCATACCCAGCTAAAATTTCCAGCTCATCATTACTCGAATGAACAACCAAATGCCCCAACCTCCCAAGCGCCATTGTCCGTTTCTCCCTGCTTTCTTTAAGAAAATTTCATCTCAGTGTGTTCTGCATGTTCCCTTTCTCCTGAGGTCACCCTAAAGTTGCTCCTGCTTTCTCTCTCTCTCCCTCTCATAGTTTGACCACCTGTAACCACCTGCTTCAAAATTCTCTACAGATGAGCATCCTTCAAAGAACACGCCTCTAATCTAGTAATGACTGCTCTCCAGAGTGGGTGTACTCCCCCCCCTTTTTTTTCTTAGCATTTTATACCTGAAACACCTCTTAGAGAGATGACATTATCCAAAAGAGTGGTGTCTGCTTTGGCTCTGTTGCTCAAGTATTCCTCATAAGGGGATTTTTGCTGCATTTCGTGTCATTCAGACTCCACCAGGAGTGGTGTACCAAATGTCATTCAAAGAGAGATGTCAGGAGAAAAAGCAGCAGAGGCAAAGACAGACAGACAGAGATTGGACGATGGGAATTTTTGAGGTTAGCAGGAAATGCTTTTAGTAGTGTTTCAAAGAAAATGCTTACAGCAGGATGCTAAGTCTTAGTTCACACAGCCTAGGGACTAAGGGGGCCGTTTGTGGTAGTTATTTGAGAATGCATTAGCATTCATCACACCACTGGACAAGGGTATCTCAGAAGAGAATTGGTAATGGGGCTGCAAAGAGCCCTACAGGGCCTCCATACTGTACTGGGGATGATGAACCTTTGGCTGGTAGGTCATGAGAAGGTCATCCAGGATCCCTGGGAAGATGCTGGGATAGTGAGAAAGGAGTAGGGAGTCTAGGAGAGATGATTAAGCAATGGTTGTTTAATGCTGCTACAGAAGTGCTGTCATGGCTGACCCATACCAGCTGGTACCCACTAGCTGAAAAGCAGGCATGGACACTGAACAGTTTGGCTTTTCCTGCTAATTGGCACAGACGGAATCTACCACAAAAATTGGCTGTTCTTAGCACTGGTTCTTTGAGAACTGGATGGCTTTCAAAAATAATACCAGCTTAGCAGAGTTATGGAGAAATCAAAATTTTAATGAAATATGATCGCAACACAAGGTTTGACCCATTGGAGATAGTAGAAAATGATGCTGACGTGTGGTTCCTTTGGACCGTAAAAGTCTGCAACCGCTATGTTTGATATCATTTCATAGATGAAGCGACCAAAGGTCATGCAGGAAACATAATTCTGTTCCTTTGTGTGTGTGTGTGTGTGTGTGTGTGTGATATGTAAGTAGATCTTTATGTGTGTGTATGCAAATATACATGTATGCACGCATGAGAGGGCCAACGCTCAATCTCAGGTGTTTCCTTCGGTTGTCCTTTGCCTTGATTTTTTTGAGATAGGGTCTCTTCCTTTTACCTGGAACTTTCTGAGTCAACTGGAGGAGTTGGCCAGTGAGCCCCAGGGGCGGGCCTGTTTCCCCATTGCATCACTCGTATCACAAGGCTGTGTCATCAGACCCCCTCTCCCTGCTCTTCTCTGTAGATTCTGAGGCTCAAACTCGGGGCTTCAATTCGTATACGCCTCAAGCATTTCACCAAGTGAGCAGTCTCCCCAGCCCCCAATCTGCTTTATTTCTGCTGTTTGGTCTCCATCATCGCCGTCCCTGTAAGGTCATTTTCTGCTCCCTATAATGACTAGAAGCATTTGCTGCCCACCGCAGTACTTCTGTAAACATGTCTCCGCCAATGGATGGCCCTGCTCAGCCTTGTCCACATCTAGCATTCAGTATCTCAGGGGCTGGAGAGATGCCTAAGTGGTTAAGAGCACTGGCTGTTCTTTTAAGGGACCCGTGTTTGGCTCCCGGCACCCACCAGGTGACCCACAACTGGTCTGAAACTGCAGGGACGGAGGATGAGGCTCCCTCTTCTGGCCTGTGAGCATGTTGCATTCTTGTTAAGAATATGCACCCAAGCAGACAAACACTCCCAGACTCAAAATAAAACATAACCTCTCTCTCTCTCTCTCTCTCTCTATATATATATATATATATACACTAAGAGGAGAAAAAAAAACCTGAATTCATTCCCTACTCTTTCCTCTTGCTTTAGACAGTTGGAAGTGATCACCACTGATTGCTTCCCTGTCCGAATGCTACTGTGGATGCTAACGAGGTCCTCTGGCCAGCCAAGAGAAAAAGAAAGAAAAGAAAATAGTCTAATTAATCCATGAATTACAGTTTTGGAAAAAAAAAAGTGGTCATATTTCCTATAGAAAGCCAGACGGGGTCTAACGGGCACGACAGCATTGGTCTTGGCTGCTCGGGTGTGCGGTTTGGAGAGCACCTGCTGTTTTTTCAGTGATTATGAGGCACCACTTGGCTTCCATTAGGGTGGAGCTCACCGGAGCTCTGTTCCAAGTCTGAGCTGTCTGTTTGCTTATGAAGTGGGGAAAGGAGGGCAGAGAGTAACCTCTTTGTGTACACTGAGCTTAATACTAATAGCAAACATTTATTGTTCACTCACTACGTGCCAGGAACCGTACTAAGCATTTTTATTTGCGAGAGATCATTAAATCCTGTGCCGTTATTTTTTTTTTCCCACTTGATGTTTGGGAAACTGAGGCTTCGGTGGTGTAGCTAAACATGTTCAGGATGATATGATAAGTGGCTAAGTAGATCACCCGGGACATTTTAGCTAGTGGTAAATTCCCAAGCTGCCATCCGTAGCTGCATTCTTTCAGCTCTTTTGCTTTTGTGCGGTGTTGACCAGAGGGGCTGTCTCTTCTGTCCTCAGACTGCGGAGCTTTGGCACAGACCCTGCTTTGAGCACATTGAAGGGACTGAGACTCCTCTTCCAAAATTAGGCTCTGCTGGAGCAACCAAAAGATGACGTGCAGGTCAGAGGTGGTGTTATGCCAGAACTGTATGATGGACCAGAACCAAAAGATAGGGAAGGTTTTCTGCAGCCTCTCCCCTAGACTTCCCAAAAGCGCAGAGGACTCTCACCTAGGAAAGAATATGGACCCTCTTCCAGTGAGAACTGTTACAGTCAGAGCTAAGAGCCATCGATATACCGAATAGAAAGCAAGTTTAAATGTATGAAATCGGAAAATTAGAGGACTGAGTTGGAAAGTGAAGGGAGAAAGTGTGCCACTCTGTAGAATTCGGGTCTGGCTTATTGTGATAGTCCAGTGTGTTTTATGTGTGAATGAGTACGTGGTGTGTGTGTGTGTGTGTGTGTGTGTGTATTGCTAATCTAGTGTGTCTAGAACATTGAAAATGACTGCAAACCAAAGAACTTATGGGAGGCATTCCTGGCAGGATGAGTTCCACACAGACTTTGAATCAGTAGGAAACCCTAGTTTCTCCTGTTCTGAGTCTGGACTCAGTCATACCTGTGACCAATAGGCTAAGAGTCTACAGGCAGTGAAAACAACTGTGAGTGTGCTGACATTGGTCTAGCACCGTGTTTAACAAAGTCTAATGCATAGAGTAAGGCGTCTACTGAATATTCCGATTCTGATTCAGTCTGTCTGGAGTGTGGACAGAGACCCTGCCTTTTTAATGAGCTCCTGGGTGTGCTATTGGTCTGTGAACCATGCTGTAGTCTAGAAACATTACATAATTATCACTTTTGATGTTAATGTACTTTGAGCGTTTCCACATTGGATAGGCTGTGGGTATTCAATGTGACTTTCTTGGTCCCCAGAGGCAACAAGTTCAGTCTAGATTTGATACCTGCAAATGCCAGCTACCTCCATCACTTGCCTCTACAGCAATATGAGTATTCAAGCTACAGTGCCCATGAGACTCAAAATGGCATCTTTCAGAAATTACTACTGACACCAGACACAATAGAAGCCCAAGAATGTGGGCTCGCAAGGATCTGTTTCCTCAGCCTGCTGTCTGCTCAGGTCTCTGGGGCTAGGAATTGCTGGGATTGAAGTCTGGGTTCAAATTCAATCTCACTCTTTTGCCCAAGAGTCTATTTCCTGACCTGGGCTGAACCAACTCTTCATTGTAATGTCTCAGACAAAAATGTGTTTCCTTTTTTTTTTTTTTTCTGGAATATCCACCAGGCAAGAGAATATAAACCCAATTATCCCCTTTGCTTGAACGAACTAATGGATTAAAAAAAAAAAAAAAACTACCTGGAACATTCTAGAATATCAGCCACCACTCATTACTTAGCCCTTTCCAGACCACTCCTACTCTTGAAGGGCCAAACCTTTTCTCAGTTGCCTCAGCCTTGACCTCCTAATGTTTGCTTCCCACGGTCTCAGTGAGACCTCCCACGTGCCTAACAGCAAGATGATCCCCTCTTCCCAGAGCTCATGTCCTAGTTGGGATGACAGAGAAAAATGAGCAGTCCCTTGTCACATAGCCCCACCCGCTCCCTGTCTTCAAATCCTCCAAGTCTGAAGGACCCACTGCAATCACCGTGTTCTCCATATTATAGCCTTTTGAAACCCTGTCACCTTGAGACCCCATCCAATAACACATTGTCTGTGCATGTCTCACCCATCTCTACTTCCGATTACGTACCGTGGTTAGGGACAATTAAAAGTGTGTTCGGTACCAGCAAAGCCATGTGCTCGTTTTATCTTAAGGTAGCCCAATAAAGTTAACTCGACTCCATGATAGTCTCCATTTGACAAAGATTCACACAGGAGGGCACAGAGAGGCCGGACGACTTGCTTGTCAGTGATGGGCTTTGAATCCATAGCATGCCTGCTAAAGGCCGGTGCTGTGCATCAGAGTAGAGACGGGAGCAGAGCGCCGGCTAAGGCACAGAATGGGACAGGACAGAGGCAGCTCAAGATATGGCAGCTGTGGTAGTGCCGGGACAGAGCTGGGAAGGTGGTCTGGGGACAGATGAGAATCATGCTTTCCCTCCACGAGAATGAAGAGTACGAGCCACAGGGAAGAAATACTGAGTCAAATTCTCACTGAGAAGCGTTATTTATGCGCTGTGTCTGGCCTGGCCCCGGGGCTGCTCTTGCATGGGGAGTGAGGATGCCAGCCAGTGCCCCTGGACAGCTCTGTGGGCCTGGGAGCTCACTGCAAAGTCACACTTTGGAGAAGAAAGCTGCTAGTGATGCCCAGAGTGGCCCAAATAAAAGTCAAATACCACATTCAGTCCTCCGGGGGTGTTTTTGCTATTAAATTAAGTCTGGAAAAAAAATAATTGTCTTTGGATTTGATTTGAGAGATTTGGGGAAGTTGAATGCTCCGAGTAGGGAGCAAGGCTCTTTCTTGGAAGATTCTTTGACCAGCTCCTTCTGACAGATGACAGCAGATCACAAAGAAGGCATGCAATCTTTGAAGAGAGCCACCCCCATCCTGGCACAGCTCTCCCAGAAAAAAAAATAGAGGGGGAGGGGAGACTCTGTCATAGGTTCCAGTTTTTTATTGCTAAATTCCTTGGATGGCCCCGTATGTTTACCTTCAGCTGAGTTTAGACTTGGTGTTCTCTGTGGCCGCTGGCATCAGCTACAGAATTTTTTTCATGTCTATTACTTTATTAAGGAATGTAAAAGCCACATACAGACCGACCAGGGGACACAACAGTAGGAGACACAAATAGGCCTAAATTTGCTCACAAAGAGCCTAAGGGAGGCTTCATGCCACCACCTCCCAGATGAGCTGCAAAGGCCTCCAGTGACCACAAGAGGGCACTCTTAACACTCGCTCCTAAACCCAATTAATAGTACCATTTTGAAGACTCTATAGAGCAGAAACAGCAGGGCTCTTTAAGACCAGTCCTGATGGAAACTGGGTGGGTAAAAGAATCCACTCTTCTTACCAAAGACTTGCACTTTAAAAAAAAAAAAAAAAAAGAAAAGAAAAAAAACTTTCATTGACTAGAAATGGAGTCTCAAAAGCAGGATAAATGCACAAATAAGTGCTTTGTATGGTGTCTTGACTTATCTGTCATTAATATCCCAAAGAGACCTATTATTTGAGCATCTACTCTGAGCTTTCTCTGCTTCTTAAACAGGCACTGACGCTGGGTTGGGTCTTACCAGCACGAGGGTGTAAGTGTGGGATAGTCCTTAGAGTGAACGGCACCTCATGAAACGGGAGATATGGTTTTCAGCCACTCCTGCCCTCCGCACATTTTAACCTAAGTTATTTTGTTGGCGTAGAAGTGGGAAGAGGTACAGAACGGTGAGCTACTTAATTCTAGTACGTAGAGGGGCAGGATTTGAACCTGTATCCACGTAGCTCTTTTATCAGATGAAAGAACACAACTCAGGACCTAGTTTTCCACAAGGAAATGGTTGTTTTCACTTAGTTTCAAACACACACACACACAGCCCCTTTACAAAGGCTTAAAGCTAATGCTGTATTCCCAGCCAACTCCAGACACAATCCCAGTCCTCCTCAACCACCTAAACTAAAATTCTTGATTTGGGTCAGCCACCTTCATACATGGATGGGGGAGACTTGAGAGCCCAGACTGTGGAAGTGGCTTCCGTGCCACCAGCCTCCAAACGTGCGTGCACACACTCGTTTTCACATGCACGTGTAAGCCCCCTGCTCATGCTCCTTTCTGTGAGTCTCCTAAGGCCTCCGCTCAAAACTTTCCCCCACAAGATGCTTCGCAAGTACGCCAGCCCCGACACTAGAGCTTTCACTCAACTTGAAGATTTCTGCTTCCAGGGGAGCTAAGAGTTGGAGGTAAAGAGGAGCTGGGAAGACACCATAGCGTTCATCTCTCTGTCAGAGGCTAGAAACCACCTGCGCCTTCCAGCGAGGTGCTCGGACACTAAAGCCAGAAACGCTCTGGTGTGGCACGAAACGGAAAGAAGACATTCTTAGATGAAATCCATGGAACATATTTTGGCCCTCATGATCTTCCTTGGGGTGGGTAAGCGGTTTGCAAGAGAACAAAACAAAACAAAACAAAAGCCAAAGTTTCCCTGGTCAAGAGGATCACAGTCAACCAAACTGAGAAAGCCGCCCTTGCTTCAGAACACAGGCCCCAGCAGATGGGGAGTACTTGATTGGTCCTTGCGCTGTGTGGTCCTTCAAGAAGCCCTTCAGACTCAATATCTTTAGTCCATTTTTACATTACTGGTGAAACTTTATGAAAACTAGATACTCATCCCAACGAGGGCTAGCGAGGCGCACCTAATATTTACCCAGGAGCTGTGTCCCAAAGTGGCAGTAAAGGTTCTGAGAAGTCTTGTAGTTAAAAAAGAAAAAAAAAAAAAAAGAAAATTGTGTCACTTAATCCAGGGATTCTCATAATATGAATCTATATGTGTGTGCATATATACACACACACATACACACGTCCATAGAAAACCACAAAACGTATTAGTTAGCATATATGAATGTCTCCTGGAAACCGTTTAGGTAAGAACACAGAAAGTCTTGAAGCTGCTGAAAAGGGATAACCTCAACGGACTGATGGAACCGGATGAAGGACTATTTAAGGCACAACTATCAGTCACATGTGTGGGATAAGAGCCGAAGTTGTCTTAGTGGTCTGTCTTGGCTATTTTTAGAGCTGTGTATGTGTGCATGTATTTGTATAGACTACGTATAAATATATAGTTTAGCTGTGAGGTTAGATGATGGGTGGAGTGGGGAGCGAGGCAAGAAGGGCTATTCCTTTCGGGACAGAGCCATCAGTATCCTGGGGGACAAGGAGAAGGTCTGTCACTTTAGGGGATTATTGCTAGCTACCTCCTGTTGCTGCCAAACTAGCCATGCAGCCAGGATCACGTGGCCACTCGGTGCTGAGGGAAACACCTGGAGGACTGCTGTCTGTGATGCCCCTGACCACTGGGTATGTTGTCCCATGAGCCACTCCCCCAGTTACGTGCCCTCAACCCAGCCCCTTTTCTTGACCCACTGCAGCACCCGAAACGCTTCTATCAGAGCCATCGCTGCCCATGCGCTGTGCTCATTTATACAATGACTTAAGCAATTCAGAAAAAAAAAAAAAAAAAAAAAACAGCAATGTCTTTTCAGCCTTGTGATTTAGTTTGAGACTTTCCAGAGACGGCCTATTTTTTTTTTTAAAGCTACAATTACATGTATTTTTAATTGTTGGAAAAAAAAGTGTGGGAGCCTTTCTGAAATTATTTAAATGAAATGCAAGATTATTTTCTGAACTCAAACTTTATCTGTGGCTTTTTTTTTTTTTTTGTAATTGTCACATCTAGGGTGATTTTTAAGTAAATAAGAGCACAAGGTTCATATTATTTTAAATGTATATTGTATTTGTCTCCTCAGCGCTGTGGCTTTCAGGGCTGTGAATGGCATCATAGTATGTAGACAGCCTATTAAGCAGCCTGTTTGGGTAAGGAAACCCTTAGGCCAGTACAATGTTGCATTGCTCAGTGTGTCTTTCCAATATGGCTAGAATTCTACAACCTAAATGATCATTTGTTGAACAAATTCATGCTTTTATTAGTCAAAATACAGAGAAAACAGAGCCTCCCTGTTTCAAGATATTTGCTAATGCATGGTTAATTATCATATATAGCTTACTATAATTCATTTTACAGGGGAGGCCTCCTGCAGGTAGCATACTAACAGTTTATGAACCAAAATAACCTCGCTATAGATTAGAGCTGTTTCGGGGCCTCTCAGACAGCCGATGCTTCTAGCCCTTCTCACTTCACCTTGCTAATTCGAACAAGGCTTTATTTTTGTATTTGTCAGCAGCAGTACTGTAGGGCGGTTGTTAAACTCTCTCCCCGGCCTAATTAGAGCAGCAATGCTCGCATTCATAACGAAGCTCGCGTCTTGCTCGGGGAGGCAGCGAGCAGGGCTGTTACGGTAGCTTCCTGGCAGCCCTGTCGCTGGCAGTTTTAAGGTAGCTAGTGGCCGAGATATTAAGTAACTGTTGAAATTCATTGACTCCACCACGGCTAATGTGTGGAGATGACAACAAGTTTACACGGTTCTTTTATAGTTACAGCAAATGGGTCCATTTAAATAGTTATTAGGTGATTATGGTGATGTGAAATGGAAAAAAAAAAAAAGCAAAGTGCAATGTCTCAAGTCTGACTTTTTTTAAATTTTTTTTTCAACTGTTTATGTGGGGTCCCCGGTTGTGCTGTCACTCAAAATGGCTGCATCTTTCCCTTATAAATATTTATACTTGATCAGCAGTGATGAAGGCTAATTTATTTGCATCTTGCTTCTTTATTGACTTCTCAGTGGGCTTCTCAGTCAGCTGGGGAAAATGTTGCAGGCTCCCTGAGTAGCAGGATACTTCGATCGGCCAACCAAGAGGTGTTTTGATGACCTGAAGGAGTGTTCTCTTTGCTGGAACTGAAGCATCTTTTTTTTTCTTTTCTTTTCTTTTTTTTTTTTTTTCTTGCTCTTGGACATGCAGCCTCGGAGAGTCTTTGGGCTGCTGGTGCTTTGCACTCTGGGAGCCGATGTGCAGGCAAGCGGGGTTGCCTCCAGAGGACTGCTTTTCTGTATTGCAGCCTGTCGAGTCGTTTTGGATTGAACAGTGTAAGGCTGGCTGATCCGGGTGTTTGGCAGTGTTCTAAACTATTTTTCCCCCTTACTGTTCTGTGAGCCACTTGAAAGACTGTATTTTCTTCACAAATGCCAGAGGGCATTTATCTCAAAGTGAATGGAGTATCTGAGACAAAAGGAGACATGCAAGCGAACCAATCTCTCCGTCCTTCAAAAGCTAGACCTGCGTGATACCAGGGTACCTAGGGGGCCTGCCCAGGGACTGTCAAAACGCACAGGTCTGGGGAGATGGCTCAGTGCTTTGAAGGCACAAAAACCTGAGTCTGGTTCCCAGAACCAGCATACAAAGCAAGGCATGGCAGCATGAGTCTAGACTCTAAGCTCTGGGGAAGCAGAGGCTCTCCAGCAATCTAGCCTAACTGGTGATCTTCAGGCCAACGAGAGACCTTGACTCAAAAGAGGTGGATGCCATTCCTGCAGATAACGTTAAAGTTGTCCACTGGCCTTCATACACAGGAACACACACATACACACACACACACACACACACACACACACACAATTAAACAATAACGGAAATCGTCACTTGGCACTGGAGTACTTGGACTGGGTAGCTTAGACTAGGGACTCCCTGATTCCCTATGTGCTTGGCCGTTTATTACTTTCTTTCCCAGCTCGTGAAACAAGCTATCCCTGTTTAGCCTTGGCATGCCTAAGGACAGAATTTGTGACTTTTCGAAATAGTTTGTTACTCCGTGTGGGATGTTATGGAGGGCTGAAACCTTCAAAAGAACTTTGTATAAAAAAACGTATGAATCAGAACACTCCGAACCTCTGGGAGATGCCTCGGCCGAGGAAATAAACCTTTGTGTAGCGTGTGCACGTCAGCACACGTATGGGCACAGATGCTAAACAGTGGCATGAGGAGGCCAGAGGAAGACTACAGATGTCTTCACCTACTCCTCTCTACCTTAGTCCCCTGAGACAAGGTCTCTTACCAAATCTGAAGATTGCAGCTTGCAGGTGTCCTTGTTTGTTGTTTGATTGTCAGTTTGGTCCTGGTCCTGGTCCTGGCTAAGCTGGTGGCCACCAAGCCCCAGCAATCCTCCTGACTGTTTCCTAGAGGCAGAGTTGAGCTCTGCACAGCCACAGCCACTAGTGTGAGTGCTGGAGATGCGCACTCAGGTCCTGATACTTTCAAAGCACGTGTTCTCACCTACTGGCTTATCTCCCCGCCTGAAGAAAAAAAAAGAAAAAGACTTGATTTTTTTTGACTCTATGTTTTTTTGTTGTTGTTTTGTTTTTCAAGACAGGGTTTCTCTGTGTAGCCCTGGCTGTCCTGGATCCCTTGATCACACAGAGATCTGCCTGCCTCTGCCTCCCAAGTGTTGGGATTAAAGGCCTTGCAAACATTGAACCCAGCTATTGAGTCCACACTTTTATCTTTTCTTACAAAATACGCTAGACCCTCATGCGAGCTTGAATGTTGACCGTTGTCTTCAACCCTTGCTCAGCTAAAAGGGTAGATTAATTCTGAGATTCCAAACTGCTTCAACCGTGTAATCAGTCACACATCCCTCAGCCAGGACTGGGGCAAGAATTACCGAAAGTGGTGATTCTACAGTGACCATTCAAAGAAACTTAAGTTATTTGGGGAAGTTAGTATTATGAAAAGCTGTGTGGAATCGTTGGACATATGTGGACTCCTTTGATGGTTCCATCAACCCTGAAATCTACAAACGTCTATTCCAACTTCGATAATCTAATTGGATGGTTCCGGAGAGTGAATATTACCACCACAGATTCCTTAAAATCCCAAACCCATGGTTTGTCCCTGACCACTCCCAAGCATACACACACACACACACACACACACACACACACACACACACACACACACCACATATATATATATATACATATATATATATATGTATATATATATATGTATATATATGTATATATCAGTGATCTATGACAGGTAGCTTGTAATTTTTCAACTTCAAATCTTCTGTGCTGTGAAGTGAGTAGGCAGAGATGGGTCCCTTCGTGCAGATGAAGGCTACCATCTTGGTCCTATTTTGTCCTCACAGATGTGGTTTCCTCCTTGCAGCAGTATGAGGACATACCTAATCTCCTCATTTGATGAACGAAGAAACATAAAACAGAAGCATCTCAGAGATTTTCTTTTTTTTTTCCTGGTGGCTAAAGAGGAGAGGGCCACTTATTCGTTCAGTACTGTTCATCAGTAAGGTCCCACAAGGCCTCCATCTCAGGGTGTCCTTTGTGTAGCCGTGAGGAATCCACTGTAATGAATGCTTTAATAGGTTCAAAAGAGATGTAAGAGAGTCAAACTACCTATATTTTCTTTGTAACTTTCCGACTGTCTACAGCAAGGTCTCTGTGTAATAGGTTTTTCTGAAATGAGAGTGTACTAGCATAAAATTGATACAGGGACGGACTTCTATGCGTCTTGGGAAAAGGGCCTATCTGTGTCCATTCGGGGTTCTGTGAAACAGCGCCTTACAAACAAAGGAATTTAGTCCGGGCTGTCCTGCTCTGTAGGCTGGGAAATCAGGCGTCACATGCCAACAGAGGCAATGTCTGCCGAGGGCTTGCGTCTGGGTTTAACGTCTGACCTCTCCCTGTTGTCTGTTGTGGTGAAAGAGACTGACGGGAGCTCTGCTGTCCTGACTGTATGAGGACCAGCACCATTTGTGAGGGTTCGCCTTCAATTATGTAATCACCCCTGAACCGTTCTACTCCTAATACCATCACCGTGGAAATTAGCTTTTTCTCCTATTTTTATATTAGTGGACATTCACCGTAGAAAGTGAAGAGTTTCCTGATGCTATTCCCAGGCTCAGATATCATGTGATTTGGCCGTACCCTGCCTCAGTTAGGCACTCCATCCCCTGTTCTCTACTGTCCCCCGGTTTTTAAGGCAAAATGTGGTGCTCGTATTTCTGAGTCTGGCTTTTTCCACTTAATGTGGTGAAAGCTAGTTCTAGCCACTTCTCTGAAAGTAACATAATTTCATTCTCTTCTTCATTTAAAAGTGAACGGCTACGCAAAGAGAATTCCTGGCGCTTGCCTGTGTAGACCCCAGCCCAGGAAGTTAATTCTCCATTCCATGAGTTGCAGAGAAATATCAACCATTTCTGTCCTGTCATTAAGTCAGTGCATCCTGCAGGCGGCTGGCCAATTTCTTCCGGGTGAAAAACTAGCAAATAACCTTTCTCTGAGTGTATGGGCTCCTCGATCTTTACATGGTGAAAGATAATTGCCTCCTACCCTTGCTTGCTTGTGTGCTGTGACCCCCAAAGTAAGCTAACCCCACACTTAAATTAAAATCAATTTCAGCATGGATGACTTCAAACAAAAACAATAAAACCCGTGGTGCACTTTCTGCCAATCATGTTTTTCTTTGTTCTGTCCTGTTGGGGAAAAAAAAAAATGACATATTCAAAATGAAATAGCCATAGACATTTGTCCTTAGCTGTGCTACCATTGGGGGAGGGTACACGTGTGTGTGGGAGTGGGGAATGGGTGTCCAGGCATGCATGGGGTTTCTCTACGTCCTTTCCAAATGCTCGCTGGATTCAGGCCTGTGGGTCGATATAGCATGGCTATGCTTTTCCACTTCATATACCTGACTCCCCGAGTTGATACTCACCAATGTCCTTTGCCTCTGACTCTTAAGCCATGGCAGCACTGGGCCATTGCTGTTCTGAATCTACATTGTCATTCCTTTGGCACTAGGGGCCTACTCTTGCAGGCCAGTCAGTGCAGCACTTAGATACCAGATGTAAGCGACTATCCCACACAGTTGTCTGTCACTGATAGAAATCAGTTTTATTCTGGCATTATTTACCCAAAAAGGAGCGGTACCAGGGCCTCCTCACTAACGGCATTGCTAGGGTCTCAGTACTACAACGGCCCACAGTGATGTCCCCGTGGACATCAATTGCATCATAGGTCAGGTATTGTAATTTTGATTGACAATCTGTAAGTGAAGTGTTCGTACCATGTGCCCTTTTAAGTTTGGTTGTTTTCCTAAAACAGCTCAAAGGAAGCAAGAAGATGTCTTTCTGTTGGTCAGTTTATGGATGTGGAATGTAATAAAGAATACAGATGAGCCCCTGAGCAGTCAAATGGAAGAGATGAGCATGGTGAAGTGTGGGAAGCTTCCAAACATGGAAAACCCTGTGCCCTTGGACTAGGGATATACTATGCTCCTCACATACTTATGTGTTTATCAGCCTAGAAGTGCTCCAAATCCATAGTTCTTCTGATGATTTTATATGTAATTATAACCCATTAGTTCCTGTGTTTTTAGGCCCACATTCCCACTCTCTCTGGAGAATGAAGGATATTGTAGAAAGCATCAAACTTAGATCACACTATATTCTTTCTCATGTCCTGCCCCTAGCCAGGGGCAAAAGGGTCCCCTCATTAGGGTGAATAATGCTCTTTTCTCCAGGGAAACCAGGGGATTCAGAAGCTCTGTGTGGGGACTGGAGTCAAACACTAATAGTAGAATAAAAGGTTCTCCAAGTCCCTTGATCATGGCGGAAATTATAAGAGTTTGAAGAACTCTCTGTCATGAATCAGATGTAACGTGCATATTTTAAAATTGTTTCCCTGCATAAAAAATGAATGGAAAACACAAAACTAATTAAATAATGAATTAATTAAAGGCAGCAAACTGTCCAGAACTGTAAGCAGAGAGGATATTAGATTGTAGTCCTCTCTATTTTCTACCCTTGAATAAAGTACGCAGGGAACATTGCTCCTTCTCACCCCATTTCAATAATGCGTTGTTTGTCTGGTACAGAAGTTGGTTTTACTGTTCTGTCTTCTGGTGTGTTGTTCTGATGGGCTCCAGGGGTAAAGTTGGGATGTAAAGGGTGAATTTAATTGCTGTCTTCCGTTAAGGGAGGAGAGAGACAGAAACCATAGCGTGGATGGCCGGGTTTATGTTCTCAGAGAGAAAATCGTCTTGTACAGGCTCTAGGCTTATTCCTGCTAGCCTGCCCTTCTCATGAAACTCTCAGATGTCAAGTCAGCTTTAAAATGCAAAACTTCAAATCCATAATTCTGCACTACTATTCGGTTTGGGGTGTGTGTATGTGTGTGTGTGTGTGTGTGTATGTGTGTGTGTGTGTGCGTGCTCAGGCACACTCATGCACATGTCAGTGTCTCTCTACTACTCTTCACAAATAGAGTGATAAACAGAGACAGTTTTTCTGCCCCAATTTAATAGATCAAAAAAGAAGATTCAGGGTTTGAGTTAATCACCTCAACATGCACAATGCTGGGGTCAGATTAGAATTCACTTCTCCAGAGATGATAATCGTGATTATTACAAAGCTTTCCAATACCTTAGTACCAGCTATTGAAAAACCGCTTGTGTGTGTGTGTGGGGGGGGCGGCTCAAGAATGTGCATTGAGATTAAGATGAAAGGATTGAGAGAAAAGTACATATCTGAGTCAGCAAGACTCGGGGGCCCCAGTGTTCTTTGCAATCTTAGTGCATTTTTTTCTTGTTCTTGGGGTTAGGATGGGGACTCCAGCTGATTAGAATTTTCTGACCCTCAGAATCCATTTTCTGCTCCTCCTTCTCTAGGCTATTGATTGAGAATTCTGTTTGTCCTACCTTTAAGCTCCAATAGTTGTTTAAAAAAAGAAAGGAAAATCTGAGGACTCCCTTATTCTCCTGCAGTTTATAGAACATGAGCATAATTAGAAGAATCAGAAGCGGCAATATGCCAAAGCTGTCACTGGAAATAGAGTCAGAAGTTATGTGCACAAATAAAGGGGCGATTCTACCACAGAGGTTCTTGCAATGCAGGAATTTTGATTAAAAGACGCCATCTTGGGCTAGGGATGTGGCTCAGGGGAAGAGAGCTTGCCTGGCATACATTAAATCCTAGGCTTAATCCCTGTACTGCAAAGAGTGCAATAAAATTATGTAATAGCAAGAGATTTGCAAAGGGCATCAGGTAGGAGAAGTCTGGGCACGTTCTCAGAGGAATGGCTTGTGAGTTACAGACTGAACTACACGCTAAGAGACACCCAAGTAAGCAAAGACGAGAAACTACATGAAGGATGTATGGCAACTTCCCAGAAAGATCCCATGTCCCGCCGTTCACCACCTCTCACAGGAGAGGCATAAGTGTGCTGGGTAGAAATGCACAGAGGGATGCTCAGTATGCAATGACTCTTCCATCACTGCTCATAGCTCAAGGTCAAGTTGAAAAGGAAGGGGGTTGTAGGAACAGGCTACAGAAGGTAGTAAAGAAGAGAAGAGTGTGGTCTTTGATACCAGAGCAAAGGCTCTGGCCTAGAACTGGGCACACATTTATAAAGACTAGAAAAAAAATGTATTGGGAAAGAATTCTGATATGATCAATAGGACGGAAACCAGGTTTTGGCCAAGAGGAGGAGAACAAAGGTGTCCAAATACATATGACAAAGAGATGGAAGATGCTGTATTGCCATGACATGAGGCAACCTAAGGCAGAGATTCCCACACTTCGTGCACAACAGCAGGTGATTTTTATACACCCAACCTACAGGGTAAATACAACAAGTAGCTGAACTTGAGATGATAACATAGGCCAGAGACAGTCTCTCGGCTATTTCTGAATTTGAATGAGGAGGCCATTGGAGGGATGGAACGGGAAAGCTCAGTCTGCAAAGCCCTTGCCTCGCAGTCTTGAGGACCTCAGTTCTGGATATAGTACCCACTGAGAAACAAAACGAACAAACAACAGCCAAAAGCCCAAGGTGATGCTACACGTTTGCAATCGCAGTGCTAGGGAAGGGTAGACAGAAAGATTCCCAGGGCTCACCACGACAGCCTACTTAGTATGTACCACACAAGCTAAGAAGCGTGTCACAGGGACACCTCAGGTGCGTCCTCTGGCCACCCCATGAATGTGCACGTACATCTACACACTTCTGAGCACACGCTTGCATACACACAAACACGTGCATATACGCCAGATTTTACATGTATAAAGAGCCTTGGAAGGAAAGGTCAAAAGAACGTCAAGTCCATCCAGGCAAAGGCATGTGGCCAGAACCAGGGGTGAGACTTCTGTCAGCCTTATAAACTGGGATCACAGAAGTCTGGGCACCCTTACTCTGTGACCTCCTGCAGCTGTGGTCAGACACAGGCTGTACTTGTTACTCTAAAGCATACAACTGCTCACAGGTGGTGGAAATGCACATAGTTGTGTAAAGGCCACAGTCTGAAACAGGAAACAAACAGGAAAGTAAGACATTTAAAGTCCCCTGGGCTGCCTTCGTGTAGAGGTATTGACAGAGGCAGAAGTGAAAATGTTTCAGGGCTGGGTTGAGGGGCAGGGGGAATGAGTGTTTCACCAGAGAATGGAGCCCACCCCTGTTGAGTTCAGGCTTTGGTGGCTTGTAGCTACGTGGAAATACTTGGGGACCTTGGGGACCTTGGGGACCTGTCTGCAGAAGATACAGACCTGCAAGGATCAGAGGATGTTTGCATGGGCAGGGTTGATTCCAGGACACCCAAGAGTCTCGTGAAGCTGGAGACCCCTCGTTCCCAGCCAGCCCTGACAAGCCCTTTTGTGGGATTCTGCTCTACCTACTTCAAGCTTTTCATTCATATGCTGGTTGATGGCTAGTCATGCTCACTTATTGGAAGTCCTTTTCCGTACCAAATGAACAACTTGGGGATGGGGGAAGTGTGACTTGACAAGGAAAGAAATTCAGGTTTGTGGGTTAGACTGTCATACACCCGTGCAAAGCCCTCTAGACTTGAGAGGGAACATAGAGACAAACATATATTATTTCTACAGGGGAGAGGAGGGTCCAAGGTTCTATTTTGGGTGGTATTACATCATAGCTCACCAAGGCAGTGTTTGAACATGATCTTGTCCCGATACTGTATTATATCTTTCAGCATACATAGATATTAGTCTTCTGTTGGCCAAGTGCCTTTTCTCTATATACTCATTTACCAGGAGGCCGACTTCATTAAAGCTAGGACTTATCACAAATATTCAACGCATTTGCCTTTTTCCTGTTTACAGAGTCTGCTCTGTAGGAGATAGAAAGACTGCCTTCCTGCCTAACACTGACACTGAGTCCGCAGTTAATTACCGATAAGTTTGAGAGAGCCAGTATATGATACAGGTGGGTGAAGATGTGTGAAAGGACTCCAGAAATTCAGAGACCGGGCAAAGCAAGCCCACATCTAGAAGGCTTCTGAGGTGAATGAAGATTTCTTAGTGAAGGGAATGATAATCGTTGGTACTCTCTCAATTATACACTGGTGAAAGACAGAGAGGTGCACAGTCGGCTTTCTGCATTTTGAACCCTAAAGAGCCTATTCGAATTTGAACTAGAAGTTCAAATTCTGGTTATGCCTGGTTATTACTATTCATTTTCTGACTGCTGGGAACGGGGGGGGGGGGGGGGAAGGGGGACGAGGATGCAAATCGTGGCGAAAAGCCTCAGTCACCTAGGCCTGACATACTTCCTGAGCTAGTTGCTTTTCTCGCTCAAATTCTTGACCATGTCAATCTGTGTCAGAAGGGTTTATTCTGTCTCAGAATGTAAGGAGGGACACAGACCTATCCTGAGTCAAAGCCATGGTGGTGGGAGTGTAAAATAACTACTCATGTTGCTTGTGTGAGCAGAAAGCAGAGGGAGGAATGTTGGTACCCAGTTGGCTCCCTCCTTTCCCCCCTTTTATTTAGTCTGGACCCCACTCCGTGGAAGGGTCGTCCCTCCTCAGTTAAACCTCTCTGGAAACCCCCTCACAGACACGGTCAGTGGTGTGTCTTCTAGGTGATAACAGGTCCCCTCAAGTTTACAGTAAAAATTAACCATCACGTTACCCATACATAGCAAGCCCTTAAAGACCTGCATTGTCAAATAGAGGAAAAGAAGGACACTTAACGTTGCCTTGTTTTCAATTTCCCCAGCAAGTTTTGTTTTGTTTTGTTTTCACATTTAAGAAAAAAAAAGTAGACCACAGAAGAGAAATCAAATCAGGGATAATAGTTGGATACCCATGAGTTCAAGTTTTCAGACCTTGAAAAGTTTCACCTCAGGCTCTTTCAAACACATGCACATGTGTCCTGCTGGTGATGACACCACTTTTCTGTACAGCGATAGAGTGAATTTTCCAGTTCTCAGAAGGCTGGTGATGGCAAGATATCTATATTTACTAAAAATAAAATTTAAGTGGAACTTTTATTTTTACTAACATTTTTATTATGTCCTTGACAAAAATTCTACAATTAAAGCGTAGGTCAAGAATAAAATCTGTGGTCACCAAAGCCCCACATTTGCTCAAAAAGAAAAAGTCATGGCACCTTGGTTACACTTGCCTTTGAGCTAAAATTAACTTTCCAGAGGACACATATCTCTAAAATAGACTCCGATTTGGTGGAATGATTGCATTCAAGGATGAAAAGAGAGAGGAGAAAACTTTGTACCATGAGACTCCAGGATGTGCCCTTTGTTGGAAAAATTGTCTCTCTCAGCGAAGTCCTCACACTCGAGGTCATGTGGATATCCTCTCCCTGGGCAATGCTGTTTGTACAGATAAGAAGGATGATGGGCCTAAAAGGTGTGAGCCATTCTATACTGGGGAATGTTAGAAGAGCAGGGGATGCTCCTGAAAGCAGGAGGAAAAGGGCCATCCCATTTATACTCATACTGACTGCTTGGAAGCCTTTCCCGTCTGTACTCTTGGATAAGATAAACCTGCTTGGTTCCTCAGAGGCCCCAGAATCTTACACCTGACTGGCCACAAAACCTCCTTATGTCATCCTGATTTCTGCTGTTAGGCTACTACAATTAGGATATTTAATGCCACCATTCCCTGGGTCATGTTTTGAATGTTAGTGGCACGATTTGGAGAAGTTTGCGGAACTTTAGCTGAAAGAAGGAGCTCACTGGAGCTATTAGGAGTATCTTGTCCCTGATCCTTTCCTCATCCTCACTGTTCCCTGCCCACCAGGGTCTGAAATGGATTCAGAACCCAACAGAGTCGAGCAACCATAGACCAGACCTTCAGAACCATAAGTCAAATTGATTCCCCTTCCCACAAATTATTATTATTTAATTTATTAATTTAATTTATTAAATTAATTTCTTTCAATGTTTTGTCACGGTAATGACATACATATACATATCTTTCTCTTTATTCCCATTTTCTCTCTTTCACGATTAAATAAATTGTTTCCCTTTACCAAACAGAGTGAAACAAACCCAGTCTTCAGTTGCTTTTCTTCTGTCCTTGGTCCCTTTACTTCTTGGAGCAGAGAATCTATTCACCCCTGTTCTAATGGCTCCTGCCTCTTCAAACCCAGGTTTGAACACTTTCCTAAATGCTGGTCCCACTGACTCGATTGCTTGATGGACAGGAGTAGTTATTAGTCCTATAGTCAGCTCAAGACATCTAGAGCACCATTGATCATTCTAGAACTTGGGCTTCATCTTGGCTTCCCCAATTCCATCAATAGTGTAATGATATGTTTTAGGTCAAAACTTCAGTGAAGTCTTTGGCACTTGCCATGGCTGGAGCATAGCTGTGCTGGGGTTGGGGGAAAACGGGAGGATAGGTTACTGAGAGAGAATGGAAAACATACAGTAGAAATGTAAGGAGTAGGCTTATTGAAGCTAACTGACAGAGAAGTCCCGTGAGGATGACATACAGTTCTACAGTGCTACTTGGAAAGGACAGAGATGGCTGCTGGACACTGACTATTTCCACTGTGCCTCACACCTAGTCACCACAGAATGTGTCCGTTAGAAGACTGGCATCAATAGCATCCATGTTGGTGTGACCAGTGTCTGGCACACATGCAGGAGAACAGGTGCTCTTCTAATTCGGACAGTTCACAGAGAAATGTGTGAAGCCTCCATGCTCCTTCAAATACCACTTCTCTGACCTTTCCACCCTAGCCCGCTCCTGCCATTGTCTTTGTGGCCTGGCAAAATAATTGGGGAGTACAAACAGGTATTCCAGGGGCATGGTATGCAGAGCCATCCTTCTCTCAGGGACCACAGCACATGTCCTACCCTTTTGTCTCCTATCCAATGACTCATTGGTTTGTGTTAGCTATTTAATTAGAAGTTGTTTTTTTTATATGTTGTTGTTGTTGTTGTTTTTAACCCACCCATTTATTTTCATTTCCACAACAGACTCAAAGGCAGGCATTAGTGAGATCACAGCACAATTATTGGATTTTTTTTACCTGCCCCCCCCCACCTCAGCCTCTACACTTTGCCATAAGATCAACAGTCCAAAGTTAAGAGACGCAGCCTTCTCCAGGTACCTCTCTGCCTCAGCAGCCAGAACTCAAAGTCCTATCTGGAAGACCTTTCATGCCTTTCAAACACTAACCTATCTTCAAAATCCAACCTGAGCTTTTATCCTTCTTAGGTTTGAATCTTACCTCTACTTATTGCTGAGCTGCCACTCACAAGTTACTCAGCTGCTCTGTTTCAGTTCCTTTATCTTCAAAATAAAAATGGTCAGAAGCAGGTGAGTTGGCATACAGTTAGAACAACCAGAACTACTGTTGACTGATAAATGCCGTGGGATGTTTAATGATGCTTTCACACCCATACACACCACCGCCTACTAGTACAAAACAGAAAACCGCTGGCAGGAATCTTTCTCTCCTTCTACTACTGCATGGATCCCAAAGATCCACCTTAGGTTGTCAGGCTTTTCAGCAAGCACTTTGGCCACTGAGCAACCTCACTGGCCCGCTTTAACATGCTACACAAAAACAAGAATGTGTGCAGTTCCTAACTGTTCCAAACCTTTCCCTTCCCTCTGTTAGTTCATCATAGTACAGCTACAATCTGACCCACTGAATACACGATTCTCTCCAACGTCATCTACCCACATACACTGAAATGCTTGTGGCAGAAATCATATGATCTATTTCTTTGCATTCTCAAAGTCTCTGCTAGTAGCTTTAACTGATGAGAATACTAACGTATTGATTGTGCACTGGGTGGTACCTCTTGATATTCTAGAAGTACTCCTGGACTCTACAACCTCACCATATGCTTTCTTTTCAGAGCTGGGGTTCTTCCCTGGTTGGTTCCATGGATGTGGCTTCCATTGCTCCTGTCAGTCATGCTTGTTGGACATCCCTGAGTGTAGGGTTGCATTTATCAGGGACAGTGGGACTTGGTGGGCAGGCAAAAAACACAGTATGTCTACAGTCTGTAGACAGAGCCACCACAAGGCAACCAAGCCAGAACAATCTCTGCAGTTCGCTGACATTAGTATGTTAGCTTTCCAAACCCCTGATATGGAACACCATGTAGCCCTTTCCGGGAGACTTAAAGATCAGGGTGACTTGCTGCTCTTTCCCCAGTGTTTATCTTTGGAGGTCATGTGCCTGGTATTTGATTCTAGAATGATCTGGGATGGCATAGCTGTCACATAAAGAATGGTCCCAGGGAAGAGTACCGTTTTGAACTGAAATTTGCATGCAAGCTTCAGCAACTTTTCTGAAGACTGTCCAAAGCCACACATAAATAGTGAGTTTGGAAAAGCAGCAGGAATGCGTGGGGTGTGGCCTTCAGAACCAGCCATACACTGCTCCCAAAAGCAGTGGGCTGTTTAGTAAAACAGAGCATTTGAAAACATCCATCGGGTGTGGTGTAGGAGAAAGGCTTTATTTAAACCAATTACTCTGGTGCACTTCATTCCATACACAACCCCATCTCTGTGTTGTGACCCTAGCTGGGAAAGAGTGCTGATCTGTGTGTGGCTTCATCACAGATGCAGCTCCAGCCTCCTTACCCGGAGGCGTTAGCAACCTGCTGTCCTGCGTAAAATAAGATCTCACTGTTTAGAACTGGGCTGTGCTGGGTCTAGACTGTGAGTCTAGACTTTGTGGTCTAGACAGTTTCACGGGTCTCAAATACCAAGCCACCCAGACGCTGTGCTGATCTTTCATGGGCTGGGTGAAAATGACAAGTCTCCTTACAAGGCCTCCTCTCGATGCTTATGTCAAGGTTAACTATTAGCCACATTGACTCGGTGAAGGGCAATTCTAGTTGACAGGTGTGTCTTGGAAACATGTAACCTTAGGAATTTAATAATGAGTTCATGGGACATCATGCAAGGGCTTTCTTCTGTTTTCCAGGGTCAACTCACCTCAGACAGGCTTCCGGAATGAAATTCATTCCCTGAAGATTTCTGACTGTGGAGATAGATGGCCCTGCCTCTGGAACACTCTCTTCTCTGAGGTTTAGTCACTTGCTCATCCACACGACTTCTATTTCCTGACTTTGAGCTCTCAGTTCCTAGAGAATTAGGTGGTCCCCAAATATTAGACACATCTGAATCTTGTGGGTTAAGCAAAGGATGTTTAGCTTCCATGTGCCATTTCTAATCTGGGGACCACTGCATCTGTGTTCTCTCTGTTACCTGTCTTCCATTCTGAGTATGGATTCCTCTCTCTCCTACTTCACTCATACTCCACATGCCCTACTCCCATCAAGCAGAGAGCATTTACCAATGGAAGTTTATTTAGAACTCACAGCAGGGTGAGATTTCCAGAAAGACAAGACTATCCAGGACCCTGTTAAGGAGAAGAATGAGGGGAAAGATGGGAATAGCTTGCCTCTGTTTGTTTTGTTGGGCTTTTTGGCAGTTCATTTATGGCGCTATGGTTGGGTGAACCATGAATTGTGGGCTAGGAGCTGCAGTATTTGAAGTACCAGCAAGCATACAAAGGTCTTTCCTATTAGCATCCACAGACGTTAGTGGAGAAGTGTAAGATATGGACAGGACATCTCAGGAGTTCATGGACATTCACATGCCAGGGTTGGAGTCCTTTTCTTCATGATACCTTTGTGCTGAACACAAACAGGATTTCTATGAGTCACTTGTCCTCTAAAATAAGCTCAAAGATTGCACTGCCCATACCACTTCCTCATGCTCCAACAGCAGTAACTCTCCTCTGCTGTAGCAGTGGCCTGTGCTGTTCCCATTTTTATAGCACTCATCATGTTCAGTCTTCACAGCAAGTTGAATTGTGTTTTGCTCCAAAGGAGATGTTCACATCCTAACCCCTAATATTTGTGAACATGACCTCACTTAGAACTAGCATCTTTCCAATGTCCTACAGCCAAGAGTCTCAAGATGAGGCCATTTTGAGTTGAGTATGGGTCCTAAATCTACCATCAGTTATACTTGCAAGGGAAAGAAGAGAAATCTGTGACCCAGGGAAGACCACAATGGAGATGAAGGCATTCTAGAATGAGGAGGATGCAGATCAAACAAGCCCAAGGGTCATCAGCAGCCACCAGACACCAAAGAGAGACCTGGGACAGAGACTCCTTCCCACTGTCCATCAGGTGCCAGCTGTGCAAACTCCTGGATTGCAGACTTTCACAGCTCCAGGATAACCACCAAGTCCATCCACAAACTTTGTAGCCATGTGCTACGATAATTATAAGACAAGACACTTTAGTAATATAACTGTAGTCTCGCATCTTTTCAGTCTTCTCAGTCATCACCAGAGCTGTGAGCTCCCAGAGGGCAGTAACTATGCTTCCTTTCACAGCCTTGCACACAGTGCCTGGCACTGCACTTTTTCTGTTTGCTAACAATTACTGCTCGATCCAAAGCAGTAAAAGAGATCCTGAAATTCTTTCTATAGCAGCAGAATTTCTGCTAAATTTATTAGCCCTGGCAAAAATCACCCAGGGCTCTGCCTCCATGTAAAAGCTTAAGTTTGCACTCTGGAGAAGACCTTTTTTTATTTCTTTTTGAAACAATAACTTGTTATTTGTGTGTGTGTGTGTGTGTGTGTGTGTGTGTGTGTGTGTGTATGTGTGTGGGTTAGATTAACTTTGTAACCTATATGTCTTCTAAAGCCTATAGTTTTGAGTTTTAGATTCAGGTTAAGCTAAAGCCTCTTAGTACCTTTCCAGAGAATGAAAAAATGTGAATGACCTTCACTCAGCAAAAAGAAGGACCAGACCCTTATCTTTGAGATAGTGTTTCTTAGCAACGAACCCAGACTTCTTCTGAGTAGCTTTTGACCTCCAGCCAAAAGTCCGCAGCCCCTAATCTTCAAGGATGAGCTAACCACCCCCACCTTCAATTGCAGCTGCATCCACATTTGGAAGGACTGGCCAAGCTTGAGCACCTAAGACTAACCAATTAACTTACTTTATAGCTTCCTCATCCAATCCTAAATTGCCAAGACTGCAACTTCAAATCTCCTGCAATTTTTCTTTTAAAAACCTAAAGCCTTTGTCTCCGGTGCCACTCTTTGCTGACCGGCAGGGGTGACTCCATTGTGCAATGGTTAATAAACCTCTTGCTTTTGCAACGAGTCTTGGTCTGGGGGAGTTTCTGGGAAGGGCGCGATCTTGAACTCCTGAGCTGTGAGACTCCAGGTCTTAGATGTGTGTCAGGAGGTATGGACACTTGGTGGTGACTATGGAGATGAGAGAAACACTGTAAGAGTTGAACCCAGGCTCCAATTCAAGTTTGGCTGGAAGTTCTTTTCCCCCACTGAGCCTTCTTGCTGATTCTAGACTCTGTGTCATTTTTTTTTCTTTCTCCTTCATATTTATTTCCATGCAGATCCCTACATTAAACAAATAAGTATTGATATCCGGTAAAGCTTATGACAGCACAGAACTCTCAGCTCTCTTTCAATAGACTTCTTATCTTTCTCAATTTGTGGCTCATCTATTTACAACCTAAAGAGATTAGAAGGCTATTGATGGCAATACAGAAAGTGTGGCCAGTAGCTCCCATATGGTAAAAATGATTAAATGATTCTGCAGGCTGTGGAAGTGCTAGCTTGCTCTGATGTTTAAAGGCACTGGACTTTTAACCCTCCAGAAGGAGGCTCTCGTGGTACCGAGAGCTTGCTGTAAGCGCATCGCATCGTGGACTTGCCTGCCTGGTCTGGGAACAGTGGAGGGATGAAGCTGCAGTGGGAGTGTTGATGGGTCTCTGCTCTTTCTAGATTTGCAAAAGGATTCTCTGTAACACTGTCTCTATACGTACATCTTCTAGATGGAAAGAAAGGGAAGGGAAGTGGGAGAACAATCCAGAAGGAAAGAGAAGTCAGCTAAATTCTTCTTCCTTCATCTTTTGAAGTTTATCCTTAAATAACCTTGAATAGGACCAGCCACCTCCTGTGTGCTGTGGGGAGACAAACTGACAAGGCACATGTGTGCATGGCTTCTCCTTAGTTATAGCGAGCTGACACCGGTCCTCAGCAGGTCACCCTGTTGTAGCCCTTGCTGAGAAGTAGGGTTGTTCATCTTTCATAATGCTAAATTTCCTCTAATACATTAAGGTATCTAGGAGGTGAGGGGTGTCATGGGAACTTACATAGCGGTTCTCTTGGCTAGTTTATTCATAGTGGCAGATAGGGCCAACTCCAGAGGCATCGTGCAAGCTTGGACTCTTTACTTAGGTCACCACTGTGCCTGTCACCAGTTGATGTATGGCTAGAAGATTGGAGTACCGAAACATGGCACAGCTGCTGGAACAGCATGGTGGGTGCTTGTGTTTTCAGAGCCCTGCTGGTTCTAGACTATCTCTTACCTGTTGGTATTTCTAGAGCTATCCGAATGACAAGAGTGTTCCAACCTGAATAGGCACTGAATGGCTCTGGGACTCACCCAGTTTTTCGGACAGGCAGCCTAGACTCTTGTTTTAACCACCTTTTCAAATCCCGGGACTGCCAAATATGGTGGGACCCACTGGGCCAAGCCATCTGCTGTTTAGCTTGGATGTTTTCTTCTCTAAGCAAAGAGATGATTTTCCCCTCATAGGTAGGAAGTGAGTGTGGATGATAAGAGAGAGAGAGAGAGAGAGAGAGAGAGAGAGAGAGAGAGAGAGAGATGGGGCAGCCCTGGAGAACTGAGGGGGACACCAAGGCATAGATCCCAATAGAACATCCAGGCACCACTGCCCACCTGCGCTTTTCCATGGCCTTATTTTATGGATGCTGAACAGCCAGATCATGTGTTCAAAGCTCATGGTTGAACTTCCTTCTTTCTTCACTCTTAACTCTCCCCCCATGCAACCCCAGAAGAATGTTAGGTGCCTTCCCCTCTCCCTGCACAGGGAACATTACAGATGTCTTACCTATCCCCTCTCCTTGAGGCAGCTTAGGCTCTCAGACCAGGAGTTCAAACTCTGACAGAAACAGCACCTGCACACAGGGGTGGGTTTTAGTTTTATCCTCTTCTGTATGGAAGGCATAGGTGACAGAGCCCTCACTCAACATGGACTGAGCAAGCAACAGACAATAAAAACCACAGGAAGCGCTCAGAAGAATTGAGAGATCCCTCCCCGCCTCCCAGGAGTCTCTAGATCAGTGGTTCTCAGCCTTCCTAATGCTGCAACCCTTCAACTTAGTCTGTCACGTTGTGATTTCCCCCAGCCATGAAATTACTTTCATTGCCACTTTGTACCTGTGACTTTGCTAGTACCATGAATTGTAATGTAAATATCTGTGTTTTCCAACCGTCTTAGGTGACCCCTTTGACGGGGTGATTTGACCCTCCAAGGAGCCGAGATTCACAGGTTGAGAAACACTGCTCTAGACAAATATAGACACAAAAGAAGTAAGGACAAAATAATGTTGTCAGCAGGGTTATCAAAATGCTGCTTTGCTCTTTTGAAAGAATCCCAGATCTGTGGAACACTTTCATATTCCTGGCACCCGGTGGATTTGAGGCAGGTGCATCTGTCATTTTCCCCAATATGGAAATGGACAGGCTGTGCAAAGGGACTGGTGTCATATAACTTACTTGTATCAAGATGGGATTAGAGTGTCATGCCTCTAGTCACCAGTCCTGGTACATTCTACGCTCAGAGATGTTGACATCTGGCAGGCCCTTGCCTTCTGCTAGGTCCTGTTTTAAGCAGTTTGCCTGCAACTGTCTCATGGGTTTGCACAGGAAACCCATTCTTGTTATTCTTTCTTTTAAAAACTATTTTATTTATTTTTTTATTTTGTGTGTGTGTGTGTGTGTGTGTGTCTTTGTGCCATGTGTGTGCAGGTGCCTGATGAAGCCAGAGGGTTTTAGATCCCCTGGAGCTGGAAGTACAGCTAACGTGAGGCGAGCCACCTAGTTGGGGTGCTGGGGATTGAACTCATGACATTTACAACAACAAAAAATGCTCTTAACTTTCGAGCCATTCCTCTTTTCCTATATATGGAGAACCTCAGACTTCCTCAGACATGACAGCTGGTGAGTGTTGGAACATCTGGTCGAACTCCAAACACTGCTCTGAAACTGGGAAGGCAATGCCTATTGAACATAAGACAGGCTATGCCATCGGAAGAAAACAGTTTTTCCCCACAGCCATGTTATTGCCCTTATTTTGCTGATGCTTAGCAATATTAGTGGGACTATGATAGAATCAGGGTTTACATTTGGGCTCATTAATTTTGTCAACTTGACACAAAACTAGAATCACCCAGGAACAGGGAACCCTAGGAATTGGTTCCATTAGACTAACCCATGGGAATGTCTTGGGAAATTTTTCTTTCTTGATAGATGACATAGGAGGGCCCAACCCAAGGTAGCCCTGCCTTGGGTAGATGGTCTCAGGATATATAGGGTAGCAAGCATGAGCAAGCCATGGTGAGCAAGCTACTAAGTAGCATTCTTCCATGGCTTCTGTTTCAGCTCCTGCCTCTAGGTTCCCGTCTTAGGTTCTCTTGATGATTGACTGTAATCTGCAAGTCAAAACCACACACAAAAAAGAAGAAATGTAATAACGTCTCTGCATCAGTTAATGTAATAAGAATAACCCCAGAATGTATTTTGATGTCACACTAAGGTACACAAACAAAGCTGCTTCCTCTTGGATTAATTTGACCAAGAGTGAGTCCCAATTTGAATTCTCTACTTCTCTCTCTCTCTCTCTCTCTCTCTCTCTCTCCCCCTCTCTCTCTGTGTGTGTGTGTATCTTCTATCTGTCTATAGTCTATGGTTACCTGCTATTCTGTAACGTGACTGTTATGTGTCTGACTTGTCCTTGTGTGTCCCTAGCAAAGGGCTTTCCTATGTAGTTATTGGAGTTATTGGCTAGTACAAAAAAAACATGGCATGGGAGAGTAACTGGGGATTCTTTACAGAAATCTTTAATAAAGTTTTAGAAGGGAAACAAATGCTGAATCCAGTTGACCCAGAATAGCAACAGTACCAGAAACAGACATTCTCAACCTGCATCCATGTTGTTTGCAACATTTATGGTGATATTTGTTTTGAGGTCACCCTCAACTTGATGGCTGTGTCCAGCAAATGATTATTCAACACACACATACGTTATTCTGGGGGTATGGATGAGCACATAACTTACTATGAAAGCTACACGTTTAGCTTAGCTTTTTAAAAGCTGATTGCATGGGAAATCCAAGTCATAGTAAGTTTGGAAACACTGTTCTCTCAAAGGCAGGTCTTAGCACACAACAGAACAGCAGGTTAAGGTCATAGTTTTAAATGATAACCAAGCATATTATTAACTTGGTGGCAACGTTCGGGAAAGTTTAGTCTTTTTGGAGTCAAGATACGTTTTCAGGAAAAAAAAAAAGTTTCACTATGCCTTTTTTCCCCGTGTCACTGTTGGACAGTTTATTGTTTTAATCACAGCAAGACAGAAACAAACAAATGCGACATTAAGCTGGCTTGAGCCTAAACAACTAATGTGTCTCTACCACGTGTCATGGCAATGTGAAGGAGGCAATGTGGCTCACATGGAAAACTCATAAGCCTGGGCACAAACCATGCACATATCTACTCTCCAACATGGAGAGATGTTTGCAGAACCCCAGAGCACTAGTTTTTCATCTTTTGATTGGTTGATATTGTTGTTAAACTTTCTCTCACACTAGACTAGAACACACCGGGCATGCAGACTTTCACTATTTATTTAGCGTGCTTCCCATTCTTTGCGCATACCTTGCTGACTCCTGGCAGATGCAGGTACCCTCTTGTTTTCGTCTTGTTTTTCTTAAAAGGCAGCACTTGAAGCGAGGAATGTTGGGCACCACTACCCAGTTTTCAGTAGTCATCTAATCTCCAGCTATCATTCAAGGGGGGTGTGGTGCATCTCGATTGTTAAGACAAAAATAACAGAAGCCAAGTCAAGAGAGGCCATATCATTTGATGAGAGAACACAGGGAGCAAATGGAAGACTTGGGATAGAAACTTGGGTATGCATGATTCTAAAATCTAGCCCCCTCTCCTGTTCTCTAAGGGCATGTTTTTGTAGATGGGGTAAAGGAGAACAGTGCTAGGGGGTAGGGTGGAGGAAGAGAGATCAAAGGCAAGAAAGACCTTTTCAGAGATCACGCATAGCAAATCAAGTTGGACTTTCGGGCACCTGGACAAGAACAGTGGCTATGGAAAAAGAAAATGGTGGTTTTGGACCAGTAGACACTGTTGAAAAGTAATCGTTGATATTCAAATCATAAGCCTAGGAAACAGGAAAAACTGAATTGGGTATGAAGGTATGTTCCCTGGATGTCACAGTATCTTAACAGTAAGGTGGAGGAGAGGGGGTGAGACTCAGGTGGTTTCCTCCTTGGAATGAAATGGGGGGGGGGGGCTTAAAGCAGGACAAACACCAAGAACAGTAACTAGCCTCATACATGCAAACCACTGCCTCTACAGATGGGCACAGGCAAGGAGAGTTCACCCTTCCCTCGGGAAAAGAGAATGTCACCATTGCCAACCCCTCCCCAGATGCGGCCAAGAACTGGGAAAAGTATATTGGAGGCCAGAGAGAAAAACCAAGCTGAATTGAAACATGTATCTGCATGCTTGGCACGGCAATTTTGTTACCATGGTGATAACCCCTCCACACCCTACCTCAGCCCTCTATGATCCTTGCCTCCTTTCTCCCAGGAAAAGTTAAGGGACACAGTGCCTGGAGCTGTCCAGCTCCCTGGATCTTAGGGTTAATATCAATTCCACCACTGCCGCTCCTCCAAATAGAGGACTCAGACCCTGCCTGCACCTCCTTTTCTATTCTCTTCTTCTGTTCTTCCCCTTGGCACCCCCTTGTTCATTTAGTGATGTGATGACCTCACATGTGGCTCTGCTGTGTTGGCCTGCATACGCTTTCTCATGAGTTTTGTAGCTTCAGTTACTGACAGATGCCTCACACGCCTGCCTGAAGATGCTTATGCACACACTCCGGAAAGTTCTTAACAGAGCATGGGGTCACAAAATGCAGTCCACCGACTGGTTATAGCCTATCCATGTATTAGGTTTGACTTACACAATGTTTGCTAACATTTTTTTTTTAGTTGAGAATTTTCACATTCGCGCATTTCCTGTCTTTCTTCAAAAGGTAAAATGCTCTGGAAACCTGGTGCCACAACCACACGCATATTTAAGCATCCGGAGCTACATTATTGCTGCTCTCTCTACCCGCAGCATTTGTCACTATTTTACCACAGTCTCCATCACTCCTTATTGCCTGGTACAAAGCCCTCTGCCTTCAGTTTTATTTCATTTAGCTGAGATCAACCCTCCAGGCATTTCTCTTAGCGAACCTAATGTATGATAATCATGTTGGCACTGGCAGGAGTCAGTTGGTGCCCAGAAGGCATGAATGTACTTGAGTGGTAAGAATGGCTCAACTCCAGCTTCTCTGCCCTTCCATAATGTGTTCTTCTAATTACAGCCTCCTTAGAAAACACTTAGCATCTCAAGACAAGTGCCCGACACTAACACGCCATCCCATCCTCACCAACAACTTGAGCCTCCTTCAGCCAAGTCTCTGATTCCATAATGCCCCTCTCTTAGCTCCCTGACATCAACAGAGAGATTTAACTAGCTAGCTCTGGTAGCTGTGATCACTTGGGTCATTCTTGCATGGTTAAATACAAAAGAATGAACATGAGAGGTGAAGTCAACTTTCTGATTGTTTGCAAGGATGAGAAGCGCCGGAGAGCAGAACAGAGTCAAGGCACAATCAGGAGGGGCAGACGTGGAGGTCAGCCTTAACTATCGGCTTGGACTGATAGAAACCAGGAGGTTGATAACTGCACACCTCTGCCTGTGTCTAACAGAGTCTCCATAACTCGGGGGTGGAGTTTGAATCTAGAATGTTCCCTAGATAATTACACTTTACATGTCTGAGCATTAAATCTCCAGCTGGTGACAGGCTATAGAAACATTGGCATACGGGCCTCCTTGGCAGTCTAGGAATAGGCCTTGATGGCTATAGCTGAGTTCTGATTTGCTCTCTGCTTCCTGATCCGCCAATATATGCAAGCACTATCTCTGGGCTCCTGTTGCCCTGGACCAAGCCATTTGCCATGGCTTCCTTGCTGTGATGGTCAGATATGGCTTGGAACTATGATTTAGGAATAAATCTTTGCTGCCTTAAATTGCTTCGGTCAGATGTTTTGTAACGGTGATTAGAAAGCTAACTAGTACGAAATGGAACATTCTCCTTATATGTGAGTGATACCAACCCATAGGTTGAGGGCTGGGATGGAATAAGAGGAGGAAGAAAAAGAGGAGATAACACAGGCATTCTTTGTCCCCCTTTCAGCTCCCTGACCACCATTAGGTGAGCACTCAAAATGCCATGTTGCCTCTGCCAAGATGAGCTGCCCCACTTCAGGCCTCAAATCATGATGCTGACTGAAGCATGAACCAAAGTCAATCTCCACTCCTTGTTTCAAGTTTTTTTTTTTTTGTTTTGTTTACAGCAATAAAAAACTGGCAAAACCCGCAGATAATAGAGAACTTGGGAAACTGGACTTTTTCCTGGGGCAGTAGAAAGCTGGGGACACATTTAGTCTGAAAAGTGAGTAAAATAGCTAGAAGGAATGGATGGTCTCCAAAAAGGTTATACCAGGACCAGGTTAGGATGCAAGTGAGGCCTTAGGTTAGGAGACCACTGAGAAAAGTATGGCTGGGTGTTTCCAGGCTCAGAGTCTAACCTTGTCTTTGATTAGTGTTTGACAACCTCTCTGTGGCTCTATCCAAATCTGTGCCCTTTGTGTGAGTGGCAACCTGCAGGATTCTGTTATTCTTCTTGCCATCTAGTCTTTCTGCCTGCTCTCTCCATGCCCAAGGTATAGTCATGCTAGGAGGCCAGATCCTTTTGGTCAGAATCAACTTCTGCTTGGCATATCTTGATTGTGTCCTTCCCCAAGGTAGTTCTGTCAATAATGTGAATTATCATACCATTGCCCCTGTGTAGAGAGCCAGGAAATGGGCATGTCCTAGCTATCCCTAAATGATGACAGTGTCTAACTGTGTACGTTCTGGGAGAGTGTCAGTTGAAACTTGTGCATTTTGATAATAGATTTTTATTGAATTCAGATTAGTCTTTTACATAAGACCCAAAATAGTGTCCAGGCTGAAATGGGACTATTTCCAACACTGCTACCCTTAGGTTATCCACCCTAATTAACACAGGGCCTCTTTAGGATGCAAAAGCAAAACAGAAGAAGCAAGTGTGCTCCCCCAGGCTTTGCCAAGACTGTTTGCAGCTTGGGCTCCTGGGAGTTCACAGCCACAGTCTTCCCAGGAGCTTGCTCTCATCCGCTGGCTGAATAAACACATCATTCCCATCAAGCTCAGCGGCACCGGCTGTGATAAGCTGGAAGTCTTATGAGCAGCCAAGTTCTCACCTTGCCTAGATCTTAAGCTTCTCTGGTGGTAGATGCTACACATTCAACTTCTCTTGAATCCTCCCATGAGCTCTGTGCAGCCGACATTCAACAAAGCACAAACTGGCTCCCTGAGTCATTCGCCTTCTACGTAAGAGACATGTAAGCATCAAAGGTGTTAAAAAGGCATGGATCACGGTGGTTCAGAAAGGAGTTGGGTATCTCTCAAGGTACAAAGGATGGAAATTTGGTCCTTGCCGTGGTGGTTTGGGGAGGAGCTGGAATTTAATGTAAGGTGATTAAGATCTTGGAATGCACAGTACTCGGACCTCTGACACTGTGAGCTCAGTAAATCTTCCTTTTATAAGTCACCAAGCATAGGGTGTTTTGTGATAACAATGGAAAGCTAATGCAAGAGCCATGCCTATAAATCAGTATACATGTACCATGCACAAATGACCAAACTAGTGTGCTTGGCTGTGATTAGGGGCATGTGTAAAAAAGTGCTATGGAAGCTGAACTTGAGAATGGTGACAGAAGGGTCTAGAAGCAACTGGTGCTAAAACTTAGCCTTTAGAGATAACAAATATAAGATGTTAACCACCTTGCAAGGAAGTGTGAGTGTGTGTGTGTGTGTGTGTGTGTGTGTGTGTGTGTTTATGTATCTGTGTGAATCGGTGTCAACAGCTTCCCTGAATGTTTAGTGCAGGCCAACTGCAGAGCACACCAGTCACAGTGCCTTGCTTAACACACACACACACACACACACACACACACACACACACACACACACA
>NW_026595981.1:14171863-14217627 GCF_907164565.1 Psammomys obesus | reverse complement strand
ACACACACACACACACACACACACACACACACACACACACACACACATTGTACAGGGGCAAGACCGGGTAGACAGTTCTCTTGAATTGTCCATCTTTAAGAAGGACATAACAGTAAGGGGAATGAGCTCTGAGCTCATGATTCTCCCCCTGCCATTCATGAGTCAACAGGTAAATCAGGTCTTCGGAGGCACAACTGCTCCGTCAGGAATCATCCTGAGTAGACAGACAGTCCTCCTTCAGCAGCTGTGCAGACAACAGTGGTTTTGCTGAGCGCATATACTGCCGCCAGGCGTTAGGCTGGGCAATGGGATCTGTCTACACTCAGCAATCTACTCTGCAACCTGGCCTAGCAGTAACAGTCAGAAGTGTTTCAGTACAAGCACAAACATGAAGCTTCCTCGTTTAGAGGCTCTGATTCGGAAAAGAAAACCTAAACCCAGGCCTTAAAGTGTCAGCCATGCGAGAGCTTACATAATTCTTAAAATGATGCTGACATCTTTCTGACCGCAACTACCACACTTGAAGAAGACAGCCATGATTTCTCTCCCCTATGCCAGCAGCCCAAAATAATCCAAACCAAACCTTGAACTAAGTGTCTTCACTTAGTTTGCCATTGACCGGTTTAATTTGTAGTATCTGCAGGAGCCCAAAAACACACACTCCTTCCAACCTTCCCCTCTCTCTGTCCTTCCCTCCTGACTCCTTTCAGGTCTGTGTGTTCCAGTCCTCCTCCTTCCAGGGGCCTTACAGGCCGACTCAGACCTGATGGCAGCGGCATCCATGACTGTGCCCCCTCGCCGCGGGCGCCACTGTACCATAGCATTTCCTACCAGTTCTTTCATTCTTTGAGAAAGACATGTTTGTCAGGAAGCACATGCAGCCTTTCCCCTGCCTTTGCTCTTGACCCTGAATGAAGACCAGGCTCTCTGGAGCCAGGCCTTGGGAGAAGCCGCCATTCGCAGCCTCCCTGGACAAAGCCAGGGTTCCCTTGGCAACCGCAGCGTGTGCATGTTTGCAAAGGGGTTTCCCTCCAGCCCCAGCCTGGGCCTCTCTCGCAACTCCAGAGCTCATCCCGATGTGGGTCCCTCATGGAGGCATCTCTAAACAGGGTAGGAAAACAACAGTCATGACTCTTATCTCATGATTGCCATTTGCAGACAACTGGTTTGCATTCAACAGGCAGGAAAATGTGAGTTGAGTGGGTGAATGAATTTGGCTGCAAGCAAGTGAGCACCCTTGTGTGAGTGTGGAGGGGGGGAGGTCAGGGGAGGAGCGTTTTGCTGCTGGACACAGGCAACTTTTGGTCCTAGAGAGTTTGGGGCTGTAAAGTGTGCCTTTGTCTGAGGGGAGGTGGGAGAATGGGGTGGGGCAGAGGAGAGGGGCCTCTAGGGGCAAGCGTTTCTGCTTGCCTTCTTATCTTTGGCTATTTCTGTTTGGGAATATACAGAAACGAGGCGTTGCTCATTTCCAGGTTAGTTCCTGCCATTGCTGTTAACAGTTGCTTGGGAATGCTTCCCTTTCTCCCTCCTTCCCTCCCTCCTTCCCTCCCTCCCTCCCTGGCTCCCTTTCCACCCCCATTCCTTACTAAGCTGGTGGAGGAGTGAGCACTTTTGGAGGAGTTCTGAGTGACTGAGCAGGGCTGGGAGGGTCCCCAACCAGCTTGGTGAGTCATGAAGCTGTATGAAGCCCTTTCAGTGACCCAGGAGACCTCATGTGTGTGGCTGGCTGTTGGAAGAAATGTCTGTTATTGACTTGGCAAATAGTTGTCAACAGTTTCTATGGTAATTCAGAAGCGTGTTACCCAAGTCCTGGCTCCTCTGTGTGTGGAGATGAGAGGTGGGAGTTACTGAAGGAAGGGAAACCCATGGGTGCTTTCACCCTAGGACTTCAGCAGGCACCAAGGATGCCAAAATGCTCCCAGAGATTGACCTCCAGGCTTATACCCTTGAAACAAAGCAAGAATAGATGATGAAACTAAAGGCTGAACAAGAACCACTTCCCCTTTTCTTTCTCCTCTCTCCTCACATCACCTTCCTTCCTTTCCCTCCTGCTTTCTTGTTCTCTCTCTCTCTCTCTCTCTCTCTCTCTCTCTCTCTCCTCCATGTCTCTTCCTTCTCTCCATTTGTTCCCTTGTCTTTCTGTCTTTTTAAAACCCACTTTCAGGGTGCGGTCTCAACATGGCTGTTTATGGAAGCAGGTACTTTGAGACACTCCAAGTTGAAACCGGTCACTGCATTATCCAGTTGGCCACAGTCAAGAATAACCCGAGTTCTTTCATTCTGTGTTCCGTTTCCCTGTAAACCCTCTGGGATGAGGACTGCACTGCATTCATTGTCACATCCCAGAGCTAACCAGCCACAAGCCCAGGAATAGGGATGTTCTGAGTGTTCTGCAGGTGTTTGTAGAATTCACTTGCTCTCTTCTAAAGACAGAGTATTATGTAGTCCAAGGCAGCCCTGAAATCACTGTATGAACAAGGTTAGCCTTGAACTATTGATTCTCCCGCTTCTACCTTCCAAGTGCTGAGATTATAGGTGTGAACCATTATGTTAGGCTTTGAGTAGTCTCCTGAGGAAGCAGCTTGAGGAATCTTCGATGTTCATCTTTACCTTTGGTGGCCTGCAGTGCGGTGCTGGGGCCAGTCTGATCCATCGCCTTAGGCTCTGGATGATATGTGACATTGCCCAGCAATGGGACCTCACTCAAGTTCCTTTGTTTATGTCTGTCTGGTGATGGCACTCAGGAGAGAATTGTATCACCATATCTACTTCTCTGAATGCCTCAGCCTGAGGGAGGACGGGGGAGGGGGGACAGGAGTGGCCAGGGGCAGCTGCCATGGAAAGGACTGTTAACGAAATGGGAAGACAGACCTCAAAGAGGCTCAGGGGGGTCCGAAGCTGGATAGGGCGGGTTCCGAGATGTGGTCCCTTCTACCTCTGACATCCTACATCATGAGACTAATCTTGCCAGCGTTTGTCACCTTTCCTGTGTTGAGAACTTTTACTTGAAGGACAAAACAAGGTCATATCTTCTTTAGTTCTAATGAAGGCAAGTAAATTGTCTTGGAGCTGAGATAATAAAAACCCCTCAAAGCAGATCTGAATCTCTGGCCACAGCAGTGAGCTGTTCAACTCAAGACAGCCACACTCTGTCATCTGGTTCCAGTATGTCCTTTCACATACTCAGAAATCAATAGGTAATAATTGAAAGAAAGTGCATTTTCTCTGGCAGAAAAACTCCCCTCTGAAGAGGTGGCATTTAAAAAGCTTCAGCATTGATTGGTTGAACTGGAGAAAAAGCTGTGCTGGCTTCAGGCTGGGAGAGCATGAGCATGAAGCTCTTGAGGAGGGAGGAGTGGGAAGGCTTGCCATGTGTAAAGCAAAGCAGAGGAGTGGTCAGAGGGGTTAGAGGAGGACAGTGTAGGTCTCCAGCCTCAGAGGGCACGGTAGAGACTGGTGGCTAGCCACTGGACATATTTTCACACAGAAATGATGACCCCTGGCCACTCCAGCAGCAGTCAAGAGAAATGTATTCCTGAAACCCATGTGCAACATGATTGGTTGGCTAGCACAACAGGCTTGGGAATGAAGCAGCTTATGTAGGCAATGATAACGATATTAGGGAAACTCAGATGTGTCCGATGAACCTTGATTTGAGTCCTGACCCTGAGACTTACACATACTAACATGTGCATGTTATTTAAATTCCAACATCACCTGCCTCAGTGGGTGCTGAGGATGGAACAGCCAGAAAACATGCCAACTCAGAATAGGTGCTTGAAATGATGGCCATCCCTGTCAGAACAAATCTTGGAACCTCTGCACTGTAGGCCATCGAGGAGCAAGACAGCCCAGAATGTCATTGTCCAGCTCTGCTCTCTGTATGCCACACCATGCTTCTCTGGCAAGGGAGCAGGAAAAGGGGAAGCAGTTTGTGCGAAGGCATGAGGCTGAGGCAAAGGAGATGGACAGTCAGTGAAGTATGTGCCTCACAAGCAGGAAGACCTGAGCGAGAGCCCCAGGTCTCCAAAAAGGCTGCCGGTGGTCACACAGGATTGTAACTCTAATGTGTGGGGTAGTAGTTGGAGACAGGCAGATCCCTGGAGCTTGCTGGACAGTGTAGCCAGTCACTGAACACTGGACTCAGGGAGAGACCCTGTCTCCAAAGACAAGGTAAAAGCTCGAGGAGAGAGAGACCCAGTCTCCATAGACAAGGTGAAGACTGATTGAAGAAGATCCCTGATGTTAACCTCTGGCCTTCACACAAAAATGCATACATACTTATATGCAAAGGTGTACACATACAAACATATACACACACATGTACATACATATAAAACAGGTTGAGGTCAGGGCTGTGATGTGGGAGATAGACTTTCTACTCCTGACTAGTACTTTTTAATAATATATCATCTATTAACTATATATAGCTATATATGTGGCATATATATATATATATATTTAGTATATATCATTAATATTTAGTTAATATGTTATATATTATAATGTAATATATACATGTATCATAATCAGTACACAATGCCCCTCAGGGCCAATCTGGGTTTATATATAATACTTTATTGGAACATAACCACATTCATTCATCCACATCCTCTCAACAACTGATTTAGTGATTTGACAGAGACGAGGAATACAAGTCACAAAAACCGTCTGGGCTGTAAATGATGAAATATTTATTCACTGGCTCTTTAGGAGCAATACTTGCCAGGTCCTGGACTCCACTTCTCTATTCTGTTATTGGCATAGCTTCGTAGAATTAGCTTAGATGTACCAGAAAGCAATGGCCGTGTCTCCAAACAGCAGGATGGAGAGTAGAGGAGGAAGAGGAGAATGGAGGAGGAGGAGAATAGACGAGAAGAGTGGAGGAGGAGGAATCCCAGTGCTGGGGAGGTGGAGACAGGAGATTCCCAAGCTTCAGTGGCCAGCCAGCCTAGTCTAATTGGCAGGCTCCAAGCCAATGAGAGATCCTGTCTCAAAATATAAGATGGCTGGGTCCTGAGGAGTAACACTTGGGAAGTTGACTTGTAGTCTCCATGAATACTTGCACACAACTTTCATACCTACATGAACACACACACACACACATGTGTACACATGCACACACACACACGTACACACAAAGGGAAGGAGGAAGGAGAGAGGGAAAAGACAGACAACTGTCTATGACTCACTCAACTATCTGGTTCTCTTTGACTTCTTCCACACTGGTACTTAGCTAAGGCTCTGATCATTATAGTTAAAGAAAATGTAAGAAAGGGTCAAAAAATCTAAACAATAAATAAACAAACCCATAGAAAAGCTTGCCCTGCGGTTCTAGGGCCCTGGGCCCTTGAGGAAAGAGGTAAAGCCAGGGGAATTAGACCACCTTCTGCCTTCAGGGAGCCTCCCTTAAAAACAAAACTAAACAACAACAACAAAAAGCAAAACAAAACAAAAGGAAAAAACAACAACAAAAAAAACTACAAAGATGAATTGAGCCAGCAGATTCAAGGTGGTAAAGACAGACACAAAAAACAAAATGTGAGAGAAAGCAAATGTCATAGAAGGAGCCCACACTAGAAGGAAATGGTCTTTTACAAGTGTGGTTAACTTTGAGACGTAAAGTTACGAAATACAGTATGTGTCCCCACCCTTCCTCCCTCCCCCCAAAAAGGTTAGAAAGTATTTGCTGTCCCTTGCATGAAAAGCTGCAGGAAAAAAAAAAAAGGTTATCTTTGACAGCCTTTAAATCCATGGCTATTTCCAATGTGTTCAACTTCAGGAATATTTAATGCTGTCAGAAACAAACAAATGTGCGATTGCTTTATTTAAATCAATTTGTTCTCATAGGCTGAGCCATTCAAAAGGTTTCCTAGCCCCCTTATTTGTAAAAAAAAATATCTGTCTATTATGAAGGAGTCATCTGGGGGTGGAAATGAAGGCCAATTTGTTGACATCTGCCTAATGTGACAATTTCCCTTCTCTTTCAAGAGAAATTAATTATTCATCTTGTACTCAACCTGTAGCCAGAAAGCCACAGTAGACCTTAAGCCTGACAATTTGTTTTGTTTAATTGTGATTGGAGCCAATTGATTGATTGAACCGACAAAGGTGTTGCCCGGATGGTTTACCCTCTGCATCCGTAATTGGCTGATAGTCCTGATTTTGATTTGGAGACCTATCACACGGGCTCAGCCCCTCCTTGATATTGCTTTTCAGCTCAGTGGTACATCAATGGGCCCACAATGAATGGCTCACCTTTGACTTCTCAGTATGCCAACGGCTCTCTTAAATAAATATGAAACTTACAGCATTGTCATTCTCCAGCTCACAGCTACTCTTCAAGGCTGGAGGTTGTCCTTGTATTCTGTGATGTGGATCAGTAGAGAATACAGAATGACCCTGGGCCACGTGATAGGAGTAGCCATGGAGGGTCAAACCAGACACACTTTAACATGTAATTCCCTTCTCACAAAATACAGAATACTTGATCAGCAGCTGCCCTGTTTTCTTACACACCGTCTTAGAACATGATTGAATGTTTTTGCATTTGGCATTTGGGTTGTATTTTTTTGTTTGTTAGACAGGAAGGTGGGTGGGAACAGCTAGGACCTTTCCCGCATGTTGTCAGCCTAAGAATGGTAACTGAAATAAAAATTTCAAATTATTGGGTATAAACTAGGGATAGTGGTTGAGGCAGAGGGTTTCTGATAGACTTAGCCAGATAATATGGGACAAGCTGGGGGGTGGGGGGTCAGGACATCGATGAGAAGGGGCATCTGGTGTTGATCTCCTGTGGTGTGTTTGCAGAGCAATAGAGTCAGGGCACTTTGTTATAATTCACTCTGCTTCTGCAGACAGATGGAGCAAATTGGAGATTAATATATGTGGTTCTAACAACCTTTCATATCTTTACAGCTAAACATTATTTACAGAAATCAGTTAGCCCTCTGTCTCTGCAATTTTGTTATGAGGTCCTGTCCAAGTTTCTGGCAAGCTATTTGAGAGGATGATTGATGGTAAACTTTCATAATGAATAAAAAATGAGCATTCCCCTAGAAATTGGTACAGCAAAGAGAGAGGTAGATGATTTTTAAAAAATTCCACAGTTTGCAAGTCAGTAGAAAACTAACACAGGAGCACTGTGGCCCTTGTTCCAGACTCTCCTGGTAGCTAGCTGCTTTTCTTCTCTTTCCTTTTCCTCACACAACTCTCAGCCGTCTGCTATGGAAACTTTAGGGAAGCTTGATACATATAACTGAAATTGTGGGAAATTTAAGTTTCATTTGATTTCCAAGCTAGTAAATGCCACTTTGATTATTGATGCTCATAAGAGATAAAGAGGTCTGGGGAGGCATTCATGGAAAGTTATAAGAGATGGGAGCTGCCAATTGGCTCACGTAGAATGAATCTAGGAGCCTAGTAATAACAAATATAAAATCCCATTGCAACAAATGCCAAGGAAGACACCTATCGATCTGTTCTGCAAGTCTGCTCTTGTAGGCTGATCTCCTCACCACAGCACCTCACCCCAGGCTGAGAAATGAGGTATCTGGGTTGCCTTGAAAGTGAGGCCGTCTTCAGAAGAGAGAGGTTTTGTTGTTGTTTGTTTGTTGATTTGTTTGCTTTATAGCTGTGCGTAGTGGTTAAGCACAGGCTCATTAGTGGTTGAAGCACCAAAAAATAAGTGGTGGAGTACTGGGCACGAACTGCAGTTGAGCCATTCTAATGCTCAAGAAACACTGAGGAAGAGAGGGTTCAGGGATGCAAGAACAGGAGGAGGAGGCATTGTGCCACAAAAGGATGTCTGGACGTGACATGGCTGTTGCGCTCGACAAACTCACTGGAGCTGCGGCTACCTGCACAAAATCTGGCCCTTCAACATTTCATCATGGGATGGAAAGAAACAAATGAGGCCTCATTCCTCCATGGAGAACTCCTGGCTGCTGGAGAATGAGTGTCATGTTCATCAGTGGTGTACCAACTGAAAAAGCAGCCCATGCTTCAGTGAAGAAACTCTTACGTATGCTCATCCAAGCAATCTTAATTACATTCAGTCACACACAGGAGAAATAGGAGTTGGAGGAGAACTTTTTGAGTGGAAGATTCGTGTGGAAGAGAGGGGACACTATTGGACTTGATAAAAATGCACCATATGTGTGTATAAATTGTCAAAGAATGCAAATTCTGGAGAAGGAGTGTCATTTTCATCATTTTTAGAAAAGTAAAAACAGAATGTCCACATAAAAGAAAAGTCTAATTTCAAGGGAGGACAGGCACCATGGCTCATGGAACACAGATTCGAGTGCTGTTCGACCTTGAGGGGACATTTGTTTGTATGTTGTTCATAACTCAAGGGGTTGGTGGTGGCAAACAGAAAATAGAATTCCCAGGATATATGTCAGTGTCACCTTAGGAACCATGAAAGATACCTGAAAGTTGTCCCTCGTGTTTGGCTTCTTCCCCTGTGAATGGCAGAAGACCACAGTGGTCACCTGCCACAGACACATGCTGTGTGGGTCCAGCAGAGTGTGAAGAGAAGGAGCTTTGCATGCTGTCAACACCACAGAGCCTCTGAGGTAGCGTCATCAGGATTCAGCAGAGCCAAGCAAGTTTTCTTGCTTACTAAAGGTTCATGCTCCATGGAGAACTTGTTCCAATCTATTCACAGTTACATATGTTGGGTGGGGGATGGGTGATGTCTAAATAAATGCATCATGGGAAGGCAATGCCTGACTGTCCCTTGTGATCTCTTTGTAACTTTGATAGGAACTTTGGTATACAACAGGTTCTCAATAAGTGACATCACATTTAAGAATTGGTAGGTTTGCTTTTATTTATTTGTTTGTTTGTTTATTTAGCTCTTTCGAGATACGCTGTCATTATGTGTCTTTTGCTGGCCTGGAACTTCACTGTAGCTCAGGTTGCTATCAGCCTAGCTGGAATCCTCCTGCCTCTGCCTCCTGAGTGCTGAAATTATAAGCATGTATATAAACCGTGGCAATGCCTACTTGAGACCATCTTAAGCTTAAACAAAGTTTCCTGCTTGTTTAATTTGACCTCTCAGTTCTAAATTTACACAGTCTCGCAGAATGCGATTTAATAATGCACAAAATGCTGGTTTCTAAATATTCAGTAAATCTCTATATTAGGATATGGTCATTCAATGTGCAATGAGGCAAATCTAGCACACTACCTGACCTGTGTGTTTAGAATGATGAGTAGCTGACATACAACCTACAAAGGAAATTAAAAGAGAACTATGCGAGAAAGGCATTTTTAAATAAATAAAAATGTTTAACTTTTCATTATGATCCATAGAAAAAGAACTGCTCACAGGGTACATATGTGGTTTTCTAACTTCAGATAAGACAATTAATAGAAGAATTAGACAAACCTCCGATCGCTTTGAAATGCTAAAAACCCTTGCTTGTAAAATTGCAAGACCCAAGTGGCAAGGCAGATCTGCACAGGAGTGAGTACTCATTAGGCAGCACCAAGAACACGTTGCTATCATTATTTTGGTCCCCCTTCCATTTCTATCTCCAAATCACTCAGATAGTTTTCCCTGAGTTACACATCCATGGTTTTAGCCAAATTCATATGGTAAATATTGGGGTGGGGAAAGTTGCATCTGGACTGAATAGGTGCAGACCTGTTTTCATGTCATAGTTTCCTAAACAATACAGTAGAATAACCAATAACCATCTACACACTGTATGTCTTCAGCATTGTAACTACTCCGGTACCCAGGAGTGAGCTCAGGTTATATGTAATCACTTCACCATTTTATTCAAAAGACTTGAGCATCACCATGTGTTAGCATCCACAGGGCTTTCAGAATAAATCCTCTGTAGACTCCAAGGGATACTGAACCCCAAATACTAGGAATTAGGATTCCAACATATGAATTTGGGTGAAGGGATGTAATTCATGCCATACTTGACACCGAAAACACAAGTTGGGGCTGACAAACATCTCTTGCCTCAATAACACTCTCGGCAAAGATAGAATACTCAATCCTTCAAGAGAGCCCACTGAAGCATTTAGCATTCCAGATTTGCTAGTTGAGCCAATCAAAGCAGAGATAAACAGGCTTTCCTCCTGGCATTGTCCAATCCACTTTTAAAGCTTGGCAGATGAGAACTAGAAACCACTTTATATCTGAGACGCCAATTTCACCTATAAAAGTTTACAAAGAGATTTTTTTTTGGCAGAGCAGAGCCAGGCAGGAATGGCTCGTTATTACCTCCACTACGCACAGATTTTCTCTTGGACTCTGGCCACTGTTTAGACTCAGTGCTGTCCAGCCTTGAGCAATATGTGAAACAAGCAATGTTAATGCCGTGAGGCAGAAAGTGCTGGCTGGCTCTTGGGAGTTGAGCTTGTTCCTTCATACTTCCAGCTCGCGTTGTTCATCAGACCATTCCTCACTTGTTTCAGCATATTCGTATGCCACCTTCTTCATGGCTCCCCTTTCTCAAAGGTTCACCCTTCATACCTGTATCTCTTTTGAAAGATGTCATTCTTGACAGCAGTTATCTACTGACCAAAAACCCATAAGTCTGCTCCTGAAATTTAGAGGTAGTTTGTCCCATTTGAGATATTTGATAGGTGAGAGATACCACAATGGTGTCATGAGGCCTGGTCACTGATGGGAAATTCTCCGTCCAGCTCTGCAGAGCGGCAATCACTTCTACTTTCCAGTGTTCATGAACTCTGATCCACTACTCCCAAAAAGCAAGTCAAACAAACCACAAATGAAACCATGAGGTCTAATCCATGAAGCAAACACAATCCAGGTATGTGAATATACTCTTGTTTATTGGGCATGTTCTAGCATGTTTTATGTATGTACATGTATATATGCATAAATGTGTGTGTGTGTTTTGATGTTCACACACACACAACCATGGAGTCTGAGTGACTCCCCATCAGCAGCAGTGGACACCACTCATATGAAAAGTATTCCTAAGTGTACCTGACAGTAAAGAAATGTCATTCATTCAGACCTCCAGGTTTATCTGTTTCCTCTGCTCTGGCTGTCGCTCATCATGGTTTCCAATCACACTGTGCCTTTATGTCTGGCTTTCCCTTAACCCAGAAAGTCAGTTATTGTGTCTCATATTCCTCAGACATTCCTTTGCACCTCAGCCTAGGCAAGGGACCCTCTGTGAATTCTCCTCTGGTCCCTGCTCTTTAGTCTCAGATAATTACTCATCCCAACCATCTCATAATACCCTGCCTATCTCTATGGTGTCTGTTCTCAAGTTGATTTGTTTATTTTTACCCAAACTATGAGCTCCTTTGGAGCTAGAATTGTATATCTCACATCATAGCCTCCCATGCTTAGGACAGTTTCTAGGACATGATAATGTTTAATGGATTTGAATAATTGAATAAAAAATAAAATGAGAATGAAGACATAGCTTTTTAATTTTATTAATGTTTTGTTTTTGTTTTTATTTTCGAGACAGGATTTCTCTGTATAGATTTGGCTGTCCTGGACTTGCTTTGTAGACCAGGCTGGCTTCGAAATCACAGGGATCTGCCTGCCTCTGCCTCCCTGAGTGCTGGGATTACAGGCATCTTGTGCCTAGCTAATATATTTCTTATTTTGTTTATTTATTGTTTTAAAGACATAACTTTTAAAATATCAACAAACTGGGAGTTATCAGGCCTCGTCATTTGATAGTGGCAAAGTCCCTTTAATACAAAATAACATATTCTTCCTCATACATACTGATTTCAAGTGTGAAAGAATTGATGGTCCCAGGCTATTCTTGGGGCTTCGTGTTGCAGAGTTCAGCCCATTTCTTGGGATCATGTGTCAATTTATTTCTCAATAATACTCCGTCCTCTCAGTTAAAATTGCTCAGTGGTGGAAACTATTGCACAAGCCTTAGTGGAAAAGAAAATCCACTGTGGGCTGCCCAAATTATAGTCTACTGAAAAGACACAGTAATATACACACTGTGCTCATTATTACGGTGTCCCAAAATTTTACATCAGACTTAAGGCCAAACGCTATAGGCTCATATCTGGTTTTCCGCTTTGGCAAGGTAGGTGGTAGTGGGAAAGTTAGTGAGTGTTCAAGGCTAGCTAGCTTATTTTTATGAAATGAAATGGGCCTCACAAGGGACTTTAAGCTCTGTGTCACTATTATGGTATTAAAGTTTATATGTTATTTTGATAGGAGCATGTACTTTGGCTATACCTGCCATTCTGCTAAACATTTCGAAGACGAGTAAACCCAAATAGAGATTCTTCCCCAAAGTCATATGCAACCTGTCCCTTTCTAGTCCTTCACCTGCCATCATGGGTTTAAGGCTCAGGCCTTAAAACCTGTGTATTTATTTTGTGCATTGTGTAGGTATGTGTGTGTGTTGGGGGAAGGGTCTGTGTGTCTGTGTGTGTGTGTGTGTGTGTGTGTGTGTGTGTGTGTGTACAGCCATGTGTGTGAGTCCTCACCTTCCACCTTATTTGAGACAAGATTCTATTGCTTGCCACTGCATAAGGCAGTCGGCCTCCAGGGTTTCTTCTATCTCCACCTCCTGTCCACCATAGAAGCACCAGAGCTATAGATCTGCCACTCCCAGCTCTGGGGATTTGAACTCAGGTCCTCGCTCTTGCATGGCAAGTTCTTGGCTCAGTCCCTACAATTTTCTAATTAAAAAGTTGTTTACAGAGAGTCAACCACACCTGCCACCCTAACTGGTATTGTATACGCTTTTCTCTACTACACAGGACAGCAGTTATTTAGACCTTTCACCATTCTAAGCAGAACTTCATTTGAGTGATATAGAGTGTTTCCTGTCTCAGCTCCTTTTCCAGGAAGTGATTTTCCAAAAGGATCGAAGTTCAGACTTGTCTGAGTAACAAGTCCCAAGTGCCCAAGCTTCTCAGAGTCCCAGTAAAACCTATAAAACAATGTGTACACGGTCAGCACAACATGCCCCGCCATCCCTCTGAATCAGCCGTGTGGGATGCTTGCGTCACAAAGATCAAACATTTGGGTGCTTGGCTCTTTTTCAGTCTTCTTCTGAGCGTTTGGCACAAAAAATGGCAGGGGACAACTTTAGCCTAGAATACAGATTATTTAAACATGGGATTAGTCTGGGATTTCTTGGGGAAAACATTCTTTTCAACATTACTTTCCAGAACAGCAAATTGACCTTGTGTATATGCGTAAACAACATGAGGCTCCTCCGGACAAGCAGAGCATTTCCTCCTTTATTGTAATCATGCTCCATATCCTTCTGGGACCTCCTCTCCTCTGTCCTCAGTCGGGTCCTGCCATGGGATTCTGAACTCTCCCTTGGAATCTGCCCAAGCCTTCCTGCCTCTGATTTCCACAGGGCAAGGCAGCACGCTGTTACTCCCACCTCAGTGCCATATCCTTGATGGGAAAATGTGTGGGTTTATTCTCCACACTACTAAGGCTGTTCAAATGCACTAGGTTTTCTAGTTCTGTGGTGTGGAGGGGGAAGGTAGAGAAAGTAGATTGACTTCGTGCCAATGCTGGCTAGACCTTGGGGAAGGTGGTCTCCTCTTTCTAGATCTCCATCCCTTTGAACTTGGAATGAAGTAACTGGACGAGGCCAAAATGGCAGATGGGTGACAATCAGGCAGCACCACTCCCTTGAAACTTATTAGGAACAGACTTTTGCCTTGGCCCTAGTGGACTTCAAAACCAGTCTGAAGCCTCTTCCAGATCAGTGTTAATCTTTCGATCAAAGTCCTTGGACCGCTCTCGAGGGATAATCTCTGAGTTGACCTACTTCTCTGGCACCCCACCGTTCTTTGGTCTTTTGTTTATTTATTCATTTTTAATATCCTAGCCATGTACAACTCCTGCTGCAAAGCCCACACTGCAGGCGACAGTATTTTTAGTATTGCCTTTAAGTATGTTTGGAACATTCTAGATCGTTGGATAGCCTCTCATTCTACAGCTTCACCATCTTCTCTCAAAGTCCGGCCTACCCTGCAAAGCTCTGCTTGCTGAAACCTTTGCTGGCAACCCCAGCCTGTGACCCTCCACTCTTATACTTCGAAAGACCTCCCCTTTCATCCCCACCCCCACTTCAGCTGAAATATATTTTGAAGACAAACTCTATATCTCTTCTCCAACCTCTTTGGTTATTGTATTTCATTATGTTTATATGGTCTTCCTCGGCTTAACACCTGACATTTCCCATCTGTGTGCTAATTCCAGTTCTTCCTATCAGCTCTCGAGAGTGCCCTAAGACGAGTCACTGAATCACACTAGTACTCAGGAAAGCCACCACTGCCTTCCCAACAGCTAGAGCATCCTGAAGAACAATACTTCGTTGGTGAACAGAAGGTCGAGCTGAACAAGCATGCATACCGAGGTTTAGCGTGACTCTGTGAGCATGAGTCCTTTGTGAGGAAGATAAATGAAGGCTACTTCAGCATCCCACCCTGTATCATCCGGAACAAACGCAAAAGCCCCAGCGCTTCATTCATCAAGAAGAGAAAAGAGGAGAGAAAAGATTATCATGTAATCCATTCCCAAAAGAGAAGTGACCTATGTCAGGTAGCCACAGAGCCCACATCAGCGAGCTGGGAAGTGCAACCTTCCACACACTCAGCAAGATGGGTGAACGGGGTGTTGATGAGTAGGAGGCATGTCTGAGGTCAACAGTACCTAAAACCCTTGGGAGAATTCTGCATAACCACTGATCTTCAACAGTGGTTGGCACTTTCCTCTTTTCTTTCTGATAAACTTGGGTGGAGGCGAATGAGTATTTATAGGCTGGTTAATTTTTAACATCAGGACACAAACTGCGAGTCCCAAGTGATGGGGAACCTCAATTGAGAAATTCCTCCATCTGATTGGCCTCTGGGCATGTTTGTGTGGCTTTTTCCTTAGGTATTGGTTGATGCGGTTGGGCTCAGCCCAGCTGTGGATGGTGCCATCCCTAGAAAGGTTGTCCTAGGAGACATAAGGAAAGTAGCTGAATACGATCCTGGAAGTAAGCCAAGAAGCAGTGTTCCTCCGTAGTTCCTGCTTGAGTCCCCTCCCTGACTTCCCTCAATGAAGGACTGTGGTTGGGGCGTATAAGCAAAATGAACCCTTTTCTCCCCAAGTTGCTTTTGGTCATGTGTTGTTTATCACAGGGAGGAAAAAAAAACTAGGGCAATTTATTATTACTTTTTCATCTAAAATTTAAGTGTTGACACAGAGTGCTCAAGAGACACTCGCTTAGTAATTTTAATGAGAATTTTGCAGTTATTTTCCCCAAACCACCTTCAATTCACAGGAAATCTATTTTTGAGTGTGTAGAGATTAACCAGTCAGTTGCAAAATTAGTCTGACATTTGGGGTAATTGTCCTTTCTAAAACATACCTAAGGCACCAAAAATACTTTCTATTTTCCTTGTTTTGTTTTCCTTTAGTTCAGGGTTTGTTTGGGTTTTTTTTTTTCTTGGTTTATTTGTTTTTGTTTTTCGCATTTTCTGAACACATAGAACTTGTTAATAAATATATTTTGTTATTATTATAGTGCAAGGTGTCAGCATGATGATCTTGGTTTCCACACAGAGCCTGCTTCTCTTCCTTTGGCAGCAGAGCCATTCTAAGATTCCCGACATCCCCTTGCAGCAAGATACCTGGGGTGAGAACCCGAATCATCCATATATGACCCAGTTCATACCCCATCAGACAGGAGACAAGTGTGCCAGACAGTGAAAGAACAAGACACATACGTGGAAGGGGATGTTCTGGTTCAGATGTTTGGGTGGCCTGGGACCCCGGCGTCTGCTGCACAGCAGCCTGGGCTGAAGCAGACACTGAGGTGTAGAGTATACAGATGCACGGGTAAATTCTGTAGTTTTTGGAGCTTTCCCTCATCATTTCCTAATATAACTTTCAGTCTAAAGGTTTTTTTTTTCTTTTTAAAATATTTTTACTTATTCTTTGGGCATTTCATACATTTTGGTAGTATCCATGAACTTCCCCAAATCTTTCCAAATCTTACCCTACTTCCTAATTCCATGGCAAAAAAAAAAAAAAAAAAAAAAAGAAGGAAGAAGAAGAGAAGAAGTTCCTATGTATGGGGCCTGCCTTGTAGTGTGGTTGTCATTCCATTAAGGAAAACAGATTTTCCCCTCTCCCAGAAGTTAGCAATTCTTGGTTAAGAGTGGGACATTGTGCCCACTTCCCCACCTCCATGCTTGGATTTTTGACTGGCTTGTTCTTGTATAGGTCTTGTGCATGCTGTCACAATTTCTGTGAGTGTGTACGTATATCTTCTCTGTTGTGCCTGGAAAACACTGTGTTTGAAGCCATGTACTACTCTGGCTCTGAAAGTTCCCCCTAATACATCTTTGTGGATACCTAAGCCTAGAGTGGAGGGCTGTGATAATCCTATTTAAGGCCGAGAACTCCAAACTCTCACACTCTGTGCATTGTCTAGGTGCAGGTCCGTGCCAATTATCACCTACAGTAAGAAGAAGCTTCTCTGATAAGGGCTGAGTGAGGCACTATCCTTTACCCTCCATGTGTCTAGAAACATGGCATTCGGAGCTGTTTCCTAACATTCACTTAGCAGAATAACAGTAGTATGTTTTCCCCTTAGTGCCCATGACACAGAAGCAGCCTAGGTACCATGACAGTCTTGGCCTCATTAACAGCATCAGGTGTGGGGTTCCATCTCATGGAGGAGGCTATAAACTCAGCTTTTTAAAGTAGTTAGTTACTCACATAACGTTTGCACCAGTGAGTGTCCTTTGTAGGCAGATCATCATTGGAACTTTCAGGGCTCATAGTTGAGTGAGACTGATGATTATGTTTTCTCCTCTACAGGAATGTATAGCACCTTCCAGCACTCTGAACACTAGCTGGCAAGGGTGATGCTTCCAGTTGAGTGCCAGCTAGATTTCTCCATGTTTTATGACACAAGTAGGTGGTGTCTTCAGTTAATAGGGTCAAATTGAGGAAGGTGATCAATAACAATGGCAAGAGCCATTTGTGTGGGAACTCTATCAGACCCCTTTTGCCAACAACTGAGAAAGCTGTAACCCTTTCCTTGTTCTTGGGGATTTTATTTGATTCTATACAATTTCTAGTTGGGGAATTGCCCCCATTGTATGGTAACTTTATTTAAGTTAATTTTATATGTATATATTTCAGGAAGTTTCTACAGCAGTAGGCTTCCATATGGCTCTCAAAGGATCTTTAGAGTCTGTTATTATTTCTCATATCCCTTCCTTTTCCCTGCCTGTCCACCCCCACCCCATTTAATTCTCTTGTTCTAATTTCTCCTTTTTCCCTTTGTAATATCATATTCTACTTCCCATTCCTTGGAAGATTCCCTCCTCTTCCTGGTCCCTTACTAGCTACCTAAACTCTATTGGCAAACCTCTGTTTCTAAATGAAGCACACATATCTAAAGCATAATATGTTCATATCTACATAGGAGAGAAACATGGAACATTTGTCTTTCTGGGCCAGTTTACCTCACTAGGGATACTTCTAGCTCTATCACATGTACATGTCATGATTTTCTTTTTATTAACAACTTGAATAATATTCCATTTTATATATGTACCATATTTTCATTATCCATTTCTCAGCTGATGGTACTTAGGTTGCTTTTAATTTCTGGCTATTATGAATAGAGCAATGATGAACACAGATGAGTAAGTATCTCTAAGGAAGATGAAGAACCCTTTGGGTATATGACCAAGAGTGGTATAGTTAGATATGGTGGTAGATCTATTTTCGGCTTTTTGAAGAGCCCCCTCACTGTGGTTGTATCAATTTAACTCCCACCCATAATGAGTAAGCGTTTCCTTTTGCCCATATCTTTTCCACCATCTGCTGTCATTTGTTTTTATAAATCTTGACTATTCTGGCTGTGATAAGATGAAATCTCAAAGCAGTTTTAATTTGCATTTTCCTGATGGCTAAGGATGTTGACCATTTTTTAAGTGTTTCTCAGTCATTTGTGTTTCATCTTTTGAAAATTCTGTTTAATTCTATGCTCTATTTTTAATTGGGTCATTTGTTTTCTTGATGTTCAGGGATGTTTTTTTTTTAGTCATTTGTATGTTCTACATACAAACCTTCTGTCAGTCATAAAGTGTTTTCTCATTCTGTAGGCTGTCTTCAGTTGAGTGATGATGTCCTTTGCTGTACAGAAGCTTTTTAGTTTAGTGAAATCCTATTATTTATCTTAATGCCTACACTATCAAGGTGCTGTTTAAGAAACTCCTTTCCTGTGCCAATGAATGCAAGTATATTCTCTACTTACTCCTCTCTCAGATTCAGGTATCAGCCCCTATGCTGAGGACCCTGCTCCACTTGAATTGAGTTTTGCGCATGGTGAGAAGTATGGATATATAGTGTTCTTCTACATGCCAGGTTATTTCTTTAATTAATTTAATTCAAGACCTTCTATCATTTTTACCTGAAAACATCGTAACTGAAACCAATACCCTGATCAGTTATATGTTTATTTACCCTTTAGAGAAATTATTATACAGGGACATAAGGCTGAGTATTTTGGGAAAAGGTGAATATGGGAAATGCAGAAACCACCAGGACTTAAGGGTCTCAGAGACTCACCATTCTCCAAAAGCTGAACCCTGTCCATCCTGTTTGAGTGGGTGGTGAGGCCTTCTTCCCAGCTGAGCTTCTAAATGCCTTAAGGTCATCTTTGAGTACAGCTCTCTCTCTCTCTGTCTTTCTCTCTTTGTCTCTCTCTCTCTCTCTGTGTGTCTCTCTCTCTCACTCATATCTCTTATGTATATGACTGCAAATGCAAATACCTTCAAAATCAACCGACTTTCCTCTTTGTCCATGGCTACAACCTGGTCTATGCTACAGTCATATCTTGCATGCTGCCTCCCTGTTTGTTTCCTTAGTGAATCCCACCCCTCACCCCAGTGAAATCTGTCTCTTTAGAAACTTACATGGGTTGAGAGTACAAATGGAAATGGTAGGCTTAGACCATGGCTTTGGGGTTTTGTGGCTATGAAGAAATCAAGAGAGTCTTCCTCTGCAGGATCATGGTCTCTAGGAAACTCGTTACTGTTTGAGGGTGCTGATGGCAGACCTGGAATTCGGGAGGGAATTGCAGATGCAGGAGGGAATGGGAATTACTGAGACGCAGGAAACTGAACCAGAGATTGGGGAAGAGTGTTCTCCTTTAGAACAAAAGGAGAGCAGCAGGGTTAGGAGGAGCAGGCAGTGTCCCTCCAGGAGCTTTGCAATTCTTAGAACAGGAAGCAACATGTCCGCCAATGTGAGATGGATGGGATAAAGGTGCCAAGGCAAGGCAAGCGAATGTGAAATAGGCTCTGCCCAGAGGGCTAGGCAGTCCTCCTGGCACTCAGTGGGGACACAACCCAGCTTTCCAGAGCACTCAGCCAAAGGTGACGCTGACAAAGAAAAAGGAGCTGGCCTCTTATATCTGCTCTGGCAGAAAGGATGTTGACAGCCTCTGGGGAGACCCTAAGGATGTTTAGGTTAAAAGAGGGATGGGGCAAGAGCCGGTTGTCTCCACATCACAACCCTATGATGCTAACAGAGCAAGCACTTCCTTCATGTTAAGCAAGTTAGTGAGTCATAGGAAGCCAAGCCTTCGGCAACTGCGTTCACAGAGCTTGTCCTTAGTCAACCATGTGCCACGTGGACAATCCTTATGAATCAGTAGCAGCCACACTGTAGACAGAAAAGCTCGCACACTTTGCCTCATCCTAGATCTGCATAGACGGTTCCTGTTTTGAGACTCAAGCCCCTGCATGCTTTCTTTGTTCAAGTTGAAGAAAGGGGCATGAGGAAGAGAGAAGTAAAAAGGAAGCAGGAATTAAGAAAAAAAAAAAAGATTTCATGTATCTTCAAAACATAATCTCAGAGCTAGAGAGGTGGCTCACAGTTTAAGGGCACTTATTGCTCTTGCAGATTTGACTCCCAGAATCCACATGGTGCTTCATGAGCATCTGTAACTCAAGTTCGAGGGGATCCAATGCCCTCTTCTGCCCTCCGTGGACACCAGGCATGCACACAGTACACAGACACACATGGAGCCAAATCATTCACACATAAAATGAATTAATATAATTAATTCATTTTATAATTCATAATTATAATTTATAATTATAAATTTATAAATTATAATTTATAATTCATAATATAATTAATATAATTTTTAAAAAAGACAATCTTGGGATGAAAGAAACTGATTGCTATTGAAAACTCACATTCACTGACTCATTCATTCATTCATTCAGTCAGTCAATGTATGTTGAATTTGAATATAGTCCAGGTACTTCTACAGATACCAAAACAAGGACAAGACCTTCTTCATGCAGGTTCAAGTGCTCAGGATGGGACGGAGACACCCAAGTAAGTGTCAGTACAAATACAGAACTGTTCAATCTGTAAGAGCAGAGAAACAGGCGACACTGTCCACACGATGCAGTTAGGGTGTGGCAGTGAGGGAGGTCATGAGGACATATAGGGACATGCTTCAGGTCAGTCTGTGAAAATTTATTAAAATATAGCAACATCCTCACCTTTTCACTTCTACATTCCTCCCTCTCCCCGTTTCCTCAAGCTGATGTAAGTCCCAGGAAATAAGAACGGCTTTTTGTTAGAGAACTATGCTCTGGAGTTGGGAAGAGTCCAAAACAGAAGATTTCCCCCAGAGCCAAATGGGATGAGGCTAAACTCCGACGGATACGTTTGTGGGAGTCTAGGAAGAAATAGGAGTTGGCATAGAAAGCCTACTCTTTGGGAAATGGCAGAGAGGCTCGGGGTGCTTCCCTGTGAATCTCCATGTGGGGAGGCACATGTTTCCATCTCTGTTGGTTCTTGGTCTCTGCCTTGGAAGTATCAAGAGACTGGAGAGGCAGAGACTGGAGCAAGGAGGCTTTGACCCCTGCCAAGAGGAAGAGTCTAGTGCAAACAGGCTCCTGTCTCCAGAAGACAGGCTAAGAGTCTAGGTTCTCCCTCTGCCTTCAGGAGCTGGGATCTTCCTCCCAGTAGGTTTTGCAAACAGTGTGGGTCTGAAGCATGGGTTACCCCAGCTATGTCATGGTCAGCCATGGCATTCCAGGAAGTCGTATTGTTTATTCCCAAGTTCCCTGTCCACTTGTGTAAGCGAGTCGAATGATTCACTTTCCATAAACAGTGGAGGAACAGAAGAGGGAAATCCAAAAGCCTGGGGCTGGCACTTTGCTCTTTAGAAACTGCCAGGGAAAAATTCTTTTCTCCATTTGACATCCCTGTGAGAAGTGGCCAAGCCTCTGCAACAGGGGGCTGTCTACAGCTGGGCTGCATCATCCTGAGCCTGGATCTTCATACGGATCCATTTAGACCCATCCTGACACAGATGTCTGCACAGAAGAGACAGGGAACACCGGGGAAGCATGTAGCTAAGGGAACTGAAACTCTACCCAGACAGACATGGAGGCTTTCAGGGGGAAGTTCCCAGCTGGCAGAGCCAGCAACAGAAGTGAAAGGGAAGGGTCTCCCACCCTGGCCTTGCTGTAGACCACTCTGACCTTTAATCTCTCTCTAATTAAGCCTTTTCACAATTTAGTCTCCAGTGTGCTTTACATATTTGTTATCTCCAGGAGTAACAGCAAAAAACAAATTCTGTGTGTAATTGTATGTTCAAGGGGTTCTTGTTACACACACACACACAAATACACATACAGTGTTTTATAGAGAGTATTTTCCACTACTGACTGCTGTGAGATTTAGGAGCTCTTGTCAGAACCCAAACATGGGGGAGACAGATTTCAACTCTTCATATGTAGGACTGGGAAGAGCTTTTCTATGGAAAAGGCAGGGCTCCACTCATTTCCTTGCTTGTGAACTTTAGGGAAACTATGATACTCCTTCCTCCCCCCTTAAAAACCCCCTTACGATGCCTTCCTCTGAAGCCTGGAGAGCAGCCTCCTCCCACCCTTCTCTGTGGTGCATGCTCCTGCAGGATCTCGGTATCTTCCTCTACCATTTTTCCTACCTTATCACTGAGAGAGACAAGGTCTCTCGTTGAACTGGAGACTTCCTGTTTCCAATAGACTGACTGACCAGGGAGCTCTAGAGATCCACTCGTGTCTACTGCCCAAAGCTGGGATTACAGCCATGTGTGGCCACACCTACCTTTTCACATGATTGTTGGGCATTAGAACTGTGGTCCTTGTGTTTGTAAACCAAGTATCTGAGTCTTGATCACACTGGATCAAGGCTAGGTTAAGAGAACTGTTTCTATCACCTTCAAACCAGGAAGCTGAAAACAGGTGACAAGTGGAAACTAGAGCATGAGCCCACAGCCTGGAATGGTCACCTTCCTCCTGGCCAGTCTATCGGGCACTTCCAGAGAATTCAGGGGAGTCTGCTTTCTCAGCTGGCCCCTGCTCACATGGTCACTAGCCAGCCGCTGAAGAGTGACAGACAGGCCCTTCCTTTCCCAAGGGTGCTTGTGGCGTCTGTAGTCTGATCCACACATAGTGTCCCCAGCAGTTTCCAGGCACCACCGTGGTGACATGAGGTTCTACAGGGCAGACAAAGAATAAGATGTCACTCATACCTGCAACTGGGTTCCTCATCCATGCACCAGCCTCTGTATTACCCTGAAGCAAATCCTTAAACCTGGACACTTCACCAGGATAGGCAGGTAACTTCATGGTTTTAGCGTGCTGTCCACATGTATTGTCAGCTCTTGGTTCTCACTTTCAACTGCCTGTCTGGCTCTATAGAGCTCTGGTATCCCCACTGGACGCCACTCACACATTTCTATTTATTTATTTATTTATTTATTTATTTATTTATCTATCTATCTATCCATTTATTTATTTATTTTTCCATTATTTATTTATTTATTTATTTATTTATTTATTTATTTATTTATTTAGTCTTCAGCCACCACTACCCTCTGCCCAGGTCTGATAGAAACTAATATCCAGAATGCACTTCCTCAGACAGCATTCTTCACTGTCCTGAAGTCTTACTTGAGTATTCCTTATCGTTAAGGCCTTCCTTGCTCTTCCTACCACCCTAATTAATAATCTAATAGGCCATTATGCCAGATCCTTTCTAATTATCTGTAGAACTCTACATTTTCTTTTTTTTATATTCTTTTATTTTTAAATAATTTTACACATTCACTTGTATCCCAGCTGTAGCCCTCTCCATCTTTCTCTCCCAATCCTCCCCTCCCTCCCTCATCTCCTCCCTGCCCCCTTCCGAGTCCACTGAGAGGGGGTGTCCTCTCCTTCCGTCTGGCCGTAGCTTATCAGGTATCTTCAGGATGGTTGCAATGTCCTTATCTGTGGCCTAGCAAGGCTGTTCCTCCCTCAGAGGATAGAGGGAATCTCATGAGTTAATGTCAGAAACAATTCCTGTCCCCCTTACTAGGGAACCCACTTGGATACTGAGCTACCATGGGCTATGACTGAGCAGGGGGTGTAGGTTATATCCATGCATGGTCCTTGGTTGGATAAACACTCTCATAGAAGACCCCTGTGCTCAGATGTAGTTGGGCCTTGTGGGGCTCCCTGTCCCCTCTAGGATCTACTAATTCCTCCTTCCTTCATATGATTCCCTACACTCTGCCAAAGGCTTGGTTATGGGTCTCAGCATCTGCTTTGATACACTGCTAGGTAGAGTCTTTCAGGCACCTTCTGTGGTAGGCTACTGTCCGGTTACTTGTTTTCTCCTATTTCCAATGTCCATCCCCTTTGTCTTTCTAGATAAGGATTGATCATCTTACCCCTGGACCTCTTTCTTGTTTATCTTCTGATCCAGCTATACCACTCCTAGACATATATCCAAAAAATGTTCAAGTACACAACAAGGACATTTGCTCAATCATGTTTATAGCAGCTTTATTCGTAATAGCCAGAACCTGGAAACAACCCAGATGCCCCTGAGAAATGGATACAGAAATTGTGGTGTATTTACACAATGGAACATTACTCAGCAATCAAAAACAAGGGAATCATGAATTTTGCAGGCAAATGGTGGGATCTAGAAAAAATCATCCTGAGTGAGGTATCCCAAAAGCAGAAAGACACACATGGCATATACTCACTTATATAGACCCATAAGATAGGATAAACATACTAAAATATGTACACCTAATCTCTACATTTTCTAACTCCACAAATTGTGTGAGTCTCTCCAGGCACCATGCCCAAACAGAAACTCACACACTCTCTCATACACCCTAGGACATCAATTCCAGGGCCAGACTTTGGGTCTGCTTTGCTCAATTGTATCTCCCCAGTCCTAAGTACAATGTCTGGGACCCTGAAAGGACCCAATCAGTATTTGATGAACATGTGAGCATGGCCTGGGGGAATGTGAAAATTTGTTTGCTGGGACCACATGTGGTTGGCAAGTCTCCGTCGCCTGCCTTGAGTATTCTGTCTTCCAAGCTCCCAGCCAGCTTCCTCTGTGTCGCTATGTTCTGAGAAGTCTTGGGTCATCCAGACACTGTCTGTGGGGGAGGGGATGGTAGTCGTTTGCTGTGGGCTGTCATTTCTCTCTCATGGCCTTTTATTGGCCTGGTCATGGAGTCAGATGTCATAGGGTTACATTTTCTAACAGGCTTTTAGGGATTGTGAGTCCCTTCATGTCTCTGCATATACTTCTCTAAGGAGGTTTCTGATAGCCCAGCCAGGGGACACTAGAACCCAGGCTACTCGTTATTCCTAATGAGTGGGTAGAGTTCTCACATTCCTATTTCAAGATGGTTGGACTGGAGGAGGGAGCAGGAGCTGAGGATGGCTTCCAAAACCTGTGATCTTTGAAACTAATTGTTTGTAGCATCTTTGATACACTGCATATTGCCTCTCCTTGTGAGCCTCCCTGTGCCTCTGGGATTACCTTTTCCCACTTCAGCATCACTAGGGTTTGTGGTTGCTTCCTGCCCTGCTGATCAGCTGTTGGTGCCTGTTAAGGGTCCTATAATTAGAGCCGAGGCGCTACAGCTCCTGGTTAGCATTTTGCCCAAACAAGGCTCTGGAGACACTACTACTCACTCTACCTCACATCTAGTCATTGACTCCGAAGTCAGTAAAATGAAGATGAACAAAGATTCAGTCCTTAATAATCTCCCCTCCCACCTTCTTCTTTCTCCTCCACTGACTAGAGGTCAGAGTTGGAAAGCCAAATTCAACCCTTGGAGAATTGGTGGGGGCCAGGAGGGAGGACCCTTAACTCAGGTCAACAAGGACAAGCATGCACAACCCAAAGAACTTCCTTTAATTTCCTTGGGTGGGAGGGAGTTGACTATCTCTATGTTACATGGGAATGAGTTAATTACCTCTCCATGTTACTATTTCTTTTCTTGGGCCCCAGTGAGCCCACTCACCTTCTGAGGTAAAGAGTAATAAAATTAAAAAAGAAAAAAAAAAAAAAGAAAGAAAACTGTGTTTATGTGTGTATTCACCAGCATTAGGACCCAGATTCCTTTCCTTTTCTGCTATTCCTTAAGGAAAACCAGGAAGCTCATGATGTCCACACAGCTTTAGCTATAAACACAGCAAGATATGAAAATATGTTTTCATATTTTCCAAGTGTGGAGGGGCCTCCTGGGTCTATAAGAAGTTCCTAAAGATTAAGCTTCTGCCCTTACCAAAGGAAAGTGGGGATGAAAAAAATATTATCTGTGAATTTTACCTCTACGTGTGTGCATGATCTATCGATTGATCAATCGATCGATCTATCTATCTAGATTGATAGATATCTAGATAGATGATAGATAGATAGATAGATAGATAGATAGATAGATAGATAGATAGATAGATAGATAGATAGATATGGGTGGTTGGGAGTGAAGACACTTCTCCACACAGCTACTTGTCCGTTGAGTCCCCACCAAAAGGCTGTGATGTCACAAGTAATGACACCAGCTGATATGAGCGGTGGCTGACATCATTTGGGGTACTGACAAGAATCACTGCAGCTCCCCTGTGGGTCTCCATAAAGGCCAAGCGACCCAGCTCACGAAGTGAGAGCCAGTGTGGTCAGTGACCATGAGGGCTGCCACCCAGACCACTACCTCCCTTCCCAGGGTACACTGCTCCTGCTCTAGCCTTGCCCCTTCTTGCTGCTGGAGACTCTGCTGACCCATCTATAGAAGTTTCCAACCCCCTGCTGTTCAGTTACCAACCAGTGGCTATGTCTGTTACAGTAGGTAGGAGTAAACGAACCAAGCTTCTTGCTAACAGGGAATGCTTAAAACAGCCAGACACACAACTCTGACGAACGAAGGCACAGCTTACACACTACACCTCAGACAGCCCGTGATGGCTGGAATTGATAGCCTATTGCTAGGTGGTAGAAAGAGGGAATGGAGGGAGGGAGGGAGGCAAGAGGGGCAGAAAGGAGCAAATAGCTCCTTGTGACTTTCTAATTTAAATCGATTTATTTGATTTTGGCAGAGTGACATAAAGATATAGGGATGGATGGTTTCTTACCATCTCTCAAGTTCATGGCAGAAGCTGAAGCCAGGGAGTCAATTCAGTGACTACACATTATGCACTCACTGAGCCTTCTGGGCTCTCCTTCCCTCTCCTGCCCCCCTCTCTCCCTCATGTGTGTGTGTGTGTGTGTGTGTGTGTGAGAGAGAGAGAGAGAGAGAGAGAGAGAGAGAGAGAGAGAGATGTAAATCCATGTGACTGGGCAAGGAGGGGTTAAAGAGGCTAGGGAGTGTGGGACTAAGGGAAGGGAGAATGGGATCTTCTTGGTTCACTTGCTTTCATGCCAGGTTTTGCTAGCCAGCTGGAGAGAGGGGGAAAGGGAGTTTAAAGCCCTGGTAGAGAATTTTTTCCTTGGTCTGAGCATTGTTTAAATTCCTGAAGTGGGTGATCCCTGTCATAAATACTTTGGACTTTGCGAGACAGATGTATTTACTACTCAAGTTTAAAGTTTGGATTTGATGGGTATGAGTTTGGGAATTCGTGGGACTTTGGTGCGTTATATGTTATGTTGATTCCTGCTCGGCATGCACAAGGAGTTAAGAGAATTCCATTTATAGCAAAGCAGGCTTCTCTCACCATTCTCTGTGGTTGCTTCATCAAGGCTGTGCCTCACCCTGGATTTTGGATATGACTGGCCTCAAAAGATGTGAGATGAGAGGAGGAAATTTGACCTAAGATCTCAGATGTTCTCCTCGCTGGCATATGAGGAGCATATCACCTGCTGTGTATGAAGGAAAACACTCCTGTAAAGAAGCAGTCATAGAGAAAATTCCTAGACAGAAGGAAGAGCTGGGAAAATATGAGCTTTTAGTCCGTATTGTGTATTCTATCTACACTATAGGTTGGGCAGCCATTATGCATTTATTGTAGGAGAAATGATAGAAAAGTTTGTATCATTAGAAGTATGGGTTCTTTTGGGACACAGAATCTCTTGGCCAGGTCAAAACATGTTATAGTTCCCTAAATACTACTGTCTCAACCCGGTCACTGCTTGAGAAAACAAGTGACCCAGGTGACTCCAGCAGAGTGGAGCTGTGCTGACTATGAGCCACTATTGCCTTCTGATGTGTCAAAAGTGTGTGTCTGCCTTGAGCCGCGACAAGAATGGCCTCACTCTGCTATGAGTGGCAGCGTCATTCCACACGGATGGAAAGAGGATGTAAGTGACTATTCACCACAGACCTCACTCAACAGTTTAGTTTGGTTTTCCAAAGAAACTCCAGCCAGCCATGGACCTCTCTGCCCGAGCTGAATGCCGTGATCATGCCTCGTAGCACCCATGCTCAGAGAGACTCAGCCACAGGCCACTGTATGCACGCTGTCTGCTGCCACCCAACAACACAGATGGCATTTTGATTTTCCGGCATGGGAATAAATCCCCGGTTATTCACTGATGGTGAGGTCTGAGATGGAGCATCATCTCACTTTGGCCTTGAGCGGAGAGCTCAGAGCCAGCATCAGGAGCATCTAGAGAGTCCTACCCCATCAGTCCGTAAAAGGTTGCCGGGGGGCAAGCTAGTTTTTATAACCCACCTATATCAAGTTCACTACTTTGAGCTAATGTGTAAGTCGGCAAATAAGAGAAGCTAGATCGTCCTAGCTAGATAGTTCTCTGGAATCGGGAAGCATCTCACAATAACTAACCAAGATAGCATTCGTTTGGAAACACAGCATTGTATAGGCTAACGCCCATAATTCTTGCAACAGTAGAAGAAATAAAGGTGTAAAAATAATGCTATTTTAATCAAATCTTTAATTTTACTTTATTTACTGTAGCTTCTGGACTGCCATTTTTGTTCTTGTTTTGCTTTGTCTGATTTATTTATTTATTTATTTATTTATTTATTTATTTATTTATTTATTTACTATTTTTGTTTTTGATATCCTGGGAAGTTTTCTTTAGGACATCATTTGTTACTTCCAGTATTTTCTAGCAAGGCTTATAATTTCCACGAGGACTTTATTACCCCCTTAAGGAAAGTCACAATGGGGTTGATCATAAATGCAGAATGACTATGAAAGAACACCCTCCTCAGTAATTGTCCCTGTGTGTTGATGGAACTAACCTTTGAAATTGGCTGGTTATTGGTCTCAAGGGTGAAAGAGTGTCATTCACCCTTCTCTTGCAAGTCCACATCCACTTTGTTGGAAGCAACCCAAAAAGCTGTAAGCTGATGCAGGAGTCTCCAAAGAGAAGGCACAGACTCGGGAAAAACAGGCCTAGCTAAAAATGAGGCCCATAATCACCCAGTTGAGCAAGTTGCCTACTCACAATGATCCACAAATCACGTGGCTTCCCAGGGTATGTCTGTCAATGGGACATCTTCAAAAATGTAACATAAGCTTATTATTTTGAAGACATTCATTTGAACATCCATGACCAGCTATGGAGTACAGTATTAGACATGGGAAATCAGCAATATAAGTAACTGGCAACCTCAGCACTATTGGTAGGTGAATTATTTTAGCCCCTGGGTACCTGAATTAAACAGAGTGACTCAGACCTGATGATTCACTTTTAGGAAAATCTCAAAAGCAGAGGTGGTTTCAGCAGGTAGGAATTAAAATCATCTGGAAATTACTTGAAATATTAAGAAGGTGCTTAAGGTTCCCTGGGGACTCTCTCTATAGGCTCTAGAGTGGCCTGGGACACTGAGGTAGACAGGGATTTCTGTCCTCAGAGTGAGAGAGAATGAAATCCAAGAAGTGTAGAATCTCAGGCGTGTCCAGCCTGCAGCCCACAGGCTGTGTGCAGCCCAGGAGAGATATGAATGCTTCCCAAGAAAAAAAAAATACACAGCCTTCCTCATAGTGACTTCAGAATGTTTTGCAACTTTGTTTGTTTGTCTGTTTATTCACTCATTATTTGTAACTGGATTTCACAATCCTCAAGTATGAATTTTATAGACTTCAGTATAGTACACTAATGGCAAAATTAGGCTATAATTGTATAATATATATTGTAATATACATACAAAATTATATATTTATATATTTATATATAATTATATATAAATATATAATATATATTTATATATATTTATATATATTATATATATAATATATACAAATGCAGATCTTTGATTGTATGCAAAAATAATCTATAATTGTGTAATTGTCAGAATCCTTTGAACATTCTGTTGTTTTGGATATAGAAATTTATTTCAAAACTACATAAAACTCAGATGAAGACTTATGTATCACAATGTAAAAAATAATGACTTTCTTTTAATCTTTTCCTGGGAAATTGTGCTAAGAGTATGGCCCTAATACAAAATATTAAGCTTTTCTTAAAACATGGAGTGTTTCATGACTTTTTTAAAATACAGAGATCACAATAAATTGATTAATTTTTTTATATCAACCTGGACTGGGCTAGAATACCCTATGAGTTTTAATTAAAGTCTAATTACATCACTTCCCCTCTCCCTTTCCTCCCCTCAATCCATGCCCCCTTTCCCTAAGTCCCCCTATGATCCTCCTCTCACTCTCTGTCAGATTGCAAACACACACACACATGAACATAGATATTTAAATGTGTGTGTGTGTGTGTGTGTGTGTGTGTGTGTGTGTGTGTGTGTAGCCCACTGAGCCTGTTTGGTGTTGCTTGTATGTATATGACTTCAGGGCTGACCACTTTGTGTTGGCTAATTAAACAGGAAGCTTATCCCTGGAAGGAACTAATTCTCTCTCCCTTCCCAATCAATCATTAATTGCTCCACCCCACCCCTCAGCTGCTGCTCCTGCAGCTGCTGCCACCACCACAGCCGCTGCCGCCCTGGGATTTCTTCTTTCCAAATTAGAATGTCTATTGGTATTGCCATTGTTCAGGTCTGGCTTTGGCCGTCATGTTGTTTCAGTAACATGGATGTTGCTTCTCCTTCCCTTCTAGGAGATATTCTCTTACTTCCCAGTCCTCTGGCTCTTACAATCTTTCTGCTCCCCTCCCCAACTTGACAATGTTCCTTGAGCCTAAAGTTCAGGAGTTGTGCTGTAGGTATTCCCATTAGGGCTGGGCTCCCACGATCAGCTGATCTCTGCACTATGACTGATGGTGGTTTTCTGTAATGGTCTCTGTCTGCTGCAAAGAGAAGCTTGTGTGATATAGGGTGACAGCTACAGTCTTCTCTGTGAGGTTGTGGAGTGTACTTAGGGATCATGCTGGTCTAGTAAAGTAGTGGTAGTAGGTTCTCCTCTGTGATCCATGACTTCATTAGCCTGAGTAGTTGGCTAAGTTTCTAGTACCAGGCATGATTGACAGATCAGTGGTGCAAAATAGAGGACTCAGTGTGAGTTATCTGATGCATGACAAAAATACCTTTTTAATGTTTATTTATTCTTTAAACATTTTGATTATTTTATTACTAAAAATAATCACCATTACAAAAATACAAATCTTCCAAGTTATTCTAAGAACATTCTTCTGACACACATATAAATAAAATATAGTCTTGAGAGTAGAAAAACATTTTTCAAAACCATGGAATTAATTCACAGTATTTTAAAATAATGATACATAAATGAGTTAGGCCCACCCACTGCTGAAGATGTCTGTCAAGGTGGATTAAAAGAAAATCCAATTTTGTTTATATAAATAATGCTTAAAAGATTAGCACTTCATAAAAGTAAAACAATGAAACAGAACAATGGTATGTGATACAGTTATTTTTATAAAACTGTGTTTGTTTCTCACAGTTTCTCACTTCACCTGGCTATGACACAAATAATTAAGACTCTATTATATTATTTTAACATGCTTCACAGCACAAGAACTAAGGAGTTTAAACTATATTCTTAACCCTCTAAGCTAATTTGGCTTCCTCCCAGCCTGCATTCCAGAGATATTTGCACTTTGTAGCATTTTCTGTCCCAGCTCTTTCTTCTGATGTCTTCTGGACCACTCCCGTGACGCAATCCCCTACTTCCTTCTCTAGCCCCTCCTTCCTTGGCTGGCAGGAAGTCCAACCCTATTCTCTCTCTTGCTCAGCGATTGGATTTATGGTACTTTATTGGCATATCAGGGGACAATTGGGACACACTGTAGACAGCATTAAGATAAGATATTCTCAGAACAAGGATTGGAAAAGAAAAATATATATTTATTTTTGTCAACTTGACATTCTCTGGCTAGAACTTTATGACATTTTTTCCCAGTGCCAGATGTTGGTCATTCCTGAAGATAAAAAGCCTGGCCAAAGAAAAGCTGTGTGTTTGATAAGCATTCCTACCTTGCTTCCCCCAAAATGGCAGCAACTTTTCTTCAAATCAGAAAGCATTTGTTGGGGGCAGAGGAGGGAGGCACTGTCATATGTTTTATGTATGGGTAACCAGAGAAGTTCCTTGTGCCTTGATAGTTACTGTGAAAATGTAAGTAAGCAAAGAGAACTGAGGATAAATAGCTTTTGGAAGATAGGGTCTTGCTGTGTAACCCAGGCTAACCTCCAACTGAAAATCTCCAGCCTGTGCATTGGGTTTGTAGCATGTACCATCTTACGTGGTATGAGTGGAAATTCTTTTGGCCTCTCTTTTTATCCTTTATTATTTAACCTTCCAGAAATAAAGAATGTTGTTTCTCTGCTAGTTCACTATACCCTACTTTTCAATGGGACAGGAACACTTCCTGTCTCTGACATGCAATTAAAAGACAGGTGAACTTGGCAACCTGGGCTGCTTTTCACTTTGTGCCTCACCCTTGCTCCTGCTTGAATTCATCCTCTGCTTACGGTTGAATGAGAGGATCCAGGGCCCACCCAGTTAAGCCCATTCACATCTCTTCCTAGATGCCTCTTTGCAAACCTGTGGTTCAGAATGGATGGCTTCCCTGAGCCCCAGGCCTGTGCACGCAGCTAAGTGCTCAAATGGAACTTGAGCACCGTAGGGATGACACCACTGAAAACAGCCAGAGGAAATCATTTAGCATTGAATTTATGAGATGAAATCATAGGTTCTCCCCACATATAGCATTTTAGTGGGTAAAACAATTACAGTGTGTTCAATCCTGATTAACCCTCCTCAGGGCAACATTTATTGGCATTCCCCATGACAACATAATTAGCATTCTAAGGGTATTTTTCACCAGCTGCTTATGTCTTGAGTTTAAAGTCAACAGCTAAATATATAGCAGGGCGAGTGTATAAACAGTAAAATTGATTTTAGTACTCAAAACGACTTGGTTATCTATATTTATAGCTGCAATTACAGAAAGGCTTAATGCCTTCTATAATCAGTTCTTTATTGAAAGTTTCATGACAGAAGGCGGGATGGCTAATTTACCTCATGGCATCGAGGAAAGAGAACCGCCCTCCGAGCCACACCGCTGGCCTCAGCTTCTAGGTTCATTAACTACAAAACATGTGGCCCTGAGTTCCGTGTGGTGCATTAAGGGTTCTTTATTGAGCAGCTTTCAAAGGCAGTTTTCTATTTCAAGTTGCTAACATTATATACGCCTTTCCCCAGGGCTCGGTTAGCTGTTTGAGTCCAGGGAATGAGTGATGCTCTTTGTTATTAGAAAAATAATGTCAATTCTGTCTGACGTGTGCGTAACACAGCCAAGAAGTTTCATCTTTCCTATGTGAATGCCCTCTTATCTGGAGCATTTTTCAGTCACTCTTATGTAGTGCTAGAGTTCTGTTTGCATTCTGATCTCTGAAATGGGAAGGTTTTGCACACACTTCGTTGTTGTTTGTTTTTTTTTTAATTTACACCATAACAGAAATAGCTACTAGTTATCAAATGCTTACGAAGTGCTCAACCCTTTACAAATATATACATATAGAATGAATGTGTATTGCAAACATATTAGCAGTGTTGTGTGTGAAGTGTGCTGTGTATCTGTGTGTGTCTGTTAATGTGCGGGTATATGTTTATGTAAGTGGGTGCACATGGTAAAAGAACCAGAGGCCATTGACATAGGTTTTCCTCACTCTCTTCTTTATTTTTTTGAGACAAGGTCTCTCAGTAAACCCGAAGCTCAAGAATTCAGTTAGAATAAATGGCCAGCAAGTCCCAAAAATCTCCCTATTTTTAGCTCTGAAGTGCTGTGCCCAGCCTCTGTGTGAGTACTGAGATCTGAATTCATGTCTTTGTGTTTACACAATAAGCCCTTTACTGATTGAACCATCTCTCCAGCTCCCAAACCATAGTTTTTAAACAATTACATATATGCACTTATTATTGATATTTTTTTTTACACACTGTGTGGCAGGCAGTGTTCCTCTCTACTTTATAGACGACAACTTGAACTCAGAAGCAGTTTATTTGAGATGATAAAAATGGAGGCTTTGAAAGTTAAACTCAGCTCCCAAAGATGAGCCCATGAGTTAATTCCCAAGCACCCATCACAGCTGCAGACCACCCAAAGGAACCGCCCGGCACTCAGACATCAGCCTGCCTACCGTTTTCTCATTGCTGCTACTGTCCCCTTAGAACAAACACTAAGCAAGCAGATACGTTCACATGTGTGTGCATCTGCCACACACTTATGCTTGTGTGTGAATTCAAATCAGAGTTTAGGTTGAGAGTCGAGAGGGCTGTATTACCTCTGTGGGTCACCAGGCAAAGAATGCTGCTCTAGCAGATGTCAACTTTTTTTAAATTAAAAGAACAAAGAAAATCACAACAAAACCCAACAACAGGAAATCCCAACTGTATTCACATAAGCAACAAAACTCAGATCTCAGGCACGGTGTTTGTGAAGAGGTGTTTCCTGGCTGGTCTGTCCTTTTGTGGGTCATGGGTCACTTTGGTCCGTTACCAATCTCTGTCCACATCCTTAGCCACAGTTCCCTTGTACTACCTAGAAACGTGACCCTAATTCAGACACATTTGTCACCCTAGAGTGATACGTGGTATGTGTTGAGGAGGAGGGTGAGCCTGTTTAAGAATGAGTCCATGTGTGTATTTGGATCTGTTTTTCTATGTGCGTATTTGCATCTCTGTGTGTTTGCATCTGTTTATGTCTCTGTGTGTCTTTGTTGTATCTGTGTGTCTTTGTCTATGTGTGTGTATGTGTGCTTGTGTATGTGTCTGTGTGTCTGTGTTATTTCCCTTTAATATAGTGATTCTCAACATGTGGGTTTCAACCCATTTGGAGGTCACATATTAGATATTTACATTATGATTCATAACAGCAGCAAAATTACAGTTGTGAAGTAGCAACAAAATAATTTTATGGTTCGGGTCACTATAACACGAGGAACTGCATTAAAGGGTTGAAGCATCAGGAAGGTTGAGAACCATGGCTCTAATAGAATGTGAGTTCATTCTATGACCCAGTTTCTGCTCTCTTCCTTACAGTAGAAAGAGCTCAGATTCTTACCCATTCATGCACTTGTTCTACATAAATTTTTGCTGAGTTTGTCTTCAATGATTGGGAAAAAAAAAAACAGAAGAAAAGTAAAGAGATTCAGAGGCATAAATTTCAATTTTAATTATCTTACTACTAGACGCGGTCTCCATAAACTTTACGATCCCCCTCTGCCCAAAATATCAACCTTTGTCTAGAAAAACATCCCTATAACTCCACTTTCCAAGAACAGGCTGGGGCAGGTCTGGGGTTCCAGAAATGGTCCACAAAGATGTCCTTTGGGGACTTAATGTGCCCTCCAGGACAGTGGAACCTATAAAATTGTAGGAGGGAATTCTAGGGAGGAGACCAGCATGGTGAAGCAAATGGCTCCCTCCTACCCCGGAGTTAAAACACAATGTCCGGCCTTGAAGTAGTGAGAAGCAGAATGGTGAGCTCACTCTCTGTCTGGCACAAGTTGCAGACTGTTAAGTCGTTTGGGAAATGTGAACTTGTACCAATCTACAAGATTGGCCATGGCCATTTTAATGTGTTTTTGAAAATCAGCGAGTGCTTAAAAACTTGTAGTAAAAGCCCTAATAAACCAAATTAGACCGGGACTCTGCCAGAATTGTGTTTACCTCCTGAAGTGGAGGGCTACGAAACCACGGGGAAAAAATTAAAGAGGAAAAAAGAGAGAAGGAAGATCAATGGATCCATGTGTCTTGGGGTCATTTGGTCAGCAGAGTTTGCTGTCCTCTGTCACTGGCAGCTCATCTGCAAAGTCACAAGTGAGTCTGGTAGATGACACATGGTTATGAATAATGCAGCCCTCCATTCCCCCCCCCCGCCATTTTTCTTTTGCTTTTGTTTTATGAGTCTTACTTGTTTTTACAAGGGTAAGTTTGGAGAGAGGGGGCATAGTTACCGTAGCCAAAGAAGAATAAATGCTTTGTGCATTGTGCATACCCATGTTGTATACCGAACAAGTACTAATAAGAATAAAATTATTGGGGCAAATAAAATCACATATGCTTTTTAGTCACCTGGGACAGCAGCCATGCCAACCTTCCTGAGCATATAAAAATAATAATCCTTCACATCTGAGTAGCATTATGGAACTTATAAAAAGCCCTTTCGCATATATTATCATGTTTGATCCTCAACAGCCTTGTAAGTCGGGAACAATCTGTGTTATTATCCCATTTTGCAGTTTGGGAGAGGTTAAGTAGCTTGTCTAAGGTCACAGGGCTACCAGGCATCAATCAGTGCTTCCAACAGCTTTCTGGCTCCAACGTGTTCCAGGATGATCTGTAGGAGCCATGTTTTAGAGCAGAAGTCTAAAGTTATTTTGTGGAAGAAGAAAACAACAAAACAAACCAAAGCATTTGTCACAGGAAATGACATCCCTAGATTCCCTAGGCTTCAGAAAAATCAAGGACCACAGAAAAGGATAGGACCCAGGGTTTTGTACAGTGCACTGAAGGTACGGACTACAAAGGAGTCGTCCAGCTCTACCGTAAGGAAAGAAAGAAGCCAACTTAAAAGTGGAGCACAGACCTTTACAAGGCTCCTCATCAGAGAAGATGTATTGGTGATGAAAAAGCCTGTGTGGGGGGTGGAGAGATGTTTCACATCAAATGTTACCAGGGTTGTGCATGCTAGAGTAAAACTGAGACAAAGGGAACTGTGTAGATGGCTCAGCAGGAAAAGTGCTTGTTTCACAGTCATGAGGACCTGAGTTCAGAACCCCAGCACAACCTCCATCTGTACACACGTGTGTGTGTGTGTGTGTGTGTGTGTGTGTGTGTGTGTGTGTGTGACACATGTTTGTACATACCCACCTGGACACACACAATCAGCATCCACTCACACAAACAGAGGATAAGATATCACTACACACCTGGAATGTTTTGTTAGAAAATGCAGATTAGAACCAAGGCAGGAAGCTGTCAAAATGGCCAGAGTTCAGGACATGAAGCCCACCAATGCTAATAGAAAGTGGAGCACCTGGAACTCTTGACGTGCCATTGATGGGAGACAGTTTGGTGGTTTCTGGCAAAGCCAAGCATCTCTGTACCATACTACCAAGTCTCCTTCCTTGGCATTCATCCAAGGCTGAGGATTTAAGACCGCACAAAAGCTGGGTGTAGATTTGGGTGACAACTAGAATCGTTGTCTCCAAAACTTGGGAGCAACCTAGCGTCCCTTCAGCATGGTTAGGGTTAGAGTTAGGCTTAGGGTTAGGGTTAGGAAAGGTGCCATGAGGCCCTAATGGATGACCTTACTTTGTCATGCCATAACCATTCAGTCCCATCCTTCATATTGGGGTTTATTCTTGTCATTGCACAGCCTGTTGTTTCACCGTGATGGTGTCATGAAGCAGAGTAGCTTCAGCGGCGGCTTAAATGTCTTTGCTGCCCCTTTATTCATCCACCATCCCTCTCTCCCTAGCCACAGACGTGTGATCGCCTTAATGTCTCCACAACTTGACCTTCTTCAGAATGCCATGCAGATGGACACATTCGGGATGTACTCTCTTCTTTTCACTTGGTGCTATGCATCTTACACTCCTTCCCTTTCATGGCTTGCTCGCCCATCTTTCGGCACTGGATAGCTTCCACTGCGTGGATGTACCACCGTGAGCAAACGTGCCGCGGTGAGAGAGTAGGCCGTGCCCTGACAGGAGTGGGATACATGAGCAACCTCTTCACCCTTCACTTAGGCTTCCCATGAACCTAAAACTTCTCTGTAAACAGTAATTCAGGGCAGAGGAGGAGGCTCACTCAATGATAAAGTGCTTGTGGGCAAGGCTGGGGACCTGAGTTTCATCTTCCACATCTACATGAAAAAGCCAGGCATGTTGGCCCATTGAAAGTGTTTCCTAGCAAGAGGAACACAGGGTGGGTCCCTGAGGCTCACTGGCTCGCCAGATTAGGCTAACCTAATGGCAGGCCAGTGGGAGACTGTCTCAAAAACCCAGATGGACAGTATCGGAGGGACGACAATCAAGGTTGATCTCCAGCCTGGCCACACCTGTGCACATATACTACATTCCCACACACACCCCATCACCTGCCCATGCGCACACGCGCACACATGCCCACACATACAAATAAATAAGCAAACAAAGAGACACTGCAAGGCTTAGCCTCTTTCCCACAGTTCATTATCCTCAATCAGTAAATAGCACGTCAGCAAATAATGACAAAGGCAGAGAATGGGGAGGGCGTAGGGGAGAACAAACAGAGAAAAGAGAAGGGGAGGGGAGGGAAAAGGAAGGGATAGAAGGGGAAGGGAGGGAAGGGTTCCATAGAAGCAGGCATCTGAGTTATATCTCTTGCCATTCTTTTTGTAATAAAGACGAATATTTCTTCAACCCAGTTCAACAGCCCACCCTTCGGCTTTCAAACTCCTCCATCTTGACTGGCACCTCCTGGAGTTCTATCAGGAAGCCAGTACCTTCTTTTTATTTTCAATCTCTCTCTCTCTGTGTGTGTGTGTGTGTGTGTGTGTGTGTGTGTGTGTGTGTGTGTGAATAGTCACTGGAGGGGTGCATGGTTGCTACCAGCTGTTTGTGGAGGTCAGAGGACTACCTTGGGTAGTCTTGTCTGAGCTAGGGTCTTTGCCATGTACATGAGGCTAGCTGGCCCACAGGTTTCCAGAGATTCTCCTATCTCCACCTTCCATCTTGTCATAGGGGTGAAAGGATTACTGGGGTGTGCTAAGGCATGTGGCTTGACATGGCCTCTGGGGAATCCCAACTTAGGTCTTCAGAGTTGCTCCATGAGCTTCTTGCCAGCTGAGTATCTCCCCAATCCCCTGAGTGCATTCTTGGCACACCCACTCACTTTGTACCAAACACCCAGCAAGCATTTAGCACTTCAAATGTGGAAAAGTTCTGTTTTTCTCCTTCAGTAGAATCTTTGCTCCTGGAAGGACCAGGTCTATTCCTCTCTCCATCTTCATGGATCTTAGAAACAAGCCTTTCATAAATGCTTCTGGGATGAGGATAACATGGTGCATTTTATTTTCTATATTCACGGGCTCCAGAGGAACACTCAGTTCCTGGTATTTTTCCTGTCTTGCCCCCCCACACACACACACACCTGGAGTTTCCTCCTCACACCTCTGTCATTGTCTGCTGCCTTTAGTGTGCTGTCAAGTACCCAGTCTCCTCACTTTGTAAAAAGGGTCAGATGCTTCTAGGCTGAGCGTTGCACGTTTCTGTCTTTCCGTTAAGAAAATGATGGGGTTGTGGCGATAGCCAGACTCAAAGGTAACGACACAGAGTGTCACTCAGCACGTCACTCGCTCTGTGAGCACCTACAGCTCCTCAGCCTCCACTCAGTTACAGCTACACATTGGTACTGATGGCTGTTCCCGTGCATATCTTACCGTGTAGAAATACTCAGATCCTGACTGCAAACAGTATGCATAGGAATCACACTAGCTACTGAGGTAATCGTACTGCCCTCACACAGTTTGACACTACTTACTGACTTAAGGTGGACGGGTCAATAAAAACAAAACAGTGGCACGCCAGGTGTGTCCAACCTTTTGGTTTCTCTAGGCTGCAATGGGTGAGGAAGAATTATCTTGGACCCAGGGGATGTTGAACTCATAACTATGAGCTGTAAAAGCATCCCTATGTTTATCGTCTGACATTGAGACATGACATTATCGTCTGTAACGTTCATTCTGGAGAACTCCGCAACTGAGTTACAGAAACTAATTTTTAAAAAAAATCTAAGGCTGTTTTTGAAGTAAGATTATTTGGGGTTGGACCACACTCATAGTTATCCTGGCTGCATGAGTCTGCATTCCAGAGCTTGGACACCCTAGCCTCGTAGAGTCTCCAAATTTTGAGGTGATGCTCCCGCTGGGGCGTGGCGGTGGGAAAAGCAAATGCAAAGAGTCATTATTTCCTGCATATATGGGTGGAATGACGAGAGAGGAAAATGAATAATTCGAGCGAGATGAGAAGGGTCCCTCAGTTTCAAACAGTTACTTTCCCTCAGGTTAGATGGAGTGTCCTCCACTCCCCAGATCAAGATCCTTGCGGTTGGTGTCAACCATGAGGATGGCTCCGGAACCTCACAGAACATTCAATAGTTGGGAAACATTTGCGGGCAATCAGAGTGACCCAGCACACTGTACCCTCATGAATGCCTTGTCAACCCTGACGTTAAAACTTCTATTGAGAGTGAATCGAAGTGTAGCTTGATTGTAATGATGTTGGTACTTCAGCGACGCAGCTTTATGGCTGGGTATTTTCTACTACTCCATAAAAATCGTTCCTGTGTGTTTGTCCAAATGAAAGAAGATTTGTCTCCCAGGAAAGCCATTGAGACATGGAGAGACTGCAATCTCATTTTGGAGTATTGGGTTTCATTTTATGACATATCATGCTGTTTAGTACAACATATCTATATTAAAAAGCACGAACAAGTCAGCCTTGTTCTGTTCCATTCCCGTCCCTCACTAATGTACATTTATAAAAACACAGACATATCTGATTCCACACACACTGTACAATATTTTATCGATTACAGGGGAACTTAGTTATATCATGTTTCCAGAGACTGAGAAAAGAAAACATAGAAAGTGGGAAACACTGAATTTGATTATGCGAGGCATGTCGTTTAAAAGGCCCGGATTGTGGGGAGGTCTTATATGTAAGGATAATAAAAATGGGTTTTACTCAAAAATTACCCTTTTGCAAACTGTGGGGAAGGGATAGCCCCTATGTGTTCTTTTATGTCTAGACACACAGTCCATGGGGCAAGTTCCCCGGGAAGCTTACCCTCCTTCCCATAGCTTTCTCCTGCTTTCTCCATGGTCAAGCTCAAGTGTCTCTGGCTTGCATTATTCCAGTGCTCTTCTGTCTAGCCAGTCCGTTTTGTCTCCCTCTGCAGTCAGCAACCACTTCACAGAGAAGAGGTTTCCTCCCCAGTTGTGCTTCAATGTATCTCACTTAAAAACCTTTAACACATGCAGAACAGACTTGAGCTTTCACAGGCAAAGTAAACAAAGAAACAAACAAAAACCCCAGCTTTTTTCTTTTTAAAATTTATTTATTTATTATTAATTAAAGTTTATTCACTTTGCATCCCAACTGTAGCCCCATCCCTCAACCCCTCCCAATATCACTCTCCCTCTTCTCCACCCACGCCCTTCCCCCAGTCCAATGATAGGGGAGGCCCTCCTCCCCTTCCATCTGACCCTAGTCTATCAGGTCTCATCAGGACTGGCTGCATCGTTTTCCTCTGTGGCCTGGTAAGGCTGCACCCCCCCTCAAGGGGAGGTGATCAAAGAGCAGGCCACTGAGTTCATGTCAGGGACAGTTCCTATTCTCATTACTAGGGAACCCTCTTGGACACTGAACTGCCATGGGCTACATCTGTGCAGGGGTTCTAGGTTATCTCCATGAATGGTCCTTGGTTGGAGTATCAGTCTCAGAAAAGATCACTGTGCCCAGATTATTTATTCTCTTCTTGTGGAGCTCCTGTCCTGTCCAGGTCTTTCTACCTCTCCCTTCTTTCATAAGATTCTGTGCACTCTGCCCAAAGTTTGGCTGAGTCTCAGCCTCTGCTTTGATACCCTGCTGGGTAGAATCTTTCAGAGGCCCTCTGTGGAAGGTCCTATTCCCTGTTTTCTCCCTCTTCCAATGTCCATCCCGTTTGCTTTTCTGAATGAGGGTTGCTTTTTCTTATTTTCTTCCTTTTGATATAATTTTACAATTTAACTCTTTAATGCATCCTGTAACTAGTGTTTCCTATGAAGACCAAATGACTTATTTCCCGTTGTTTGTTTTGTTTAAGTTGTTGTTTTGCCAGCTATTTTGAATGTTTTTTTCTGAAGGATCCCTTTCTTCCTGTCACGATCTGTGTTTGCTCTTCTGCCATGTGAGAAGACATTTGAACACTAGAGCTGCTTCCAGGCTCTCAGGTCCATTCTGTGGTCTTCTCAATCTTTTCCTCAGACACAGCTCTGTTATAAAGACCAAACTATTTAACAGCAGGGAGAGAAGGAGAGGCAGCTAACTCTCCTGTGAACACCTTTTCTTAAATTTCTCTTCTTTTCTTACTAATTTTTCATCCATGTAAATATTAGGGTCATTTTGAAATTACACTTATATTCCGGTGAGACCTCTTGTTACTTGCTTATGGTTTTTCTTTTCTTTTCTCCTGAAACAGGGTCTCACAACAGGTCCTGGGTGGTCCTGGGTCCTGTTTAGTTACTGTCTAGCACAATACAGCCTCAAACTAACAGCAATCCTCCTGCCTCAGGCCCCTAGGATCTTGATTGTGACGTCATTATTTCTAAAACTACATTTTGAGAAAATTTACATCTTTACATTATGTAAACTTCGGCTCTTCCAGTACTAAGATATGGAATACCTCACCCCTTCTCTTCTTTTCATTTCACATATCTGATAAACTAATTTGCTTTTGTTGTTCTGTTTTCATTTGTTTGTTTGCTTTTTCAGGTGAGTTCTGCATATTCATAGTTTGGTGGGTGCTTTGTATTTTTGTTGACAGTCCAAACACAACCTTTTCCAATTATATTTACAGCTGACCGATGTAAAGGGAAGAGACTGAGTTTTTATTGTTTATTATTTCTTATTGAATGATCTTCCTTGACCCTCATCAAGTCCACCATTTTGGGTTTTGAGTGGGTTTGGTTTTCTTTCTTTCTTTCTTTCTTTCTTTCTTTCTTTCTTTCTTTCTTTCTTTCTTTCTTTCTTTCTTTCTTGATTCTTGTGGGATTTTTTTTGAAAGGTATTTTCTGAAAAGAATCCCCCCTCCTTTTTTTCCAATGAGCAAAGGTCATGCTCCTTATTTTGGGTCTGTTTTTCATTGCATCAGCTAGAACTCCTACAACAATGGGAGATCAGAAATTCAACTTTGACCTTTTAACTTTGTCTCTCTGGACCTCACAATCCTCACTTTCCCTGATACATGGTGCTTGCAAACAACTCTTTCTATTAGATGGGGCCTCTGCCTGTCCACACCAAACCTAGCGTTTTCCAGCCTGCCCAAGTTTATCTCCTTGGTTGGCCAGACAACATTTAGCACCCCAGCTCAATCTGAACTTCATATATCAACAACAAATAAACTTTTTCATATGAATATGTCCCATCTAATATTTGGAACACATTTATACTAAAGAAGTTTTTTAAATTATTTTTTATAATTTATTCACATTATATCCTGGCTATAGCTCCCTCCCTCTTCCTCCCCTATCCCTCTTCCCTAGTTCACTGATAGGGGAAGTCCTCCCCCCACTATTGTCTGACCCTATGCTATCAGGTGGGCTCATCTTCTGTGGGCTGGCTAGGTCTCCCCACCAGAGAGAAGTGATCAAGGAACAGGCAACTGAGTTCATGTCAGAGACTGTCTCTTCTCCCCTTACTAGGGGATCCATATGGAGCTGAGCTTCTCTGGGCTATGTCTGGGTAGGGGGTCTACTTCCTCTCTATGAATGGTCTTTGGTTGATGCATTAGTCTCTGTAGTCTCCACCAGGGCCAGGTTCTTTGGCTTTGTTGGTCTCCATGTGGGGCTCCTGTCCCCTCCAGGTCCTTCCATCTCCCGCTCCTTCCATAAGACTCCCTGCACTCTGTCCAAAGTTTAGCAGTGAGTCTTTGTATCTGCTTCCATCCTGCTGGGTGGAGTCTTTTAGAGGAGATCTGTGGTAGGCTCCCAGTCTATCACTTCTGGTGTCTATCCTGTTTTCAAAGTTGTTTTAAAGAAGTATTTCTCTGAAATTTAGGCCTGACTGGTGCCCTCTGTTTTCATTTGGCAAAGCAGTCACCCTAGCGTCACCTCCAATTCCTAAGCCAGTTTCTACTTTGCAATCACACATCTCTATGTGCACATGTCTATTACAGGTCCGTTAGCATTCTCCTATAATGATATGCTCAGCCTCCTATCCCCACACCTGGAGAAGGCTGCGTAGCCTAGGAACATAATCCATGTGTAGATTTTAAACATACATGAGTGGCAGCAAGGAGACCATCAAATATTTATGGAGCATTCCTGGAATACAAAGAATGTGAAAACTTTTAATGTTGAAGTAGAAGAATAAACAGGTGTGACTGTAGTCACCAAATACCAAGCATCCAAGGGAAAGAGAAAAGTGTGGCCAGGATTTGAGAGTCAGCACTGAGTTTTCTTAAATTCAGAAGACAGGTGAATTCGGCATTTTATCACCGTTCATTCTAAAGAGCCTCGGGTATTCAAAGGGAGTCAAGAGAGGTCAACTGTAATTCTGACTCCACTATGAATTAGGTAGTTGACCTTAGATGAAACACCTTACCTTCTTAGCCTCAGTTTCTTCCTCACTGAAAGGGAGTAATTTCTGCACACACTTTATAAGATGGGGTCATATCACAGAGAATCTGCATGCTTCTACACAAGGGCATGAGGGCTATTCTGGTTTATGAAGCTGTAGCAGGTCCTGTGTTCCTTCCTAGTACCACCTAGGCAGGTCATATGAACAATACAAGATATGTAACCACCTGAGGAGTTACATGGTTAGCACCCCAAGTGAGTACCAAGAGGAAGAGCCTTCCTCCTTTCCCTCAGCACAGCCTCACACAGGGCTCCCCTTGCCAGCTTCCTGCCTCCAGACAGTCTGCATCTGGCCAGCCATGATCTCCCTCAACACTGGCATGCACCTGATGGCACCATCACAGGCCTTCTTTAATCTCTTCATACCTTGCACAATACAGAGGAAGTGTCTTATCCTGGGAATGTAAGCTCTCCACTGCCTCCCATCCCTCTCTGCTGGCTGCTTCTTTGGGTCACCTCTTCATGAGGATACAAGCAATCCCTGCCTCATTCTGCCTTGCCTGAGCCAATCCCCCCTCAGCTTCTGAACACCCCTCAGAAATCATCTGGCCCCCTATGCATCTTTCAGGAACAGGAAATGCCCTGCCCCCCATCTCACCAGCCCTGTGAAGTACTTCACAGTGAGAGCAAACGAAAGTGTGCAAGTATGGACACTGAAATTGGAAAAAGAAAATAAGGTGGGCGAACCTATTCCCCACCTGTTAGAATGCTCTGTAACTGTTTACAAGCAAGCCTTTCTAAAGAATTTAATGGTGGGAAGGAACATTGATCATCACATCCGGAAATGTCAGAAACCACACCTGGGTTCATAGCTGTGCATTGGAAAACTAGGCATTTAAGAAGCATGAAGGTCAACCAAAGTGGTAGTCATTGCTATTTGCAAGTCAGGGGAGTTGGCAGTATTGCTGTTGCCATCTTTTTTCAAGTTCTTTTGACTTCTGAACTTAGTCAGAAACAAGTTTTGCTTTTATTTTGAAGGAAAACATTTTTCAAGGATTGAGACTCAGACAAGTCATTTCAGGCTGGATGAAAAGGACTTACCATGAAAAGGCCTATCTCCCGTGCATCATCCCAGCGTGCTTCTTTCTATGAATTATTCTGAAGAGCTTCCCACATCCAGACTTTCGTAGGGAAGAGGAGACATGTTACACCTTTCTGTCCCCATCTCCTACACTTCCCACTCAAAGAAGTTGACTTTGTGTTCTTCATATTTCCTCCAAATTCATTGGCCAGAACTAGTCATATGACTTCATTCATAAAGGGGCCAGAAAAGTAATCTTTCATGCAGTTAGAAAAGAGACAGAGGAGGTTGATAAGAGAATGCAAGCTTACTTCTTTCTCAAGTTTCTTTTATTTTTTTTTTGAGATTATAATTTCATCATTTCCCTTCCCTTTCCTCCCTTCAAACTCTCCTCTAGACCCCTCCCTACTCTCTTTCAAATATGGCCTCTTTTTTATCAATAGTCATTATATGGATATATTTTGGAAGTGTTCAGAATATATTACACAAATACATATACATATATAGCTTATATATACATACACAGAGTTCTCTCTATCTATACACCTATACACACACACACACACACACACACACACACACACACACACATATATATATATATATATATATATATATATATATATATATATATAT
>NW_026595981.1:13971508-14171853 GCF_907164565.1 Psammomys obesus | reverse complement strand
ATATATATATATATATATATATATATATATATATATATATATATATCCCTAAATACAATCTGCCCAGTGTGTACCGTGTTATTTGTATGTATGTTTTCAGGGTTGACCATTTGGTATTGGATAACCACTTGGTGGGGAAGGCTATTTCTCCCATTTTCAGCCTTCCTTCATTGCATGCTCACCTTAAAGCCCCAATAAAACTGGATTTTGCCTTAGAAAACAAATCTGGCATGATATAGCCAGATGTCTGATTTGTCTGATGAAAATATATAATTAATAAAAGAGGGTGGTGGGGAAAATATATTAGGGACAAGAAGACAAGACATGGACAAGCTTCCTCACTGTGCCTGCTTCTCTGTGATGCTATCAGCACACTGGGAAGTGTTTATGATCATACTTTACTGACTGGAAGCCGTAGTCTCAGTGAAGACCACTCAGCCAATGTCCATCACTCTACGGACTTTGTCCTACTTTATATTTCTACTCACAATGCTAGTGCTACCAGAGTTAAAGACTTAATGCCACATCCTCCATAGCCCCATTCTCCTACCGAGACGTCCTTGGTTGCAGAAGGAGACTTAGAAACACCTACGTTTAGGGATCTGGAGTTAAATGAATAGTTTATTTTATTTTTTTTTTCATCATACAAAGGCGACTTCAGGGCACCCAAGAAATTGTCCCCACACTCTTACAAAGTACTCTTAAGCTCAGCTACTGAAGTGCTAATTGGCCTAATCCAATTGTCAAAAATTAGTTTCTGCATGAACCAATTAAAACAAAATAATTGGGAGTTGTCAGTACTTCTAAATATTTATTCCAGCAGATGCAAATATTTATTTACATATCATCTGTTTGCAATTTTTCTCACTTCTGCTCTCTGTGAAGCTCCTCATGAACCACCAGTTCCTTTCTCTTGATGCTGAAATCACAATCTAAACTCACTGGACTCAACTGACAGAAAGCTAAAATATTTTTGTTAGACTCACTTGACAATGTGTATTTTTGACACTGTGTTTATATTCCTCATTTATAAATGAAAGTGATACTGTAGCCATCCTTTCAAAGGGAAAACTCCAATTTTTTTCTTTTCTTTTTTCTTTTTTTGTAGCCAATCTATTTTATTTTTCCATGTGGTACTCATTAAAGCAATTCCCAACTTTGTTGATTTTCATTATATCTATAGAGTGCTAAAACTTACTTTCACACTTCTGCAATTGGTTAGCAATTATCAGTCCCCTCTGCTGGAGGTTTTCGTTTTGTTTTGTTTTGTTTTGTTTTGTTGTTGTTGTTGTTGTTGTTCAACGCATCAACCCTATGACAGTCCTGAAATATCAAGAAATGTCAGGGTATCTTCTCTGTCACAAGCCTCTCTATCTCTCCTAACCATGTCTTCACATCTCCTTTACCCTTGAAATTTATCTACCCCCCTGCTTGCCATGAGAAGTAAAGGTCCCTATCCATGTCTTGCTAAAGCTAATACAATGGGTTCATTAACATACTTAACGGTGATAACATTTACTCAAGTCCATCGTGGAAAGCTTTAGAGAAAATTTTCCATTTACCATCAGCCCTCATTATGTATTTTCAGCATCTCCTTCTGCAGCTTTGCCTGTGAATGTTTTGTTTTTATGTTTCCCAAGCCTGTGTGATATTATAGATTCAATTTTATTTCCCCTAAACATTATATCGGATCACTTCCTCTGTATAATTACAACTGTTCATAAAGCTGTCTTTCCCCAGTGACTACAAGATAGTCTCTTCCTAGACGGTTATGTCACAGTTTCATTAAATAGTCTTTACTCGACTTAGAAGCATAGAAACTGGTTTGTTCTGAACATGACTATTCATTCTACTTTCTGGCTAGTAGACATAGAAAACAGCAAGGAATGTAGGATGTACAGTACCAGATCCACAATCTTAGATACCAGCCCAACCCTACCTAAGTATTGTCCCAGGAAGGAGACAATTAAAAAATGGAGGAAAGAGAAATATTTTCTTTACTACAATTTTATAAGGATGCCCTGCTTGGGTCCATGACCTGAGTGCATAGAATCATGGAGTAAAACAGTTGTGATCCAACAGCAGTGTAGAAATTCATTGTGAGCCTTGGACAAAAGGCTCTCTCTCTCTCTCTCTCTCTCTCTCTCTGAATTATTCTGAATTATCAAGACATCATAATGGCATTTCTTTTCTTCAAGTCTTTTGCGGCTCAGTCCTGTGGCACATATTCTAGTCCCTTTCCTTTCCAGTTCAGTTTGATCCCTCCACCTAGTACTGAGCCAAGGATAGGTTCTTTACAAGGACCAAGTATCTCCTCCTCAAATTTTTGCCTTACTTTGGAATTTCTCCATCTGTGTGGGACTCCCACACAAAGTGGCAGCTACCATCTCTGCTTCCTTGTCGTGGTTACTTTCTCCTCGCTATGATAAAATATCCACACAAAAGCAACATGAAAGAGAAAGGGCTTATTTTGGCTTACAGTTCCAAGGGGATACAGTCTGTCAGAGGGAGGAAGTTATGGCACCAGGAACAGAAAGCTGTCTACTTGTGTTTTGCCCCCACCCAGGAAGCAGAGAAGAAATAGGAGGTGGGACTTGGCAGTAAAGCCTCAGACAGGCCCCCAGTGGCCCACTTCCACCAGCAAAGCTCCACCTCCTACAGGTCTCACCACCTCCTCAAACAGCCCACCAGCTGAGGACCAAGTGTTCAAACACATGAACCTATGGGGAGGAAGGATGGAGGACTGAAATTCAAGCCACAGCATTACTACACCAGAACTCTGCCGGCCAGTGCTGTTTAGATTGTGCCCCCTGCACAGGCAGTATCAACCTTATCCAGGGGCTTGTCCGACATGCCGGCTCCCGGGCGCCATCCAACTTCATCATAAGAACAGCTTGGGAGTGGTGCTCGTGTCCTAAATGTTGGCAGTGTACCCAGATGACCCCCACGTGCACTGACTGTGGCAACCACTCCAGCAGAGCCAGTTCTGAACAATGGCCTTTCACCTCAGAGCGTTTGATGTCAAGAGGTGCTACAAGCAAAACGCTCAGTGATGCAGGTCAGGTCTGTACTGCCTCAAGCATGCTCTTGCTCCAAACCTTGACTGTTTTCAGAGTCTAAGTCCCCAGGCCTTGAGGCCATTACACAATTTGATTAACAGCAAGAACTGACGTGTCTGCGACATTTACCTCCAGCAGTAGCGAATGCCTCTAGCGTTCATTTCTCCCTCAGCCTCCTCTCTTCACAAGCCATCCTGGCATTTGGAAAAGGGTAATATGTCCCTTTCGTGGTTCCCCACCTTGTCTACATGTGGAGCTGAGGCACTTGGCTGCATCGAGCACTTCATACCTTATTCTTTCTCTTTGCTCCCAGCCCTTCCTATCTGTTTGCTTCCTGGTGCTATTTCTGATTTTGTAATTTGAGATCCTTCTGAGATGGCCATAGTTCAAATAAATCTTGTCTGCAGCTAGCACTCCAAGTAGGGGTGAACACATCAATTCAACATCTGCCTCCACCGATAATCTTTGGACTATGAGATGGTTAAGCTACACTGCCAACTTGACTACATTTAGAATGACTTCAGACATGAGTGAGGCACATTTACAAGGATCTTTCCAAAGAGTATTGGGGTGCCATGGTTTAATGCCTGAGCCTAATACAAAAACTAGCAAAGTGCAGGGCCCCCCTTCTCTGCTTGCTGGCCCTCCGTGAAACAAACTGTTAGACCCCACAAAGATACCTTGCTCCTACGATGGATTAGTACCTCTGAAACTGTGATCCAAAATAAACCCCTCCTACTCTAAGCCGTCTGTATTCCAGTGATGTGAAAAGTAGCGGGAGGGCTCAGTCTCAGCAGCAGCAACACTGGCCTTGATCATTGTGTTGTGGGTCCTTTTTCTAGCCACTGCAGGAAGTCAGTAGCTCCCCCAGCCCCCAAATCATGGTAGTCTAAAGTGCTTCAGACATTGCCAAATGTCCCTCGATACCGGATAAGGTCAAAATCCTTTAGTAGAAAGCCACAACCACAAGGTTGGCTATCTCATTTTCTTGAACATTCCGGGGGAAGGCTGGCTGCATTCAGTTCCTATAACATCGGTTGACACTGCCTCACCACAAAAAAAAAAAAAAAAAAAAAAGCCTCATTGGCCAAATGGATGCTCTCCAGAGCATTCCATTTTGAACCTCCTGGCCAGCCTGTATAGCTCTGTGGAGAACCATTTAGCCATCCCATGTCCTTAAACTTAGTAGCTGCAGTAGCTGTAAGCTGTCTCCCAACAGCTCTCCACACGCAGTACACTCTGAAGCTGTTCATTTCCTTTTATCTTCTCTGATTTTCTATTGGAATATTTTAGGCCCCAATATAACACTTTTCTAGCTTTATTTACCAGCATTTAAAACTTTCCAGCTTCAAATCTTTCCTTGATCTCTGGAAGAACAGCATTTCTCCAAGGGAAGAAGCGCTTCCAACCCCTGGGAGTACCTCCCTTCATGTCTTTATTTCCATCAGGTCATTTTTAAGTGCAGACTCAAAGTCTATATCCTCAAACTATTGACTTATTCAACCCAAGGAAAATCTACCCTGAAAACAAGTGCTTCAAGACAAAAGCTCTTTGAACATACAGCTTAGTCAAGTACCTATGATAATAAGTTGGGAGCCCCAATTGTCTCTGAACATTACCTGGGTCATGGTCTCTCAGAATCGTGTTGGAATCCGATACAGATTTAAGAATCATAGTGTGTTTAAGATATAAGCGTTATGAAGAAAGGTCATCGTGACTCTGTTTGGACCACAAGTATGAAGAGGCCTTCCATGCCCACCCCACCCTGCCCTCTGTACAGCCTGTGCAATTCCAAACAAGACAACAAGAACGCCAGTTAGGTCGCCAGAGCTGGTGTTCCCAGGGCCCAGCACTAAACCGAAGCCCAAAGCTGAGACTTGAGGCCTCTCCTCTAGGTGAAATTTAGCACTTTCATGCAACTTGAAGTCTGAGTAACCCACCATTGACCTCAAAAACACATTTATTGCAAGTGACTGTCCCCAAAGCAAGCCATAGATGAGGGTTAACCAGGCTTCATTGTCCACACCTACAACTCAGTTCCAAGGAGGCAAGAAGCAGGAGTTCAAGCGTACCCTGAGCTACATAGTGACACAAAGAGCTAGAGATGTATTTCAGGGCAAGACCCTGCTAACTCTGGCCATGAAAGCTATCCCAGCATCTGAAATTTCACACCTGAGTTCTTGTACTTCCCAATGTCTCAGAACTTTCCAAACAGTGCCTTAATTTGCTGAGGGGTTGAGGTGCCAAGTCTTTACCCTTTCTTGAATGAATGGGTTTGGAAGAAACAAATTTAGCTGAGGACTGGGGAGTAAACAGTGACCCCACACACACAGAAGCTGGAAAGCTTCACAGAAGCTGGGAAACCAGAGCCTCTGGTTGCCCTGCTCTCTGAACCGATGCTGGACTGACAGAGCTTGCCAGCCAGGCACAGGCAGAGAGGTTCTCAGTTAGAATATCATGATCTCTTTGGGGCTCATCAAACACTTTACAGTCAGTATCTTGAAAATCTGAGTCACTTTAGAACAAGGACCCCCCACTTTTCATCTTGACACCAAGATGCCCAGATTCTATGGTTGGCCCCAGGCAGGGGCATCGGTGAGAGGGTCAGTGGGGGTGGGGAGTCTTCAGGGTAGGTAGAATCTTGCTGCCTGAGAAGCCAGGAGGTTCGCTCTTGGTTGCACAACCACAAGGTGTGGAATATTCTTCTAAACACTGCAGATGAGTGAAATTTACCAGAGTTCTCATGCTGTGAATTCAAGCCATTTGTTCTCCGGGTGAAGGAGGTTTAGAACAGCGCTGATCAAGGTCAGCTTTTGTGAGAAAGAATTTTACTGCCATTTTTTTTTTCTTCTCTTTCAGATTTTTTTTTATATGTGGGCTTCACAATATCTTGTGACTTCAAAGGCAATGCCTAATTAAAATGGATAGCTTTCTATGTACACACAAAGTCCAACGACCGGAGTACGTTAGTTAGCACAGATTAGAAAGATAGTCTATTCCTTGCTCAAACCCATCACTTTGATATTTGAATAATTTATCCAAAGAAGTTCATCATTTAATTATAAGATTTAAACAGTGCTGAGAAGGCATGAAAGGTTTCTAGGAGTCTGTATTGTCAGCTGACAGTGAAATAAGAGAACAAATGTCTGAAAACTGAAAATACGCCGAACCAGATCCTATTTTTAATGATGTCATGGATTTGAATATAGAGTGGGAATCCACCTTGAATGAAGTAGTTTATATTTTCCTTTCTCTTTCTGGCTGGATTATTACCTGAAGCTCCTGCTGCAGAAATTAAAAGCTTTCTGGAAGGTTACTGTTAGCTCACCAGAGAGGTGTGATTTACACACGCACCACGCTGTGTTGGTCCCTAAAGCACAGTGCTGCGACACTCATGCCTCAGTTTACACGTCTGTGAAAGGAAGTGCCAGGCGAGAAGACCTGTGATGTTAATGCAGCTGCTCCTCCTCCCTTGGGTTCAGCTCTATCTATACCTGGTTTAAAGCACTTTCCTGGTACCCCAAAAATGAAACTCAGTATTTTACAGGTTAGTTGAACTTCCTGGTGGTTCCATGCAAAAAAAAAAAGCTTTTCTCAAGGATGAGTTTCATTAAAAAGAAAAATATTGAGATGGGGACTAGAGACAAACTTAAAATATGAAATATGTTAATTCTAGAAATAACTTCCCCATGCCCATAGCTGAGTGATGGTTCTGAGCTCCCACATAAGGACTTGAATAATGAAGGGATTCTACGCTGCGGGGTAGTAAATAGATTCGGGGTTAGTTCTGAGACTGAATATTCAGCACTCGTTCCATTAGAAGCCCTCCATCCTTCCTGTCAAGAGACTCTGCTCCCCTCCTGTGCAGCCAGCTGCTAGCTCAATTTAGGAATTCCACCCCTGTTACTTTCTTCTGTAGCAGAATGTAGGTCGCTCTCACACCATCTATTCGAAGTCTTAGTCAACTTCGCCTTTTCAAATACTCATTTGAAAGTACAGTGTAGAGGCTTATAGAGGCAAAAAAGAAAAACTAACTAAAAGTATAATTATTATATAATTCAGAAGTCCTGTTATCAATTGAATTTGAAGTGGCTTTGATAGGTCCGTATGAATACCAGTTACCTAGCTTGTAGGGTTATTTTGAAGACTAGAACTTTTTGGAGTCTGGGCCTCCTGGCAGAAGTAGTTCATGCAGGGCAGGCCTTTGAAAATGGTACCTGTCCTTCAGGTGCTTTTTCTGCTTCCGACCTGTACAATGTCAGGATCCACCACGCACTGCCCAAACCCATCTACACCTCTCCCCCATGTTAAAAACCCCTAAGCGCCTTCTACATACTTGAGAATAATGTTCAACATGGCTGAGGTGCAGCTTAGCCATCTCTGATCTGAATTCACCATTTCCCACAAGTCGATATGGTCCTTCATTGGGAAAAGTCGATCCTGCTCTGTGTAGGGAAAGCTTGACTTGCTGGGGCATAGCTGTCCCGTCAGTCACTTCACATCAGAGCCAGCGTGGTCCGTTTTCTGACAGGGCTCTCGTGCACCTAATTGACTGAAAATGCCTTGGTGGTTGGTATGCAGCAACTGTGTTTGCAGAATTACGTGCCCGGCACCTAGAACACACTTCAAATATCTGAGACATAGTGACTTGTGTCCACAAAATTATAATTAAAGAATAAAAGTGGAACTCTTGAAAGGTTCAGCAGTGAAGAACACTTGTGGGGCGGAGATAGATCCTCAGAGCACTGGGTGGCTCACAACTACCCATAATTCCAGCTCCTGGGGTCCAATACCCTCTCCTGACCACTGCGGCCATCTGCACACACCACTGCATAGTCACACACATATATACATAATTGAAAACAAAATGCATCTTTTTAAAAAAGAATAAAAACAAATTATATAGAATAGTACAGCATTATCTTATTTTTACTGAAAAAAAAACCCTTGAATAATAGAGATTTGCACATGTAAAGGAGTGTGGGGGAGTGTGGGGACATTCATCTACGTGCTTTCTCTTTTTAGAATAGACCATTAAGAATGATACCGGATGCATCTTGAGTCATGGCTGTCGCTTGCTTCTTTACCTGCATCACAATAAATCTGTGTCGTTCTGAACTCTTTTGCCTCACTTTAGTGCTTTCCGCGGTATCCAGATTTTCTGAAATGAGAATTGTTTATTTAAATGAAAAACACTTTAGCTGTTAAAAAAGCTAGAAAGAAATCAAAACACAAGAAATCATCTATAAGTAAACACAGTAAGGCAATGGAGCGCCCACCCAGTTCTGGGCAAAGACACAGCGCTGAGGCTTTGTGGAAAAAATAGCCAAATTCCAATGCCATAAGAGAGACCATTGGAAATGCTTTGAGAATTCTTTAAAACCAGCAGACATTGAGGAGTGGGACTGGGCACCGAAATACTACTGTGTATGAAGAGGCTCGAAAACCAATCTGACAGGATTTTTTCAAGTTGAGCCTGTGGCATGTCAATACTGGGCCCAAAGTCACAGACAAAAAGCTGGGAAGCTAGAGGCCCACCAGTGGCCACTTAGGGGACAAGAGCAGAAGCTGTTTTTCTGTGTGCAAAAGGTACAGTTCTTCAGATGGTACTTTCTCAGTTGGGGCTTACTAAAGTCAGTTGTAATTATTGGCATGGTAAGCACTTGGAATGGTCCAGGTATTCGCCCTGTTCCTATCTGTATCAAGTCTTCCAATAAACCCAACAGTCAAGAGAAGTGCGGGCTACTCTATTCCCATCTTAGGGATAAAGGCATCCAAACTTAGATAGGTCAAGGAACAATTGCTTGGAGAACGGCTGAGACTAGCATATGCTGAGTCAGTGCTGAAGGCTGAGGCCGGTGAACTGCAACATCAGATCCTGATGCCTTCATCAAAGGCTGGATGGTTTCTGTTTTGTTTTTCTGGAAGTAGTGGGCCAGAATCTAGCACTTCACACATGCTGGGCAAACGACCTACCACTGAGCTACAGCCCAGCACTAAAATGTCAGGTCCCACCTAAAGAATGCTTTAACAGAATGCAAAGGGCATCAGCGATTTTATAAAGCCTTATCTGACAATTAGCAATATTTTCCCTTGAACGAAACCTTCATCTAGTTATTTTCGAGTTACCAAATCACCTAAGACTATCAGTCCCCAGCCCTCTTGGGAATAAATGGAATCCAAAGAAACTACTCCTACCACATCACCGGGCAAATAAAGTAGAATTAACAAAAAAAGACAGAATTGGTTGAGTATTCATCATAGCACATAAGAGCCACTCCATCTCAAAATTCATAGTCCTGGACTCTCTAAAGTATGTGCCAAATACTGCAAATAGCAGCCTTGGGCTCTTAGGCCCTCAAAGGAGCCAATGCCTCTTTCCTAGACTCCTTGGCCTTGATGATACACTCCTGTTTGACACGGAACACCACCCATGCACACACACACACACACACACACACACACACACACACCTACCTTGTCCCCTCCTGCTCTAGAGTAGAAACCAAACCTCCTTGGGCTGCTCTCAGTAACAAACTTATCATGTAAAACCATTTAGGCAGTTCATGAAGCATTAAACGTTCAGGACTCTTGGTAAATATCATTATTAAATGTGAACTTCTCTTAGTAAACCATATCACCACCTCCCCCACCACCACCACCAACCAGCATTGTAATTCTGAATCACGGTGTCCTGGGGTCTCTCCAAACTGCCTGCTAGTCTCTAGAACCAGGCAGATGTGTATCAGGAATGATGAGACACGTGATTAGGAGCCAGCAATGTGCTCTGTACCCAGTGGTACTCGACAAGCTGGTGAGTGAGTCAGTTCATTCTTTTAGGGCTCTCTTTCTCCTTGGTCTGTGGTGGGAACAAGCCTCAAAGAGCAAAGATGAGATTTTTACATGGCTGTATAGTCTCTGTTCACTTATTCTGTACCCCAAGGAAAAGAATGGGCACCACACATTAGGTAGCTACATAATGCCATCTTGAGGACAGCTTTGAATAGTGTTTAAAGTAATCAATGATATCATATAAAATCGTTGCCCAAATGAAGAGTCCTTGGCCATTGAATCTTTGAAATTAGCAGACAATTTTCTTTGTAGCTAAAGAACCCATTATCTAAGGAAACAGTGAAAACTTTTCTTAGTAGATAAGAGGGTTCTAAATTTGTTTCTTAGCAACGAGTTCCTTAAAGGAGCTCACAAGGACACAGTTTCTGAAGTGTCCTCAATACTGCATTTATATTTGGAAGGACAAGAGGTGGGGGAGTGTATGCTGGCCTGGAAAGAGAAAGGCATCTCTAATTTCTTCCAATTAGTGGCGCATACACTACACTATAGGACCCTTATACAAAATCTAGCCAATAGAACTGTAACACCTGCCTACATAGGCAGCAAGTACTCCCATTCTTCGTGAGGTCAGCAATTTAATAATTTAACAACCTTGAGGTCCCATGAACAGTAACTAGGGATTAGGTGTCTTGCTGACATATTAAGAGTTGTTCTAATACAGAGACTGACTGCATGCATTATCCTCAGCAGACAGAGAAATAAAGTTCTGATAAACTAACCTCGGAAAGAAACTTGGGATGATTTTGACATCGAATAGGGGAAATGTCTTACCTGAGTAAGAAGACCTAAATTGCTGCCTTCTTGGGTCCCATTTCTTAATTTGGTTTCCCAACTTTGCCTTCTAACGGCAACAGAACCACTGACAACACCAACTAATATTTAGTAAGTCTTTAGTGCACTAGTCGGCTCTCTGCTACTGTAACAAACACCTGATCTTATCAACTTATTAAAAAAAAAAAAAGAAGTCATTTTGGCTGAGAGTTTTAGAGGCTTTAGTCTATGACTGGGTACCTCGTTGCTTTGGACTTCTGACAGCACATTGTGGTAGAAGCCGTAATAGAGAAAAATCTTTCACTTCATGGCCAGGAAGCAAAGGAGAAAGAGCTTTCTTGTCCCCTATTAGGACGCCGAAAGCCTTCTCACCGAATGTCACTTCTTCAAGGTGCTGTCACTTAGGAATCGTGCCAAGCTGGGGACTAAACCATTTAAAATCTGAGTTTTTAGGGTCTGGGACATTCCACATCCAAACTATAATGTGCACTATTTTATGTAACTGTTGTATATTTATTGTCTATTTTAACTCTTGTAACAGTTCTTAGAATTAGCACTTGCTGAGCGTTGAATGAGCTTCTTAAAATTACACTATTATTTAGAAAAAATGACAGCGATTGGGGCTGAGGAGACTCGGTTGGTAAGAGGGCACATGAGAACATATGTCCCCTTCTCTAGCGTTCATTTAAAAGCCAGGTATGGTCTTGTGTGCCTGGCACACCCCAGGAGCTCACTTGCCTGCCAGACTAGGTAAAAATGGATGCTCAGTGAGAGACCCTGATGTGTGTCTCTCTCATCATTCCCCACTAATCTCTCTGTGTCAAGAGAAGAAGTGGGGAAAGATGAGTGGAAGATATTAGAAGCCTTCGTCTGACCTCCACAAGTGTGTACATGGATGACAGGTACATCCACACTGACCATTTACATGCATGCACCCCCAAACACATACATGCACAAATGCACACAGCACAAACACACACACACACACACACACACACACACACACACACACAGGCACAAACACAAATGGCAGAGATTAGGAACATATTGCTCACATAGTGACCAATCAGACTTCTCCAGATCACCATCAACAGTGAGATCTTTGTGAAGGTCTGAGGACCCTGGAATAATTAGGATGCTCAGTCTAAGATGTGTCCTCTGTCCACTCAAATCTCAGAACGTACAAATTCCGTCACACTGCTGGGAGACAGTACACATGGGGGAAGAGGGCATCTTAGCTGGCATTGCCCATTAAACCTGCTGCCCTAAAAAGTACTCCTCTGGTTATAACCAAGTTGATTTAAAAAAAAATAGACTTGGAAGCCTGCTGAAGTGTCTGAAGGGCTGCCTCAATGAACAAATTGCCCTCACACTAGGTGAATCCCTTCTAAGCAGCCATGTAGCTAAATTGTTTTCCCTTTTCACTGCTATCTCTGAGAAACCTGGCATCCACTGAGGTCCCCCTTCAGCAGTCCTCACAAACGCATTTTATTTCTTGGAAGAAAAAACTGTCCACTTATCCCAATAAGCATGAATTGAGAAAATTAGGTCTTCCCCCTCCCCCCGGAGGACATTCTTTTAGTGGAACAACCTGTCAGAACTGGGCCTTCAAAAACAAGATAGGATTTCAATATGAACCAGAAGAAAGAGAACGCTGAGTCTGAGCTGGTGATCTAGGCAACCAGATGCCTCCTGGTTTCCCTGCAGGCTCAGACCTGGGGGGGCGGGGGGCAAAATGAGCATCAGTATTCAAGGGCTCTCAGGAGCTAGAAACTGAGTATACAAGGAGATATGACGGTTGACTTAAATGCTTCCTTTGTGGGTTCCAGCTTCTTGCTCCCTGAGAATAGTCTCCTGATAAATAAGTTTTCATCTTTAGAGTCCTCATTATTTTTCCGTCAGTGGCTGTACCTTCAAAGGCAAGTCAATGTGTTTTTTTCCTCCCAGTTTAATTAGTTACTGTTCAATTTCTTAAACATATTTTTTTTTCTTTATTACAGAGGCTACCCTTCAAAGACAGACATTTCACCTGCAGCAAAATGTAAGTACATTTCCTTCTTGAGATCATATCTATGTTCCAGCTGTCATTCCTAAAACCTCCTCATCTTTAAGGCTCCCATCCCCTACCTCCTACTGCTGTCATTAAAGCCTGGAGTAGCCAAAAACAGCCAATGGCTTGAAGCTAACGTTTCACAGGACTGATTTGTATAATGCCGTGGAAGCATTTTAGAGATGGTTTTGGAAGCAGAATGAAATGGTGGCTATGAGAATATTGCATCTAAAAAATCTAAATGAAAGCAAAGGAAGGCGTCATGCATATTCATCATGACACTATAGCTAAATGACATCAAACATCTGAATAGTCACCGCCCCTTGAGTGACTGACTTATTTCTCTTTCGGCAGCCATTCCTCACTGTGGTTCACAGGTCCCTCCTTGTTTAGCAGCATGGTAGTCTCCTCAGTGATTCCTTCCTGTGTCTGCTGATGATGGCCCCTCTGTAAACCTGTGTTCATTCTAGAGTGCATCTCATCTCCTGTGTACGACATTCCTTCTCTTCTGGAAGATCAGATATAATTGTGGTGGTCTGAATTGGGAGGATAGGCAATAGGCATTGCACAGTTTTGCCTTTAACATTAGTGTGTGAATATAACCCCCCCCCCCCAGTATGTGTTTATGAAAAGCCTGTCTATCTCTGGAACAATCTGATAATGCGCAAGTTCAAAAGGCAGAGGGTTGATTTAGGTTCGATATTAATACTATAGGGTATACACAAGTAGCTGGAAGAGGTAATGAGTTCCCTGTCAGTGAAGATAAGTGGTCACGAGATAAACAACCACAGAGAAAAGGTTGAGACAGCTATTTGCAGCTCCTGGTTTATATGGAATTTCTAACAACGGGTGCATCTTAGCAGCCACTGAGGCATTTAACTAGACATTCTCAAACCTGTCAGAATTCCAAGGTCTCCCTGGATTTCTGCACACCGCAAATGCTCTAATAAATTCCCCTCAGATCATTTGGTCCCTGAGACGATGTGTTCAGCCGAACTGCAAGAAAAACTTAGCTTATACTGACTTCCCAGGGTGATGTCTTCCTGTTTGCTCACTCCAGCAAATTGACCCCACTGCTTGCCACTAACTATTCAAACATTGGCAACAAGAAGCCTTCACTCTCAGCATCCTTCAAACCTCACCTCTAAGTGATATGCTTCAAGAGACTGTTTTAAAATGTCAAGCTCTCCATGTTCTGTTGTCTTGATCTGGATTGCGTTGCAAAGACACCTGCGTGCTAGGAATATTTTAAGTGATTTTTACCAATAAAGTCACATTAGATTTTCATGAGTAGGTCTCCTTTCCATGTGTTATCATGAGCATATTGCGTATACAGATGTGGGAGCTTTTGCCCATTTTCTCTCTTTAGAACATAGAGCTCACTTCAAGGGAAACCACCTTGTGCTCATTTTCCTACGTATTCATATTTAATAGCTCTTTGGCATAGGCTACTGTCAGCTCAGTTCCCCCGTGTTTTAAGCGACTTAATACTAGATCCAAAATTGTAGTTTGTATGTGTTCGTGCTGAGCATCAGGTAAAGAGTGATTTAATGTTTTAAAGATTTGTCTCTGGCTTTGGTTATTTCCATCTATATGGGGGAGTGTATGAGTGCAGGTTCCCCGAGGTCAGAGAGGGGCTCAAATCCTCTCGAGCCACAACAGGTGAATGTGGGCCATCTCCTGTGGGGACTGGGGACCCAAGTTGGAGCCTCTGGAATAGCAATTCATGGTTGTCACTGCTGAGCCCGCTCTCCAACCCCCAATTTAATATTTTATAAGATTTGTTTTTATTTATTAATTATAAGTGAGTTAGAGAAGGAGAGGGAGAGAACCTTATACCAATGGGCAGAGGAGGAGGTGTCTGATCCCCTGGAGCTGGAGTTATGAGTGGTTGGCTGCAGGACTCAAGCTCTGGTGCCCTGAAAAAGCAGTATGTCCCCTAACCACGGAGCCGACTCTCTAGCTCCGCTAAAACGCAATTTAAAGCAGCATTTCAAACCATTATGTGGAAGCATAACCCTATCAATGATGACTGTTACTCCCAGATCTCTCTATCAAGACTTCTGTTAAAGCGCCCCTTACCTTGCTCTCAGAAGGAGAGCAAGGAATTGGCCTGATTCACCACAGAAGTTTCAAACGGTGTTCATATACAGTGCACGGTGACTGTAAACAGTGCTGGAATCTCACACTATCCAGACAAAGGGCGTCTGTTCAAATCCCCGAGTCTTCTCTGAGCTTCCGGAAGAAGGTTGGCTTTACCGGGGAGTCACAGAAATGCATTAAAACCACTAGGCTGGGGCTGGAAAGAATCATCAGTGGGTAAGAGCACTGGATGCATCTACAACGGACCCAAGTTTAGGTCACCAAGCACCCACATGTCAGCGCACAGTCATTTGTCACTGATGCCCATTTCTGATCTCTTTGGGCACCAGGCACTTACATGGCACACACAGACATAAGTATAGGCAAAATACAAATACACATGAAAATAAAATAAATGAAAATAAAGCTCTTTTAAAATAGGTAAGTAAAACAGAACCACCAGCCTTGCAGTGGAACCAGCTTCTCTGGAGCCCAAGGACATAAGGGTGACGGATACACAGTCCAACACACAGCCTCCGAGTCAGTGCCCCATTTACAGGGTCCCGGAAATGTGTACAGAACATGGAATACCAGCTTCACTACAGAAGGACAGCTTAGCCAAGTCAGGAAGATATGCCCCCATGGAAAACATAGGGAGGGCCGTGGAAGGAGCCTCTGCCCTCCGGAGCGAAAATCAGAGTTCTCACAGCTAAGCGCCGTTTCACTCTCGGAGGTGGCACGATTCTAAAAAAAAATGTTAACAGCTCACTTCCTAAGCTCTTTTATTATGAAAGATCAAAAGAGAAAGGAAGCTCGCTTTTGCTGCTTCAAAGGTTATAGTAACCACATAAGATTACATTGGTGGTGGGCACCTAAAATACATTGGGTGTGTAAGGGATTTCTATGAGTTTTGTTTTGTTTTACTTATTTGTGTGTGGGTTTGGTGGTTCTGTTTTTGCGGGGTCTCTGACATTCTGGTGACAAGCTTTGGGCCTTTAAATCCAAACGTTGGGCCTTTAACACCATATCGTCATAGAAAACAGAATCCTGCTGAGCCCAGGCAGTCTCCCTCAGCCTATTGTTGAGCTCAACTACCCACCATGTTCAAGACCACTGCCTCTGAGGGAGAACTGTCTTCTCTCTGGGTGGTATGGGTGAGAAAGTTGCCAAGCAAACCTGAACTGTCCAGAGGCCTGTAAAATGCGCAATTGCTTTTTAAGAGGCATGGCGATATTGTGTGTTCCTTTCGATTTTTTGGCAGTCTGGATTTTCTGCAATTTGTGGTTTTGCAATTTCTCTTTACACAGACAACACCCTGGCTCTCATTCAATGCCCCATTGGTGGGGCTGAGGTGGTGGTGGTGGGGGAGATTCCCCAGAGCTCTGTCTGCTCCAGTGAAAGAAGGAAACATTAATGAAAGAAGTCAGAAAGAATGTTCAAGAATGATGGAAGTCGGTGGGTTCAGGGGGAAAGAAGCAACTTTTAATAAATTGTGAATCTATGGTTTTATCTGGGGGCTTTCATAGTTTAGGCAAAATTTCTTTCTTCTAAAATCCTCTTGAAGTTTGTCTGGGTTACAGCGTCAGTCTTTTCTTCCTTTCTTCCTTTCTTCCTTTCTTCCTTCCTTCCTTCCTTCCTTCCTTCCTTTCTTTCTTTCTTTCTTTCTTTCTTTCTTTCTTTCTTTCCTTCTCTTCCTACTCCATCTCCTTATTATTGTTATTATTGCCACTACTAGTTATATTCCTCTTCTCCTTCTTTCTCCTCCTTTTCCTTCTCCCTCCTCTTCTCCCTTTTCTTCCTCCTCCTATTTTTCTTGTATTCACCAAGCTTAGAGGAGTTTTGTTCCCCCTGCCCCCCAACAGACTTCTACTGGCCTCTTCTTTGCATAAGTCTGTCTATGTCAACTTGCTAATTGCTTGTTTTTGTGTGAATTAAGTCACACATGCCAGAATCTGTTGTCTTGGTTGTGTTGTGATGGCCTTTGCTTCTCCTTCCTAGTGGCTGAAGTGGCCTTTGTAGAGGTCTCTGACGCCAAGTAGTACAGAGATAGCACTAGACTGGGTGGTTTGTTCTATCTTTGTTCATTGCCTCTGCAAAGCCTTGGCTGCCTCCTTTTTCAGAGTTGCTAGGCACAAAGCTGAAGAACTTGGAGCTGCAACCATGGCCACCTTGTATCCTTCCTATTCATTTCTTTGTCTCAAGGCAGATCCAGGTCTCCACATAGTAGATTCCCATTGCTCATGGCCTCTCACTTTTCGGCAGAGATGGAGGGCTAAAGGACACCTATTTCTACACTAGCCATGATTTAATGCCATGATCTCTTACATTTCTAAGAAATTTAAAGAAAATTGCTATTCGTATGTTAATTGCCATCTCTCAGTTCTACCTTAGAGAAAATATGGTCTTACTGTGACTCCTAAGGGTTAGCAGATCGTTCTTTTTACGGAATCGTCAACTGCAGGGTTTTATTTGGGGAAAACACATTCCATCTCATAAGGTACAATAGCCCAGTCTAAGAAACCAGAACAGCTTTGTAGGAAGCACCCTTCCTTCCTCTGTTCTGGTGGAAAGGCCCTCCTTTTTAACAGCTTGCCAGCCTGTCTTTTGCTAGCCTAAGACAGCTGCCCTCGGACTCCAGGTCATTTGTGCGGTCTGTGCTCCCTTGGATCAGCTTAGAAGCATCCATTCTTCCCACATGACAACCCTCCAGATATTTTATAATCTAATCGCACGTACTCTCAGAGTCTTCCTCATCCAGGCTCAAACTTCCCCAGTCCCATTAACCACCCTTCAAAGGACGGGGTGAATTAACCCTTTCAGCTTGTCCAGGTTCCCTTTTCAGTGTCTATCTTAAAATGTTACAGCCTGAAATAAAAAGATACTGTTGAGAAGCCTGGCCCTGAAGACTTCCAAGAAAATAAAAGGCAACAAAGCTTTCATCCCAGGTACAGGATTTCTTTTAGTCTAATGGAGAGAACATCAAGAAACTTACCAGAATTTTGGCCCCAAGGTTAACGCTGAAGACTTAGGAGGCCACATCTAAGCTGCCCCAGCTTTGCCTATGCTTCTGTACATGGTGTTCCATAACATAAGACCTTTACCTGGGTCTCTGGAACACAGCTCTGGCTCAGACTCTTCCTGAGAACCGACAGGAACTTTGATTTTATTTTTCCTTTTAAACCCCTGTTCCAGTTTGATTTGCCTCTTGACTTCACTCAAGATATTGGTATAGAATGAACATCTGGATTTTGAGCTCCTTAAGAGGGTAGAGTCATATTTTATTCAACTGTCTCCCCTGAAATGTCTGTGACATTTCTCCTGCACAACCCAATGTTCGGTGAGTGCTTTTCAGAAACCCATCAGCAAATTCTAACACAGGCAGCTCTCCAATCCCAACAGAGACCTATCTGTAGATTGATACTGGTGCCCTTTAGAAAATAAAAGGTTAGGTTTACACTTACTTGTCTGCTAGTACGTGGCAATCTTCTCCTCTAAAGCTGACTCCAATGGAAGCTCAGGTCTAGGTCACTTGGGTTATTTCCACACTAGACTTTGCAAGCCATGTGCTTTGTCTCATCTCCCTGAACCTGTTCCTGATGTGAAAACATGACATTATGACTGCCTCACAGGTTATTATAATGATGGATCCAGGTAAAGACTATAGGACTATAGGAAGACTATTGGTAACACGAAAGCAATAAACAATATACTATCACTATTGTTGCTTTTGTTTTTGTCATGCTAGGGGTATGTCAGTTCATACCCCTGTGTTAATAAGAACAAGGACAACTGGGCATAACTTGTTCCTAGTACTCTATGATAATCCCAATAATCCCAAACAATCATTTCAAGTCAGTGCAACTTGAATAAATAAACTACTTCATGGGCTACCTAATCTCAGATACACATTCCATGGAAACAGCCATCTAAGGAAGTAAACAACATGGTCAACACTTATAAAAGCCATTCAGAGAGGACTATCTCTCATTCTTCAGCAGGGCATTTCAAGATGCCTACCCACATTTCCTTGTGGTGACTGTTCATTCCTCACGTATGTGATGAAACACCATGTCCAAGGCAACTTAAGAAAGAAGGGATTTATTTTGGCTTATTCCAGGGGGAGAACCCACAATGGCAAGAGAGGCAGGGCAGCAGACCGCCCAAGCAGGAGACAGAGAGAGAGCACAGCCGTCAGCCACATGCAGGAAGCCAAGAGAGTAAATTGGAAGCGGGCAAGGCTATAAACTCTCAAAACCTACCCCAGTGATGTGCTTCCTCCAACAGGGCTCTGTCTCCAAAGGTTTCATAACGTCTCCAGGACCAAGTGTTTAAATACATGGTCCTATTGGGGACGTATCCCATTCAAACTGTCACCCTCCCCTTCCTCCCTATTGCTGTATGCTCTGCTACCCCACCTCATTTCGCTTTCCTTCTCATTTGCCCCTTCCCCCAATCATGCCTCATTCTCCATAATCACCAAGTTACTAGCGGCCTGTGGCATTCTCTCCACAACAGTGCGACTTCCTATGTAATTTTAATGTGATCTTCTCCCGCTGCTTCTGAAAATGTTACAGGGCTGTGCACTGGTTGTGCACACATATGTGGGTATATCCATTGTGTGCGTGTGTGTGTGTGTGTGTGTGTGTGTGTGTACTTATTGTAAGTCTTACTGATGAGACGGGCATAGAACACACGATTTACAAATAGCTATAAAACATAGACTACATTATCATAGCTCCCCTATAGCTAAGTGGTTCTCACAGGACTCTGCTGCTGTTCTGTGTTGAGCTCTCCTATCTGTAACCACCCGAAGGCTGCAAATGATGAGTGAACTTAGTTCCCATGAAAATAGAGCTGATATTTCTGATCATGCCCATGACTAAGGCTAAGGTGAAACAAGAGTGCATTGACATGCACGTCCCCTGGACTGTGAGCATGTGAGTGGTAAGCAGAGAACTAGTTTTTTTTTTTCTTTTAATACAATTGAATAACTCTCCAAATTTCTACACTAGTCATCATGTGACAGCCGTAGGCAGAACACTTCTCTTTGATTAATCTACATTATTAGAACTGTACCCATTGACTTCTTAATCTAGACACTTAACAAGGCAACAAATCAAAGCCTCGTCCCTAGTATTTGGCAACCTCTGTGGCACAGATGTAACTTCAAGGAGCTGGGGGTTAGGCTTGGTGGTAACACTCTTGCCTAGCAAGCACAAGACCCTGGATTTAGACCCTGAGCACCAGAAAAAAAAATGAGTTATTTAGGGAATGAACACTCCCTTCTAGACATTTCAAATACCAACACGTCAGTAAATGCAGCTAAGGAGCTATGCAGTGGCACACCTGAGTACATTACAGCATACAGAGGAAACACCAGGAGAACAACAAAATGGGGCAAAGCAGTCAGGAAATGATGAGCTTGGAGTATTCTCTTCCTTTGTCCTTAATACAAGTTATGTAACTGCCCTATATAATTTAACCTCTTAGAATGTCTGTGTTTAGCAAATAGCTGACAAATTCCTAAAAACTCTAACAATCGCTCCTTGTACAAACCCTCCCTAGCATAACACTGGCCCTTGCACTTTCCGTAGCAGTGGGGGTAGAAGTGGGAGGAAGAGCCTGAAAACTGTGGATATTTTTTTAAAAAGTTGCTAATATTGTTTTCTCCAACATACAAGTTATTTTTCTGAAAACCTGATGTAGAATTTGATCAAAGATCAAGGTGGTATGTATCTAGAAGCCATTTCTCTCTCTCTCTCTCTCTCTCTCTCTCTCTGTCCCTCTGTCTCTCTGTGTGTGTCTCCCTCTCACCATGAAGATGGTTTCCTCTTCACTGCAGATTATTGATTCAAAGACTATCTCACTGCATCTGTTCTACACAGTGCTTTGGAGCAGGGGCCACAAGCGCAGGTTAATAGAGAATGGGAATAGAATTGCCAGGATGTCAATATTCAGTGTACTCGCAGAGTGCCCAGTATAGTGCGACAGTGCACTGCCTGGATGGTGATGCTCCATGGGGCGTCTGCTATAGGACGAGACCTACTTGCTTCTCCCTGCAGCCTTAAGAGAGTTCCTCAGGTGTCCGGGTCAGTCTGACACCATGAACCACATAAAGGCCCAAAATGGCACAGACATAACCTCGTGGGCAGTTTAGCTCCACTTGACGCTTGGGAAATCCCCACGGCTTACAAACTCAAATGAATAAAATCTGTGAGGCTCAGGTCTTTTCGCTGGCTAGCATGTCCTCCGAAGGAAACATCAATGGCTTCTTTAGCTGTGACTTCATCAGGATGGCAGGAAGGGACAAGACTGCACAGACTACAAGAATTTCGCACAAAGTCCGTGGACACACTGTGGAACATTATGAAGACAGATACAGAATTAACCTTTTAGGACAGTGCCTATGAACTCATTCATCAGAGACAGAACGTGCTGGCTGAGAATGCAGCATCAGCGAGAAGAGAAATCACCTATCAAGTCCAAGGCCCTGACTTCCATCCCCAGCATCACAACAAAATGAAAGAAAAAGAGAAAACATTATGACTGGGCTGTTAGTATACACTATGTAAGTCCAAAGCGGGAGTTGAAAGCAGGAAGATTGAGAGCTTAAAAGCCCAGCTTATTCTTCATAGTGAAACTTCATCCAGTAATTGAGTCTGTTGGTAGAAGGAAGAAAACAATATGAATAATTAATATCCATTTTCCTTTTAACCAACACCTTATGATTTGGCTTTGTTGTGAGGTGAGAAGATGCTGAGCGAGCATATGTGGGCAGAGGAGCACTTAATGGAGAGTGGAGCTGAGGGTACCAGTATTCTGCTGCATATCTATCTGCATAATTACTTTGAGGCAGGGTCCCTCCCTGAACCTGGTACTAAGCTAGTGCCCACAGAGCCCCAACAATCCTCCTGTCTCCATCCCTCACTGTGCTGAGGTTACAGGCAGAAGCACAGCCATATCTGACTGGGGATTCGGACTTGGACCCTCATGCTTGCATAGCAATCATTCTTACCAACTGAATATGTCTTTAAACATAATTTCAACTTTAAGAGATTTTTTTTAAAAATAATTAAGTTCTTATAAGTAGAATTGAGCTACATATGCCCCTCTTCTTATACTGTTTTCCTCAGTCGTTCTCAAAAAACAAACCCACAATCCTATATGTTTATTCAAACTTTATCAAGACACTGCAGCCACCATTTCTTCATTGCTTTTAGGACTTTAAAAATGGTAACAATTAGGTCTCATCAGGAGTGGCTGCAGTGTCTTCTTCTGTGGCCTGGTAATGCTGCTTCCCTCTCAGGGGGAGGTAATTAAAGAGCAGGCCAATCAGTTCATGTCAGAGACAGTCCCCGTTCCTATTACAATAGAACCCACTTGGATACTGAACTGCCATGGGCTACATCTGTGCAGGAGTCTTAGGTTATCTCCATGCATAGTCCTTGGTTGGAGTATCAATCTCAGGAAAGACCCCTGTGCTCAGATTTTTTGGTTCTGTTGCTCTCCTTGTGGAGTTCCTGTCCTCTCCAGATCTTACTGTTTCCCACTTCTTTCATAAGATTCCCTGCACTCTGCCCAAAGGTTGCCATTAAGTCTCAGCATCTGCATTGATAGTCTGCAGGGCAGAGCCTTTCAGAGGTCCTCTGTGTCAGACTCCTGACTTGTTCCCTCTTGTCTCCTTCTGATGTCCATCCTCTTTGCCTTTCACTGCAGCCACTCCTGATGAGACCTAATTGACTGGGATCAGAAGGAAGGAAAAGAAGACCTCCCCTATCAGTGGACTTGGGGAGGGGTATGCATGGAGAAGGTGGAGGAAGGGAGGGATTGGGACAGGAGGAGGGAGGGAACCACAGGGGGGAATACAAAGTGAATAAAGTGTAATTAATAAAGAATTAAAAAAAAAAGAAAGACAAATGGGATGGACATTGGAAGTAGGAGAAAACAAGTAACAGGACAGGAGCCTACCACAGTGGGCCTCTGAAAGACTCTACCCAGTAGTGTATCAAAGCAGATGCTGAGACTCATAGCCAAACCTTAGGCAGAGTTCAGGGAGTCATATGAAAGAAAGGGGTGTTAGTGTGACTTGGAGAGAACAGGAGTTCCACAAGGACTGAATATATCTGGGCACAGAGGTCTTTTCTGAGACTGTCTCTCCAATCAAGGACCATGCGTGGATATAACCTAGAACCTCTGCTCGGATGGAGTCTATGGTAGCTCAATATCCAAGTGGGTTCCCTAGTAAGGGGAAGAGGGACTGTCACTGGCATGAACTCAATGATTGGCTCTTTGACCTCCCCTCCCCCCAGCAAGGAGCAGCCTTGCTAGGCCACAGAGGAGGACAATGTAGCCAGTCCTAAAGAGACCTGAGAAGCTAGGGTCAGATGGAAGAAGAGGAGGACCTCCCCTAGCAGTGGACTTAGAGAGGGGCAGGGAGGAGATGAGGGAGGGAGGGTGGAGTTGGGAGGGAATGAGGGAGGGGGCTACAGCTGGGATACAAAGTAAATATACTGTAACTAATATTTAAAAAATAAAATAAAGAAAAAAATGGTAACAATTTATAGATACTATTTATTTCCTGTCAGTCCATTCTGTGTTTCTGAGGTTAACCCAAATAGACAGTTTTGCTGTGTCAACTTTAGAACAGATGACAGCACACTATGATGCTACTCACTCTGTTATCTATTCCATCGATGAGCTGTTACATCATTGACAACTTTTACAGTTAAAATACAGGCTGAGCATCCCGGGGAGAGGAAATGAGTGAGGCACTTGCTGCTCAAACAGGAAGACTTGAGTTCAAGTTCCCAGAATTCACAGAAAGCAAACAACTGTCAAGACCGGCCCTCAAACATTGGGCAAGGAGACAGAGAGAGGCAGGTCACTGTGAGCCAGCTTGCTGCCCACAGTGGTGGTCAAGAACGACACTGCATCAAGCAAGGTTGAAGGCAAGGACCAACACCTGAGCTTGTCCCCTGAACTCCGCACATACACACCTGCATTTGCGCATGCACACAGAGACACACGGATATACACACCAGTCAAAAAAAAAAAAAAAAGCTAAATTATCATCCTATGACATTATGCATCTGAGCAGAACTCTCTCCAGGATACCTAGTTATGAGCTTGCTGGGCTCTGAGGCATGCACCTCATAGATACTACCAATAGTGCCAAGCTGCCCCTCTGAGGACTGGCCAAACCATATTCCCGTGAGCATGTCACATAAGTGCCTGTCTCTCCAAATCAACAGATTACCTTTAGACTCCTAATTGTTTTTAAGATGCCAGATAAAATGGTGTCTCACCTGCTTTTCAAGTCCCTAACACCCAAGACACTGGAGCATCTTTGGGTGTACGTTGGTCACTCCTGTCTCTGTGGCTTACCTATTCTTTGCTCCTCATTCATCAGTTACTATTTTATTTATGTGCATTTGCACCAAGCTGTCGATTCTGGATTGGAATCTATAGACTGTTATGTGCAAATATCTTCCTCTGGCCAGTTGCTAGTTTTCCATTTTCCTTTTGTAATGTTTACTGTCGACACATTTATAGTTTGCTCCCGGTTAAGTTATTGAACTTTTCATTTGGGTTTTGGTTTTTGTTATTTTTTTTTAATCTTCTCTACTTTGATGTTATTTATGAAGGTGTTTTCTCAGCACCTTGTTTTAGAAGTTTTTTGTTTCATATTTTGCTTTGATTTTGCCGTAAACTTATGATCTTCCTGCCTCTGTCTTTTGAGGTCTGGGATTATGGGTGTATATAAATACACCAGGCCCCAGAGTTCAGCCATAGACTGACATGAGTTGTGGGCTGGAATCAGTGGCTTTGGAACTAAAAAAAAGTAGGAATAAAGGCTGGCAGATTCTGCCCGAAGGAGTGTTATACACTGGCTATTGCACATAGGATGCTGGGAAGGATGCAGTATCTATGGGTAATGTGGGTGTGACTGGCTTTTCTAATCTACATTATCTGCCACACTCAGCACATTAATACCGAAAACTTAGGCCCAACATATGTACTTTGTCACACACTAGTTAAGAGGCTTAACACGCTTAGAGAAGATGGTCAGTAAAGAAGATGAATGAGGGGCTGGAGAGGTGGTTCTGTGGGTATAGTCAGTACAGAAGATGGACAGAGGGATGAACAGATAGCTCAGTGGTTAAGATTTCCTTCTGCTCTTGCTGAGGACTGAGTTCAGCACTCATACATTGCCCACTTGTGTTCTCTTCAGGGACCTGGACTCATGTGAACACACACACACACAATGCACATATACACAATTTAAAGCAATAAAATCAACCACTTATAAAGGAAGGTGATGACTATGCCTATTGGACCCATTAGAGGCAAGGTAAACACGGAGAAAAGTAACTCTACAGGAATATAGTATAACCAGCACACTGGAATCCATGTGGCCTGTCGCCAAAACTACCCATGAGCAGAAGCAGCATTGAATTTTCAAGTTGTGCTTTTCTGTGGAAATCATCAGAAAGGTCAGTGGATGAATATCTCAGAGGTTTATCTCGTCTCATATCCAGCTAGTAAGCTTCATAGAAAATGGGGGAAAACAACGTTGTCAATCATCCCAAAGTTCAGTCTTATCTCCCTGTTCAAGGATTCAGCTTTGTCTCCCAAGACTCATGATGTTGGTGCTTTTTACAGCTCCTGAACTTTTCCCTCATTATCATCTCCCTCTGTTTTCTCATACTCCCAAGGTCACTGAGCCTGGGATTCATCCCAAGGTATCACTTTGGATAGGATTAACTCAGAGCAAACAAACAGTTAATAGTATATAGTTGTTGAGATATTTATAGTGTGTGCTTGCCTATTCATTACTTTCTGCAATATGAAGTACATTTGCATCTCTAACTTATAAAATACAAAAGTGCCTTTACTCGCTTGACTCATGCCCCATCACTAAGGGCACAGGTCATATGACAATGTTTGTCATAACATCCCCAAGGTGGTTGGTACACACCACATTCCCCAAAGAAACTGTCTCAGTGACTCAAAGAAATGCACCATGGTCTCCCACATCTTCAACTCACAGGAGGGCAACCTCTGGGAACCTAAATCTGAGGTCTTCACAAGCTTGGAAAGTTTATTCCTGGAGCATTTCAAAAGGGAACTAGACATAGAAGGATGGACTACAGTGAACCAATTTACTGACAGACTATAACCCAAATGCCAAGTTTCAGATGCTAAATAGATGTACATAGTTGGCTCAGTTAGTGAGTTTTCCTTGAAGGAAAAGCTATGTGGGATACTAAATCATAGTTAAAGTTTAATGTCAGGCAGCTCAGGAGACTTGGAGGCATTTATTCTTCTTAGGTATATGTTATTCTCTTAAGATTAACACGCTCATCCACTGGAATGCCCCAGGCAATGACGAGAAATAACTATGGCATCCTTGCTCGTTGACCGTTTCCTTGGGCTGCAGGCTGTTCTTCTTATGCAGAAGCCCCTGTCTTCAAAGTGGATCAGTATAATTGATTGGATTTCATGTTACTTTGAGATCACATTTCAGTTGTGCCTTTCCAGTATTCAGCAGATGCTATTGTGCAGAGATCTCTCACTGCCCACAGCCTTCAGGAAGCCACTGGGTTATATCTACCAGTGATTTATTGCAACCTCTGTCTCTGTGCTCTTACCTCGTAGGGCAATCCTCTTTCACGTATGAACAACATGCTCAGTGTTTGCGTCTTTTTTCACCTGGATGCTGAAAAATTCGGAAGTGTGTGGTGTAAGGGGGTATTGCTTGGTTTGGAGAAAATATCTGTCAATACCAAAAAGTGAGAACATTGAAAGAAACAGAGGGAGAGTTACAACCTTCTCACCTCATTTGCACTTTCAGCCCTAAAGGCAAATGCTTAGTCAGCTCATGAATCTATGTGGTCTGAGTCACCCTTAGGTGAGGGCTGAATCACTTGGCCATACAACCTCAGCACAGCTGTGATTCTTACTCTAACAGGAGACTGTGGAGGAAAAAAAAAAAAAGGAAGGAGCTGACCTAACCTTGCCTTAGCCCTCTAACCTTGCCCCAAGTTGTCATAGGAATCTCGCTTTCCTGCTCCTGGGTCCACTCTATCTCCTTCAAATTAGTGCAGATGAGATGCACAATAAAATATGAGAGGACAAACTTATTATATGTAATATATATGATGTATAATGCATGGCATACTGTCAAGGATGAAAGCAGTCAGTGGACAGAGTTTAGGGAGTGTTATCATCTAGGGATCTGGGTGGGGTTAACTTTCTCTGCCCGTTAAAGAACTAAAAGACGGGAAAACTGGAGCACAACAGGTAGAAGCAGGGAGAATCGAACACAACAGACAGAATCAGCCGAGGAGAGGTTTTGATTAGAGGTGAGGAAACACAAAATGCATACAGAAAGCTCTTCTCAAAAGAAGAGAAATTCAGTGGCAGAAAGTCCTTGACAGCTAAGTTTCTTAAGGGTCTATGAAGTATCCTCCTTCATTAATTTAGGGGTAACCACTTTGAACAAAAACAAGGTGGTTGATAGCCCATAGCTTTAGTATAAATACATTTTGATCCAGAACTTGTTGAGTTGGCCCGCCATCAGGGCAGCCCTACTAGCAAGAGAAAAAGCCTGCCAGATTTTTGCCTTAAGGTGCCAGATTTTTCTCCTCAGGTTGGAGGGTGAGTAAGAATTTAGCCATCTTGGAGAAAAAGGAGTCAGGCAACTTGGACGTTCAGCATCTTTATTAACTCCTCATGGCCCCTCTAACTATTTGTCTGCCTATCAGGGAATCTGTCTAACTCCTGGTCCCTCAGTAGGTTATATACTATTTTCTAAAGCAGTAGCCCTCAACCTTCCTAATGCTAGACCTCCTAATACAGTTCCTCATGTTGTGGTGACCCCCAATCATGGAATTATTTTCATTGCTACTTCATAACTGTGATTTTGCTGCTGTAAGGAATGGCAAATATCTGATATGCAGATGGTCTTAGGAAACCCCTGTGAAAGGGTTGTTTGACCCCCAAAGGGTCGTGACCCACGGGTTGAGAACTGCTGTTCTGAAGACTGAAATAGACAAGGGTTTCCTGAGCAGGTGACTGACAGGTCCATTTGGCTCAACTCCTTAAGGGACATAGATATGGTTTTGTTCTTTGCCAGATGTCTTAAGACTTGGAGGGCAGAGCCACATGCCTCTGTCAGTGGCTACGGATACAAGCTGAAGACATGGCTCACGCAGCAGCCTAAAGAGCTTTCATTTCTTTTTTTTTTTTTACATTTTCTTTTTTTTCTTTATTAATTACACTTTATTCACTTTGTATCCCCCCTGTGGTTCTCTCCCTCTTCCCGTCTTAATCCCTCCCTTCCTCTACCCTCTGCATGCATGCCCCTCCCCAAGTCCACTGATAGGGGAGGACTCCTTTTCCTTCCTTCTGATGCTAGTCAATTAGGTCTCATCAGGAATGGCTGTGTTGTCTTCTTCTGTGGCTTGGTACAGAGGACCTCTGAAAAGCTCTGTCCTGCAGACTATCAATACAGATGCTGAGACTTAATGGCAACCTTTGGGCAGAGTGCAGGGAATCTTAGGAAAAAAGTGGGAAACAGTAAGATCTGGAGAGGACAGGAACTCCACAAGGAGAGCAACAAAACCAAAAAATCTGAGCACAGGGGTCTTTCCTGTGACTGATATTCCAACCAAGGACTATGCATGGAGATAACCTAAGACCCCTGCACAGATGTAGCCCATGGCAGTTCAGTATCCAAGTGGGTTCTATTGTAATAGGAACAGGGACTGTCTCTGACATGAACTGATTGGCCTGCTCTTTAATTACCTCCCCCTGAGGAGCTTTCATTTCTTGAGGGATCTTCCCTCATGCAAACCTTATTCCAGGATGTCACCACAGAAAAGAATTTAAAGATGAGCCAGAATGAAAGGGAGTTAGAGTTTATTAAAAAGGATTTTTAGTTTTGATTTAAATGTTAGGCTTAATAGAAAGAAACAAACTCAAGAAGAGAATAAGACACACCCAAGAATGTGGGTGTGGGCTTTTCAAAGAAGACCTATAGCTGTTTTTGTAATACCCGAGTACCCAATTCTGGTAGAATCTGAAGTTATCTTTAAAAGGTAGCTAAAGAAGTTAAGTGAGATTTAATCCTCAGTAGCCAGAATTAAAGGTGATAAGGTAACACTCTGGGTCACTAGCGTTATTCAATAAGTTTACTGTAAAGAAAATGTAATAGGCTTACAAAATTATCCGGAATTATCTGGGAAAGAGGTAAACCTACGCCTTGGTCACACCTCCCCAATCCTTAAGCATGGTTCACTGCTATACATTTTTTAATTTGAAATATCTCTGCGTAAAAGGAATTGTAAGTAGGGTCACAGTGAAACCACTACCCTAGACTACTCTGTGGGCAGAAAGAAAACTTTACTGGGGAAACAAACTGCCTGTCTGCCTTCAAGAAGGCAGCAACTTGGCAGGTTTTGTGTTGGGTGCTTTGAGCTGATACATGCTACTTGGACTGTTTGAGAACTAGATGCCCTTGCCTGAGTCAGTTGAACAGTTGGGGACAGATAAATGGAGGTAGTGTCTTTTTAAGGAATGCTGCATTTTGGCTTCTGATTACCCAATAACAGTCCTTTTTTTCTTAGCAGTCAGAGTCCTTCTGTTGAGGACATTGTCAACAGCACTTCCATGTGTGGAGTCCAGTTTGGATCTAACAGGAATACTGTCTGTACATCAGCACCTTTTACAACAAATGTAGCTAACTGTGCCTGAACTGTTGATTGTCTGCTGATGAGAGGCTTTATCCAGACTCCAGAGAGGCACTCCTTCCCTGTCCCCTGCCCCTACCATTTTTCCCTGCCTTTCCATCCTGCCATCTGTTTCTACTGTCTCCACTTGGGGCTGGAGGACAACTCAGATCCCAGTGTTTTAAACAAGACATGAAATAACAGAGTAAAATTTTTAAAAAGAAGGAAAGAAAAATCATGTGTTTTTAAAATGTGTTTTATCAGATGGAAAGAGCTTTCCCTCCAAAGGCCCCAACAAACCATTGCTAACTCCCCCTCCGCCCTTTTGTTGGACTCATAGTTACACTTTCATTCTAAGGCAACAGTGACTCTCAACCTGTAGGTTTCAACACCCCTCGGGGTTGAAAGACCCTTTCACAGGGGTCGCATATCAGATATTTACATCACAATTCATAACAGTAACAAAAATACAGTTATGAAGCAGCAACAAAAGTAATTTTATGGTTGGGGGGGCTGGTCACCACAACATGAGAAACTGTATGAAAGGGTCACAGCATTAGGAAGGTTGAGAACCATTGTTCTAAGGAGAAACATTATCCATGCTTTCCCTTTCCTGGGACACTAACCAGTGCTGTGAGGGGGAGGGGGGTCCACCCTTGGTGACATTCAAGCCTGTAAACATTTATTACCTACAAAACCCACTCTGCAGAGCAGCCTTTTAGGCCACATTTGTAAAGTCCTACCTTAAAGGGACTCCTCAGAATGCCAATTTTTTTTTCCATTCAAATTTCATTGTGTTTTGTAGTCTTGACAATTAATGGTTTTTAAATCTCATTGTTGTGCTTCCCAAAGTGAGGCTTGCAGTAATCCTGGGTATGTATGTGAATTACTCAACCCTCTGATTGCTTATTTGTCTGTAACCCCTTAGAACTGGCTGGGTATAACTCCAAGAAATCACATTTAGTTCTGATTCAGTGGCTCATTTTGACAATATGCACATTTAGCTGAATGGCCAAAGAAAAATAACACTTACATTGTGAAAGGAGTGTTTCTTGGGTCCTGCTCAATAAGCTTTTGCCCGGTATGAGAGTTAGTGGGAGGCAAGCCATTCTGTGCCCTTTGCAAACCCATCACAAAATGAAGGGTTCACCAACTGTAAAGCAGTTCTGGCATTGTGTGTGTGTGTGTGTGTGTGTGTGTGTGTGTGTGTGTGTGTGTGTGTTGTGTGTAAAACACTCTGGACCTAACTCCAAGAACTAGGGTGCCAGCTAATCACAGTCATAAAAGCTGCCCCCAGCCAATGGCTTCTGGATTCACTGTCCCACACACTCAATAATGAGAAGCATGGACAATGAGCAAGTAAAGAAAAAGAAGTAGCTTTATCAAGGAAAAGTGATTAAAAAATTCCTAAGCATGGAAGGGGTCCCAAGAGGGATGCTACCATGCTTTTCTACCTAGTTGTCTTTTATGGACTTTATGGCAGAAACTGGAAGGACGCTAAGGGGATCTTTATGGAGAATTCTCATTTCTATTTTTAACACATTATGCTACAAACCAGTGATGCAGGCTTCCTTGGGCCGACTATAGAGATGACCTTGCTTTCCTCCTCTGGTCAGTGGGGAATGGGTTCATGTTCTCTGTAAGTAGTTCATAATACACCATGGGCTCTTCACCCTGACTTCCTACATGATGCTCATGTCTGTTTCCATGGCATCTATACTCAAAAGAGCTACTTCATCCATCAGTAAACATCCTGCCACACTGGCTACTCTGGTCTTAATGGGGAAAGGTGACACAGTACACTCTATGAATGGAGAGCAGTTAATTTTCACTGCAAACTATGACCATATACATTTTTACTTTACATGTTCACTTTAGAGTCCAAATCTCACTTGTAAACTCTGAAATCCTGTCAGTAACATTTCAAATCAACTCCATAAAGTGATACTATTTTTATCTGTATAAGGGGGGGGTAGAAATCGCCCCATTTGTTTCTGATGCTTTGAAGGAAAAACATTGGAAGCTGTTTTAATTGTGTCATTAAATTGAAGACTAAATAGAAGTGGGAGCTAGGAAACGAGATCAAGAGAGCTTCTCTGAGGAAACGAGAAGGCAAATTTTATTCTGAAATTTCCACATGGCGCTGCAGCTGTGCTGGCAACTGGCTTTGGTCGTTTTGCTACAGGACTGAGTCATGTTTATGGATTCTTTTAGTGGGAGAACTTTTCTGTGATTTAGTAAAGAAAGGGACAGCAGCATCAACTTAGTAAAAGGTCTGAGAAGGAACAGGTAGGGCTGCTCCCTGAACAGCGTGAAAAAGCTCCTTCCTACGTGTGTCTCCTTACTGGTGTGCATGCTACCTGTCTCAACAGAGGCCTGTGCACATCAGTGCCAATTCTTCTGCACTGGTTCCCACCATCACCTCCTCTAAGAAGAGGAAGACAAAATCAGCAGCATCTTCAAGTTGACTTTACACCGCCTGTGGGGGCAAATCTTTCTCCGTCACATGTATCTCCAAGGAAGTACTCTCTTCTAGGAAAGCAAACCCTAACCAGTATGGTAGAGACAGGCACTGACCCAACTCAAGTTCCTGAAGTAACTCATATTACAGAGTTGCCGGGCTAATGTTTGCAGGCTCCTCTTGCCTTCTTTTTCTTTTCACTTCCTTTACGAACCTTCTCTGCTCCCACCCCTATAGAATGCACGTGTTGAAGGACTTAGTCTTTAATCAGGGCCGAGTGTGATGGGTTTCCTCTGTAATTCCAGCACTTAGGAATCTGAGGTACGAGGATTAGGGGTCCAAGACCAGCCTCAGCTCTACAGTAAGTTTGAGGGCAGCCTAGGCTACATGTGACACTACCTCAAAGAACAAAACAACAGCAGCTGGGGCCCAAATAGTTTTAACAATAATGTTAAGTTTTTTTGAAGTGATTAAAATTGGGAATTTTCCAGTCAGAGCTTTTACTTAGATGATGCGACTAGTACTGTCATCTGAACTGTTATTTCTTCGGGAAAAGGAGAATACTTTACATTAGAAAAAGAAAAGATGAGAGAGTCAAGTGCAGGGGAAGAAACAGACCATGAAACCAGCACCCAGAGTGATCTTCATTAGGACAAAAGGCCTCAGCACAGCAGCCTGCCGTAATCCAGCCTTGACATGGGAGGGTATCAGTAGAGACAGAACTCTGGAACATGGACACGGCAAGATGGGACCTTGAAGGAAGTCTTCCCTTTAAATGTGAAGATCTGCATTAGGGGAGATAGTCACAGTTTACCAAGACGGGAGAGACACGCACTTCCTGAGCACAAGAGAAGTCTCTGACTCAGATTTTCAGAAGAATGGCCATACTTCTCGTATCACTCACTAGTCTAGGCAGCATGGCCTCCATGAAGAAGGGCAGAGAGGAGGGCGCGAAGTGGGACCATAAACTTATCTTGTAGCTGTTTTCCTATCAGTTCTTTTCCAGAGAGAGAGAGCTGCGAAAGGGCATGGCCTGGTAGCTTAGATACAGGCATCAGGTCCACTTCTTAGAAATATAAGCAGCAACCTTCGATGAATGTGGCGCATAGCTGATGTTTATGCAAAACCCAGATCCACAAATGCTGAAAGGTAGTCCATCATCAGGGAAAAATGGAAGAATACTATAAAACCTCTACTTGGATCTCATCTTTTATGCATTCACTGATTTCTTATATTTTATGCGCTTTAGGTACCAATTACTCTTTCCAGAACTCTTTTTAATTTTGTCCTAGCTTTATGCCGCACTGTTAACCAGCACTTGTCAAGAGAACATCAAAGGGAGCTTAGAGATGTGCAAATCTCAGCTTGTGCTAGTTTCTTTGTTTGTTAACTCTGTTTAGCACTGCTAATACAGCTACCCGTTTCCCGCTTTTCTTTCATTTCTATGGAACAGCGTGCTTCCTGGTTTGCCTTTTTGTTGCTGTGATCAACGGCATGACCAACCTAGAGAAGGAAAGAGCTGTTCTGCTTACAGGTTACTGTCTATCCTTGAAAGAAGCGAAGGCAGGCACTCAGGGCCGGAGCATGAAGCAGAGACCACAGAGGAGCAGTGCTTATTGGCTTGCTATCCCTGGCTTCCTCACACAGCCCAGACCCTCCTGTCTAGAGATGGCGCTGCTCACAGTGAGCAGAGTCCTCCTACATCACTTAGCAATTAAAAAAAAAAAAGTATCAGAGACATGGACATAAGCTAATCTGTCCCAGGCAACTATTCAGTTGAGATTTCCCCTTTACCAGGTACTAGGGTCCTAACTGGGGTCCTAACTATGGCAGCAAGCAAAACTATACTAAACTACTGTAGCAGCTGCAGATGACAGTATTATTGCTACTACATCACCGAGTACTTACAAAGATACTTGAAATAATTATTTGGCAAAGGGAGGCACAGTCTGAATTAGATTATAAAAAAGGAAGTTGGGGCATTACAATACATTAGATGTACAAACCACGTACAGTGGAAGTAAGACAGATTTTTTTTTTTTTATAAATATTTCAATCCCATGTTTTAAACACACACACACACTTAGGAGGCAGGAGAATAAGGCAGAAGGTAAGGTCCAGAAGGCCTGGAGTAAAGGCTAAGAAATTAGCATATGAAAGACAGCAGTTGGCACCGAGGAAGGCTGGAAATCCTCCAATTAAATCGGGCCATCAGTGCAGCCTCAGAGATGCTCCAATGCGTTTGAAGGTGACCAGGACTCATTCCAACACTAAACTTCACTTCCCTGGGTGGAGAGTTAAGATGCTAATGAGAACGCAATGCATGAGGCTGTTGGTAAAACTACAGAGGACACAGCTTGTGCACACCATGAAAATGAGCTCAAAGGCCCCAGCAGTGTGACAGACATTAAGGCCCCCAACTCTAGAGCTGAGCCCCATATGCTGCTGAACTCTCTCACTCCCTTCGGCAATGCATTTTTCTCTAATAAACTGTCCCTGCTTCTGCTACTCTCTGCTTTTTTTCTGCCTAATTCCTTGTTCCAGGACCCAAGAACCTAGAAATGCTCCATAGATGCCACTGAGCCTCAGTAGCTGAAGTATCACTGGATTACATATATCAGAGGCATCAAACAGTTTTCCCACAGCAGTCGATGCCACTTATTATTCTAAATAAAAAGTATTTATTCTGTGTTGGGAACTAAACTAGATTTTATACATCCCCCCTGCCCCCAACACACACACACTTTCCCAGTTGCCTGGTTTAATCTTGTAAATAACGTGGCAGTCTACAGAAGAAATTGACTGTTAAGATCAGGGTTTGGCAGGTCACGCCAGTAATCATAGGATTATAGACCCTCCCTTTCTACCCACATCTCCACTGACTCCTAACCCAGTGTTTTGGTAGAAGTCATGATTTCCATCCTCAGACAGACCCAGGGGCATTGACAAGGCTATGCAGCTACTACCTACACCGAATCCTAGCTAGTACACACACCTATAAGCATAAGGACAGGTATAGATGCCTCTCTCCCAATGCCACTAGTCTGTCACCAGCCTTCCAGAATTTCCTCTCCCTCTTATTCATCAGTACACACACACACACACAAAATAATAAACAAACAACAACAACACACACAAAAAAAGCATAGTTCCATGTGTCACACAGCAGTCTGGGCCAGCCACTTAACCATGTTCCTTACATATGTTATGCCTGAAGAAATAAATACTTGTCAAATGAATATAAAATTTAACACAACATTTAATAACCAGAGCAGCTTTCCAAGGCATGAAAGATTGTTTTGATGTAGGTAGAAGGCAGAAGTTGATAGAGAGCAGACAGTGTAATGAAAGAAGTTAAAATTCAACAATCTAAGCCCAAAGCCAGGCCCTTCTCCTCAAGAAGGCCCTCCCCAGAGATCATCCCAAGTGGAAGATCTTTGCAGTTAGGTTCTGAGAACTCATTTTATTACATTTGACTTGGAAATCAATTTAATGCTTGTCACAGTTGCCTCAGAAGTGGCCCCTGAGACAAAGATGAAAGCCATGTGGTTTTCTTAGAAGGCCATCCCAGAAAGCATGAGTAAGAGGGTGGGGAGTGGAGCCCCTGAGGGAGAGCTGTCCACCTGTCAAGTGAGTGAACACCGTAGCAGCTGACCTGGAGGCCGGGAAGATAGTCAAGGGAGGCAGGGGCGGTAGTGAAGAGAACACTCCCATGTGTGAACAGCCTGGGAAGGAGCTGGAAATTCCCAACTCATCCAGAGGCTGCCTGGGAGAACACGGAGCACCAAAGCAAGCCGCTGACCCACAGCTAAATATATCCCGAGTGCTGAGACCCTGGAAGAAGACATTGTTCAAGATCGTGAAACCAGATCCAGATAAACGGCAGATGTGCCCTATTTGTTGTGTACAGGAAGTCTCAAAATGGTAAAAGCTTATCTCAGCTGGTAATTCAAAGAAAACCCATTCCACATCCTAGTAGGGTGATTCTTAGAACTTGACATAGGAATCTAAACCTCACATGGAAAAACAGAAGGCCCAGACTAGCCAAGTCAGTCTAAACAGGGACGAAGGTTGGACACATTTGCCACAAATAGATAGCTAGGCTTCCAAAAGCCCAGTCATTAAAGCACTCAGTGTTCCCACAGGGGCAGCACACTAAGAGGTTTCAAAATGAAGCCTAGAGGCTCATGGTGGCTAAAAGCAGAGGTCATTCGACCTCGGGGCGGGACATTGGCCTCAGTGGCTTTTCAGGAAAAAAAGAACCAACAGGTAGACTTTGCTTTCTTCTTCCTTAAGGAAATCAGCTGCCCCGATTCCCTCACTGAAAGTTAATTGCTGAGGATGTTACCAAGGTTTCTGGATCTCCTGCTACACCGTGGTTAACACTTTCCCCAAAGTGGGGTGCTTTTCTGGGATGATTTTGCAGTTTGCCCCCATTGTACTTCACTCCCTTCCACATCCTCAAGGGAACAAGAGCCCATTGTTTGCATAAAAGATAGAAGAGAAAAGATAGCATGAGCTATGCATCCTCAGTAGGTCCCTGTTCCCTCTGAAAGCTTTGGCTTTGAACCTCCCCACCCCAATTGTAATCCTTCTTTAGAACCCAGATAGTGTTGGGGCACAGTGACATTAAACATCCCCTCCACTGTGTTATAGTTTTTCCTACCTCAAAATGCATGGCTCAGATGGTGAAGCGCTTGTCACCCAAACACAAAGACCCGAGCTTGGTCTCTAAAACACATGTAAAGATGCTGGGTCTCTGGGTGAGCAGAATCAAGAAGGTCTCTGGTGGGCTTTGCTAGCTACTCTCTAGACCACTGAGAGACCCTGTCTCAAAACAAAAATGTAGATGGCACTTAAACACCTAAGGTTGTCCTCTGGCTCCTTCATGTAAACACACACACACACACACACGTGAAACTCCCCACACACCTATGAATGCTTACACATATGCATATACACAAAATGCATGACAAATAACTTTCATGGGGTGTATGAACTGTTGAAATATTCATAAACCCTGAAACCAAGTCTCAGCTCATAGAACTTCGAGGGCACAATAAGAGAAAGAGACAGTAGTGCAAACGCCATGAATTTGTTTTTCTTAAATGGACATGCTGTCACTCGAAATGCAAGCATAATTACCATCTCATTAATCTAGGAAGTGCGGCATTGTGTTCAAAATAGTGAATCAATACAAAGTTCTTCCCACAAAATTCTTAACTAGGTCTATGAATTAGACCTAGTGAATTTTTCCACTGAGAGGGGAAGGCACACCTAAGAGATTTAGTAACTTGTCTTCATCAAGCTAACCACTGATGGAAAAATATGAGCAATCTAAGCTTTCCCTTCCTCACTACAAAAGACAATCAGGCATGCTCAGATACTTAAAATATCATGGCTACTACTGATTAACACTCAAGGCTTTACTATGTCTAAACCATTTGAATGGTTGTTCCCACGTAGGAAAGTAGGAAACGGTCACATCATTTAATTTATTGAAGTGTTGGGCTTTCCAAAAGGGAGATGAAATTGCAACAGCCACATACAATCTTGTTAGTTACGAAAGATAGTCTTCTTATTAGTAATATTTAAAAAGCGTATTCGGTATTATTCCAAAGAAAGGTCAACTGTATTTGCTGCGGGTTTCTTTCATTGGTGTCGTTTTCTGTGGGAACTTTACACAGCTTTGCAATGGTGTAAGAACATTCCGCTGTAGTTCATCAGAGGGGCTGCTGGAGACACAATCAATGACTCAGTGAGTCAGTCGAGTAACAAATGAAATCTGATTTAAGTGTGTAGTTTTTAAACGAGATCTCTTCAGGGGAGCAGGAGCTACCCTAGTGAAGCCAATTCTTGACTTAGTTGCTTGTAAATCAGCAGTGGCCTTTGCAGAGAAGTTAGCAGGTGAGGCAGCAGCCACCAGACTGATGACCTGAGAGTTGGGTTCCCAGAAGCCACATTGTAGAAGGAGAGAATCAACTCTTACCAGTTGTTCTCTGATCTCCACACATATACCGTCTCTCATTCTCTCTCTCTTTCTTTCTCACACACACACCACTCTGAATCAATAATTTTTTTAAAGAAGTTAACAAGGAGTATTGATCTCTCACTGCTCAAAGGGTTTGTGCCATGTTTTTTTTTCAAATTTTCAGATCATTTTTCCATATCCAACCCACGTAGTTGAGAGGAAAGAAGGGAAGTAGGGATACGGAGGAAGACAAAGAGGAAGAAAGGGGGAAAGAGGAGGAAGACAGGGAAGAATCTGAGGAAGAGAAACGGGAATAATTGGTAGCATGATGATTACTTTTAGCTTCTATAGACGCAACAGGTACATAGAGAAGAATCCTAAGCTGGAAAATCCATGCAAGAATATATTCCTACATTCATTCATTTCTCCACTGAGGAGCTTACTGGGTGTTCAGCAACCATTTATTTTTATGGACTCCCTCACCCCAATGGCCTCTTTCTCTCTCTCTGACTCTCAGCTATGGAGGAGAATGAATTCCAGGAATTCCCCTTAGATTTTAAACTCTTTTTAAAAAGGTACTAAGTTGTTCTCACAGCAATTTTCTACCAGGTGTTTTCCTGTGCCTGGCTTATCTGCAAAACCCAGGCCTACGAGCCGCTACTACCTGCCATTCAGATTCACTCATGGGTGATGACATTAGCACAGGGAACTCAATGTCTTTGAAAGTCTAAGGCCTTCACTAATGAAAAGGACCTCAACAAACATCTCTTTCCACTTCTTCACTCCATAAACCAACCCACAGATTCGCTATTGTTCCCTGGAGATGATTAAGGGCTCCATGTGAAGTTACACACCTATCCAATGGTGAAAACAGAAACCAGGCTCTTGGCAGGATCTTCTTCTCATTAGAGAAAAGACAAAGACATTAACTATGCAACTGAGCTATCTAAATGCATTTTCTAGGCCATCTGTACTTGTTTGCCTTCCTCTCTTCTTCTTCAGAGCATTTTTAAATTAAAATGCACAACGTAACATAAAAATATACAGTCACAGAAAATAATTGAAAGAATCTAGGGTGAGAAGGAGGAGTGAGAAAAATTAGATAATAGATGGATTTGGTAAACCAAACATAGCTATAACACTCTACACAGGTGCTAAAATTCGGCCACTGATCAGTGTGACTTCTAGTGACAAGGATTCGGAAAGAAATCCAGCCCCTTCAAGGCATAAGGTCAGAAGCGTCTCCACGCTTGGGAAAATGGGGACCCAGTGATATTTCTCCTGAGGGTCCTTAGAAAATTCAAGACTTCTCTGGACCTAAAGGCAGATCTTGACATGGCTACTCCTGAGCTATTCTACGTGCCTGTGAGAATGAGATGTCAGAGTTAACGACAGCATAGGGACCAGAGGCCAAAGATCTATGATCCAAGCACACAGTTCACAGACCATGCGGCTTTGTCCGAGGACCAGATATACAGCACCCAGAGCCCAGGTTCTGTTCTGAACTATGTTATGTTTAAATGTGCAGCCCAAAGCCTTCTGTGTTTGAACATCTGATCTCCAGAGGGTGGTGCTGTATGGGGATGTTGTGGGAACAATACAGGCAACTAAGGTGAGGTGGGACACTGGGTGAGGAGGGGATGGAGGATGTACCTGGGGGGTGACATCTGTTCCTGGTTCTATTTAGAGCGCTCCGCCTCCTGGTGTGCTGAGATGTGGGCAAGCTTCCCACAGAGCTCCTGCCACACCAGCTGCCACACCGTTCTGCAACGATTGGGTTGGACACTCCAACAATAAACATATATAAGTCTTTCCTCTCTTACGTTGCTTCTGCCAGGCATCACATCACAGTAATGAAAAGTTCAATAAAACAATTGGGATCATATAGTGAGGCCTAATAATGTCTACTGGGCATTTCCATAAGTATCTTTACATTTCTGTCCAAGCTTATGGAGTAGTACTCCTAGAACCTGAGTTCTTAGTTCACATTGAGCAGTGAGATGCTCAAGGCTGGGAAGACCATGCATATTCTTATGGACATGGAATATAAATACAAGGAAGTGCTTTTTTTTCTAATGCCGCCTTTATAGTCTTCTATTAAAGAATGTGTCAGGAGAACGTATGCTATGAATGGTTCAGAAGAACAATGGCAAACGAACCAATTCTTCTGTATGTTGAGTTTCTGAACGTCTGCCTGGTCCCACCCTTAACACAGTTGATTGTTCCCGTATAATATCCGGAACCATTCCAGTACCTAATCAAGTACAGAGCATAACTGTTTTCACTGGTTTTAAAGCTATGACCCATAGACATTGTTACATGGCCTATATGCAGATTTTATCCGTGGAAGTTCACAGAGTTGCTCTGATGACCTGTCCATGTGAACAACAGCTTTACCAGCTGAGACTGAGCGAGGTCCACAGTATGTCATTACTCCCTTGCCTCAGGTGAAGAGGAAGCAATAATCGTTGTGATAAACAGGTTTCTGAACACACTCGCACACATACATACACACACACACACACACACACACACACACACACACACTGTGGCAGTGTAACACAATCAGGCTTTGAAAAGGGTCTACCTCTCACAGGGATAGTGGGTGTTAAGATTTCGACCATCCAAGCCTATCAGATCTAAACACTCAGGTACCTTCATCACATCTTCTTGTTACCATTTAAGCCTCCATGATCTAATATGAGGAACTCATGGAATCCGTGTTTCTGCGGAGAAAAATTAAAAATTCATCATTTGCTAGAGAAAGAAAAAAAGTACCATGAGCAAAGTGGTGGTGTTTGCCTTCTAAGTGCCTTCAGGGGCATTGCACACTAAAACTACTAGAGTGGATCTGAGGACAACCTGATGAGAGTTTAATGTAATCATTTTTATGGACTCACGTCAAGCCATATTATTGAGAAGAAAGGTGGCATTGACTTTAATCTCCTATTGGTGAACTATAAAATAATGACTTCTTTCTTTCCTTTTTAATTTTTTTTTAATTTATTATTTATTGCAACATATTCACTTTGTATCCCAACTGTAGATCCCTCCCTGATCACCTCCCAATCCCACCCTCCCTTCCTCTTTTCCCTACCTATGTCCTTCCCCTAGTCCACTGATAGGGGAGGACATCCTCCCCTTCTATCTTACCCTAGCCTAGCAGGTCTCATCAGGACTAGCTGTATTGTCTTCCTCTGTGGCCTAGCAAGGCTGCACCCCTTCCCCCAGAGGGAAGTGATAAAAATACTGCATGGTACTGGCAGAGAAACAGTCTGGAGAATCAATGGAATCAAATAAAAGATCCAGAAATCAACCCACATATTTATGGATATTGATTTTTGACAAAGAAGCTAAAACAATACAATGGAAAAAAGCATCTTCAACAAATGGTGCTGGTATAACTGGATGTCTACATGTAGAAAAATGCAAATAGATCCATATTTATCACCCTGTACAAAACTAAAGTCCAAGTGGATCAAAGACCTCAACATAAAACCAGAAGAAACCTGTTAGAAGAAAAAGTAGGGAAGAGCCTGGAACTCATTGGCACAGGAGACAACTTCTTGAATAGAACACCAACAGCACAGGCTCTAAGATCAATAATCAATAAGTGGAACTTCATGAAACTGAAAAGCTTCTGTAAAGCAAAGGACACTGTCATCAGAACAAAATGACAGCCTACAGATTGGGAAAGGATCTTTACCAACCCTATATCTGACAAAGAACTTAAGTTCTTTAGATATATACAAACCAAGTAATCCAATTTAAAATGAGGCACAGACCTAAACAGAATTCTCAACAGAGGAATATCAAATGGCAGAGAAACACTTAAAAAAATGTTTGACATCCTTAGTCATCAGAGAGATGCAAATCAAAACGACCCTGAGATTTCACCTTACACCCATCAGAATGGCTAAGATAAAAAACTCAAGTGACAACACATGCTGGAGAGGATGTGGAGAAAGGGGAACCCTACTCCACTGCTGGTGGTAATGTAAACTTGTATAACCACTTTGGAAATCAATCTGGCACTTTCTCAGATGATTAGAAATAGGGCTTCCTCAAAATCCAGCTATACCACTCCTAGGCATATATCAAAAATGTGCTAAAGTACACAACAAGAAAATTTGTTCAACCATGTTTGTAACAGCTTTATTTGTAATAGCCAGAAGCTGGAAACAACCCAGATGCCCCTCAGTTGAGGAATGGATACAGAAACTGTGGTACATCTACACAATGGAATATTACTCAGCAATAAAAACAAGGAAATTGTAAAATTTGCAGGCAAATGGTGGGAACTGGAAAAGATCATCCTGAGTGAGGTATCCCAGGAGCAGAAAGACACAGACACACAGGGTATATACTCACTCATAAGTGGATATTAGATATATAATATAGGATAAACAATATTAAAATCTGTATACCTAAAGAAACTAATGAAGAAGGAGGACTCTGGCTAAGATGCTTAATCCCCATTCAGAAAGGCAAAGAGGATGGACATCAGAAGAGGGAGAAAACAGGAAACAGGACAGGAGCCTATCACATTCTCACTTTATAGGTAAAAAATTACATTCATAGTTAATTAGTTAGAATTAGGGTCTTAGCTTGTTAGGTTTAGCCACCTGCTCCCAATAAGCCAATTAAAAGAGCCACTTGTGGGAGCATTGCTGAATTTCTTTGTCCCTCTTCCCAATATGGTCACAATGAATAAATCTCTTTTTGTGCTTTTCACTATTGGTTTGGCCATTTTAATTGTCATATGGAGAATGGGTGGCCAAACCCAGTTTGTTAAAGCTCAGGCTGCGACCTTTAAGTCTGAAACACTACCAGCCTAAGGCCAGAATGCACCTTATCTGGAATTCAAATCCAAGTCTACATCTTTTGCCAAATACTATTCTCTCCCAAAATGATCAAGGGTCCCTAAAGTGAGTCAAGTTAGGCCTTTGCTATTACGTGCTAATCTATTCCTTCATCCATTCATTCATCATAGGCCTGGATTGTCTAACTACACACTAGCCTACATTATAGGCTGTGAGTCAATTACTAGATCTGCCCCTTTGCTATGTTTATGAACTTGGTCAATTCAATTACCCTGAGTTCCTGATAAATAGGATATTGTAGTACGACCAATGTCAAGGGGCTATTATAAATTAAATGAAATGATTAGAAATATATCTTTGTATGGTGCCTGGATATAGTAAGCACTTAATTGATTATGTTGGTGATGATAATAAATGTGATGATGGTGGTAGTGGTGGGGATGATAATGATAATGATGGCAGTGATGCTGATGGTGGAATAATGGAACTAGGAGACACCCTTTCTCATAAAGGAGGCCCTGCAGGCGTCGCCATCGTTGTCCCTCTGGCTGCAGATGAAACTTTCAACAATAAGATCACAGCAATATGCTGGGTATTGGCTGGCCCTCAAACATGAACAGCCCTCGCCATGTTCAAGAATCTGGAAAACAAAGCTAGATTCCACATGCACAGAGCGTGCAGATGCCCAGATGACATGGTGGGAGTATTTCCCAACAGTGTAGGAAATCTCACTCTCTGCCCTCAGCTGCTCTACTAGACCATGCCCTCCTGTAACTCTTGCTCATTTTCTAGCCACTGACCCTGCAGGCCACAAGAAAACGAGGACGTGAGGCCTATTCAGGGGACTCCTTCCTCCAGCCTTCATCCAGATGTTTGGCACCAGAGAACTAGGCAGAGCCTTGGTTTCCTTTGGACAAGTCAAGAAATTAATTTTAAAGGATGTGTCACCCTGGATGTAGAAAACAGGTTGCCACAGGATTTTGCCAAGCAATATCTGAAGCTTGGGTAGAGGATTCTGGCATCAAAGTGGAAGCATGCCTTGTTAGGTCACCTAAGAAGTCCTTGCCTCTCATCAGCCTTTGCCCCTCTTCTGAGAGCACCCTGCCAGATACTTGCCCTCTTTCAGTTCAGACACTCTGCCAGACCTCAGTGTGAACTTCCCCACCGCAGCCCTAAGACCACATAGACGAGGGCAACAGCTTCTGTGACACACTGGCTGGCGACAGGGCTGAGAGGGGCTCCGTTCTCAGAGGTGTAAGGTTTCAGAATAAGAAGAGCCAAGCCAGGGAAGGAAGGCCACGCAGACTTGCTCCCTCTTACCTCCATGCTCAGGCGCACATGATGCTTTTATTAAATTGATAGAGCGTTTTGATTCTCCATGAAATTTCCATTCCACAACTGTAATGGGTTTCAGATGTCCTCACCTGATAGGTGAACTTTCAGAAACTTTCATAACCCATGGTCTAAATTATAAATGTTAATGTCCCTTAATGGCATGACAACTGTATTTTAGAGAGCAGCAGAGGCGAGGCAAGTGGGAGTGATGGCTGTCATGCTGTGCATCCTCTTTCAGTGACTCCACTTTGCATTCACATTGCCACAGCATGTAAAGATGTATCTTACTGCGGATTCTGTGTGGGAACCATGCGGTTTGTGTGGGAGAATCAGATGCATAAGTAGTCTGTGTGCCCTTGGGCAGGTCTATAGTTGGGAACAGGTAGATGCAGGACATTCACAAACTGTCTTCCAATAGAGCTACTGCCAGCTTCTTCATCCATAAAATGATAGGAATGTTCTTTTGTCTCCATTAAATGTCCCAAGTGTTTGAGACAAAGAGTGTTCATTTTTTTTTTAGAGGACAGAAAATGGTTAGCTGTGATTTGTTGAGTGCCTGTTCTATTTAGACACTGTTACACAGAGTGTCTTAGGTCACCTTCAGAAGAGGTCTGTCAATGGCTACGAGAATTATCCCCGCCATTGAAAAATTGGCACAGGAAAGTAACATGGCTATAATTACCCACTATTGAGATCCAAGATAGACCCTGCTACGCTATACGGTGTTCATGTCAACCTCTGTCCTTTAGCACAAGACCCACATGCCAGTTCATCTTAACCCTCTGTGGCCTCAATCAAAGTCATCATGTCTACACTTGAGCAATCAGAGCAGCACAGCCCACTTCATGAGGACCACTTCAAGGAGGAAGACTGATGTACACAACGGATCTCTGCATAAAAGTCTCTGAGTTTTGATCATTGTGACACAAAGACATGGCTTTGAGGTCCAGTTGTCAATATCCAATATCCAGTGTCGTCTTTCTTTTGTTTTTATTTTTTTATTTATTACAATTTATTCACTTTGTATCCCAGCTGTAGCCCTCTCCCTCATCCCCTCCCAATCCCACCCTCTCTCCCTCTTCTCCTCCCATGCCCCTCCCGGAGTCCACTGATAGGGAAAGTATAGCCTCGCTTCTTCTTCTTCTTCTTCTTCTTCTTCTTCTTCTTCTTCTTCTTCTTCTTCTTCTTCTTCTTCTTCTTCTTCTTCTTCTTTTGGAAATAGAGGAAGAAGGTAATCATGGTGGAGTTTATACCATTAGACTCCAGAAAGACAAACATAAAAGATGAGAGAGAGAGAGAGAGAGTAGATGATGGAGTTCCATCATCACAGAGGATGGAGAAACAGAAACAGCAGCAGTTAGTACACCAGGAAGCCCAACATGGGTTCAATGATTTTAACTAGTCGTTATCCAGGACTAGTTAACATACTCTCGTATGGCTTTCAAGCGTGCGGTGGCAACTGTAACCTCTCAGGTTAGTCCTCTCATGCCTCTCAGCATACGGATTCTTTGAAAATCCCACCTCACTAGCACGTATAGTAATGATCAGAAGATTTTGTAAACACACACACACACACACACACACACACCATTCAAATTAGTCAAAGGAAGCAACTTGCCGATGCATTTTAGCTGATTATGTGCAATTATGAGTATTCACCCACCATACAAGCAGAGTCCTGCGCTGGGCCCTCTGGGAAGACAATCAAGACTAGATTTATCTGAGCCATGGCAGCCTCACTCTGATCATGCCAAATTTAAACTTCTAGGTATTTGATTTTCCCAACGTGGCTTCCTGTTTTGGAGAAAGGAGCCTGAAGAAATAATGACAAAAGGAGGCTTAGGGTCATTCCTGCTCACCGAGACACTCGTTCAAAACAACATTTTAATGATTTAAGTGTAAATGAATCAGAAGCATATGGATTAGATTTCCCTTAAAATACACACGGTTTTTAAAGGCGGGAGGATGGAATGAAGAATTTCCCCAGACTTAGTGTTCCTTGGAATTTCCTTTTCTAATATGATTAAAAAATGGGTGATGGGGTGGGGAGAGCCTGGGAGCAGAGGGGATGGATTTACTTTGAACTGCGCTTGGCAAACAGCAACATTGGGAAAAGGCCTCTAACATCTCTTTTAAAGGGGCACAGTCCTTCCTCCTTGGGCATCAACTGATTCATCCTAACCAACATTTTTTTTTTGACGATTTGAGTGTAAATGAGTCAGGAACATGCGTATCACACTTGAAATACACACGGGAATTAAAAATGAGGGAGGGGCGGTGGAAGCCATTTGGTAAGGAATTACCTGGGGTTTTGCCAAACCCCGTAATGTTAAAAGGAATAGTTTGAAACAATTGACAAATCCCTCCTGGACCCCAGCAACCTCACCATGGAAAGGAGAGAGGCTGAGTGTGATCGCTCCAACCATCTCTCTAAAGATCTCCAGGGACCATCCAAGCTCCAAATAATCTCACCTGTCTCTCTAGTTTTCGTCACAAAAGAGGAGCCTTCATGAATAAGCAACTGCATTTGGTTGTTTGACCCCTTACTTTCCTGGATCAAGGTACAGAGACTGTCTCTTAGCCAAGTCTCCCTTCATCTTTTTGTTTGTTTTCTTATTTCCTCATTTGGCACTTGAGTAGAGCAAGCAGTGACCTCTGAACAAAGCACCAACTTCAAAGCAGGGGGGCTTCCCTTTGTCCCCCTCATAGGTCTGTTGTCCCTCTTTTCATGCAGATACTGGATTTTGAACTATCTTGTCTACCACAAGCAATTATAAGAAGGAATTTCCTTATTTTGAGGATAATAGACAATGATTTAAAAAACTACCATAAAAAAGAACCACCCTGTGGGGGAGCAGAGAGATGGCTCATCAGTTAAGAGCACTGGCTGCTCTTCCAGAGGACCTGGGTTCAATTCCCAATACCTTCATGGCATTCATAACTGTTTGGAACTCCAGTTCCAGGGAATATGACATATTCACACAGACATACCCACAGGCCAAACACCAATTAAATAAAAAATAATATTAAATAAATAATAAATAAGACTTAAAAAAAAGACCCACCTTGAATACATTCTGTCCACAGCCTATAAACATGAATTAAATCTGAGTTCTCTCCTGGGTCACGTTGCCTCTGTAACCCCACGAGAGTTTGCTAACCTTGTAGGTACACTCCCAGAGAACCCCATTTCCCTTTACCCATTTCTTTTAATGCCAAAACAGGTAGGGGCCCAGAGAGAGAATTTGTAACTCAGGCATTACAAACTTGTAACCTTTCAAGGTAAACAGATGTCCAGGAGAGCACCAGGGAATTCCCTGACTCAGAGCCCACCAAGAATCCTAACATCATTTCAACAAAACTACCTCAAATGCTAAGCAAGTCAAAAGAGGTAGAATCTTTGAGAATCACTCCCATCCCCAGCAGTGAAAGATCCTTAATGAAGCCACTTTCTCTCTGTCCCTTATTTGACTACTTAATTGCCCATCAATCCCTCCCCTTCATCTCATTTGGGACCAACTCAGCCCTCAATGATTTCAAATTCACCACAACCTTGCAAGTACCCAGTTTGTTTTCAAGAAAGTAAGCATGCATGGTAGAGGCTGGTTATTAAAGGGCTTAAACAAAAATTGGTTTGATGCTATTACTGCTGTGTTTGTGAGGATGGGGTGTGGACTTGGTGTGAGGAAGCAGCTATTATTTGAAGAACTATAAGAAATGAAGCTTTCAGTATTATCCTTTTTCTCTCTTGGCCTTTGAGCATCCATAGAGCTATGTGGGAAGGCAGCTTCCTTAGCATTTTCCAATGAGGTTGCTCTGTGAATTTCTATGAAGCAGACAGTGTTAGCAGATGCCTGGGGAACTATCATCTCCAGACAGCCCTTGGAAACACTTTGACATTAATGAAAATGTGCAAATGAGATAATAAACCGAGATGAGGGCAACCATTTCAAAAGACCTGTGACCTTTTTGTTTTTCTTCCCGTCATACCCTCATGTGGAACAGTAAGAGAGCAAGACGCAAGCTCCTTCAGAGAAACACAAGTCACAAGGGCCGCCATTGTAAGTCACAGTCACGTTTGTGAGAGAAAAAGAGATTTCTTTTCCTCTGTCTTCAGTCCTCACCATTGTTGTCTACCTTGGTTGTCGTCAGCATTGGTTAAGTGCTGCTTTAACAAGCAAGAGCTTTTGAAATGAATTATGCCTGTGGCTTCTGTACTTTTAGGATTTCAATGACCAAGCATCAGGAGAGAGGCAGGACCTGGAAGCTCACAGATCTGCTTAATTTTATTTCCGGAAAGCCATCAAACAAGGGGCGCTCCAGCCCTCCAGTGGGGCTCGCTCTGAAACAAGAAGGACAAGTTCACAGGGCCCCACTGACATAAGATCAATTGGCCATCCTGGACCATTTAGCAAACAGTTTGCACAGGCCTCCTGGGTACTGGATTTAAATGAAATGAAAACGATTGGGAGAATTCCCTATAAAGTAGACTTGATCTATATTAGGGAGCAGGCTAATTATAAGGATTGGCATATATGGAATCAAAGTGAAACACTATATGGGACTAGAGAGTGGTGGTCTTTTATACCAGGGTGGTCTGAACCCGGGGTTTAATGTATGTACAATATACAAACATTTTTGACAGACCATTAACACCTATAATCTTGTAAATATTTGCAATTTTCTAGATCATAAATATAGCTGCATAAGCAGTTCTTTCAGAACATCATTTATACACCATTAAAGGTTAATTTACAAGTTAGTACCTTATAGAAAGAAGATATGTGGGTTTAATGTTCGCTCTCTGCAAAGGAGACTGGTGTCTCCAAAAGCAATTTGTAGCTCTACTGTGGTCTGACTGGGGTCCTATTCAAAGTACTATTTGAATTCTTTTCATCAGCTCATATTCACAGCAAACTTAATCTTCTGTTGCGGAGGAAGGGGAAAGAAAAAACAGAGGGAGAGAGAAAGATCTGAGGTCTTCAAGCTGTACTCGCAAGCATACAACTGTTTGTTTGAACAATCCCTCTTGACACCTTCCTTGTTTGTCATTGTCACGGAGGTACCTGCTGCTGCTATTCTGTGCCCCCCATCCTGAAAGGCCACACATGTAAAGACTTCATTGCAGAGGCCAAGGAACAGCAATAAGGCTGACAGGGTAGAACGTTAAGGCCATGCCTGCGCTGTTTTTGAATTTTGTAAAGTTCAGAGGGTACAAAGGAAAGCATCTTGTGCAGGACAGTCTGACACAGGCTACACAGCCACACTAAGGAAGATGGTGGTGAAGACTAGGATTCCCATAGGAGGTTTCTCACAAATGATGGAGACTGAAAGCAGTTGCTGGGCCCCTGGGAACATGGTTGGTAAATGTGGGCCAACTCCTGGTGGGAAAGCCACAGATGGAGGTCAAGTGACCACAGCGGGTTTGTGTTGTCTCTGAAGAAGCCGTGGAGTGTAACTTACGCAGTAGGCTGGAGCCGCGCTTCCTCTGCTGTGGGAGTCCATGGATATCATTGCCCTTGTTTCTGAAACATGAACAGCCCGGCCCCGCTGGCTACAGGCCGGGCTGGCCTGGTACAGGCAATTTTTCATGCATCATGGGTCTAGTTTGTATTTCAGTCTACCCAAAAGTCAAGGGGGGGTCTCAGGATGCTCCAGCACCTCTGGTTTTTCAGCTCACTGCGATGAGAAAAAAGATCCAGAGAATTCGCCGTCTCCCTGCTAGGTCTTTTCCTGCTTCCTGGTGCAGGGAGATATGCCAGGTAAATCTGCGCTGCCCTGAGCTCTTCAGCCCTCTCAAAGTTCCCAGGATGACTGGACAGCTCTTCCCACACTTGCAGCCCTCAGCAAATTTACAAGACACAGAAAATGATCCTGGGGCTGCTGCATCTATCAACATACAGCAATGACCAAGGCAACAGCACGACCTGGTAGCAATTGCCAGAATAGTCTATGGCACCTGCGACAATGGAACTTGACATCCCTTGGAGCCTTAGAGTCCTGGCTATTCTAATTTTAGCTCTGATCCACTCTGGCTTTGGAGAAAGGATCTTTATTGGGCCTCCATTTTCTCATTTTTAAGTTACTACAGTAGACCATGAGCAAGATGGCCTCAAAATTCTTTCTCATGACTTATGTATCTTGCGTGGTTCCTCTCACAGGAGACACACCCAACCTATTGGTATTCTCCTCTCCCAGCTACCAAGACTTGTGTAAGCAGCATAATCCTACGTCAAGCTCTGCCTCTGGACTTCTGGCTTTAGTCTTATCATCCTTTACTTTTTAGTGTGTGTGTGTATGTGTGTGTATGTGTGTGTGTGTGTGTATGTGTGTGCTCGTGATGTCATCATCAAACTCAAAGCCTGTCTGAAAAGTTTCTGTCATCTTATTCTCTGTTCCAGTTCCCCTTTTCCAGGTTCATTTAATATTATTTTTAAAATCACCTTAAGTATTGTTGTAAGTTCATGTATCTGTGGGAGATGCAGGTTATACACTTAGAACGCACCCAAGATGTGAATAAGCTATGCTTTACAAGGTTGGAGTTTTAGCTATGACTGAGGATTTGAGAGACCAGAAAAAGACACAACCTAAAGGCCAAGTGGTAGAGTGTCTATGCAGAATAACCAGCCAAGGCCATAGCATTTGATGGAGGAAAGACAGACAAAAGTATTAACAATATTGTTCCAGGATTTTCTGTGGAACAAGAATAGAGGATTTTTGCAATCAAAAAAATGATGAAACGTTGTCATTATATAAATATATATATATATATATATATATATATATATATATTATGCTGAGTCATGTTCTGAGTGTTGGGGTTAGAAATATAATTGTGCTGAAATCTAGGTATATATCATTCCTTTCACTTATGACCAGTGATCTTTGGAGCTGGGCCTTCCTGGACTAGCACTGTTAGGGTCTCTATGCTGTGGAAGTTCTACTGCCGTCTAAATCTAATTCTGTGGCATCCAAGGCACATCCTTGTTCTATAGTGCTCAGAGTATATCCACCTGAGCCATTCACCTCACTTCCCCATCTCACCCCCTACTGCAAAGTCACTGTATCCTCCCTACCTGCCACTCAAGGTCCCTACCTTGGCTTCTTCCCTATAGGATTTACCTGGAGTGACACCCTTTTCTGTGCACACAGGTGGATCCATCGACTGGCTTGTCAGGTGTCCCTCCAATGGGCCTCCAGTCCCAGCTATAATGTTGTAAACTGAGGCCATGTAAGCTATATGGCCCTAGGCTGGCGTGGCCAGTCATCCCTATCAAGGGCTATGATTTCACACTGTGCCCTCAGTCTCTGCTGGATGTCAATACTTGGAACAGCCATACAAACAGTGGTTCTGTGCCATTCATAAATTTGGTTTTGAAGGCCATGCGTGTTATCCAAAGTCCCTCGTGTTAAGCAACAAATAAACAAACTTTCTCTTTTCTTCCCACATAGTGTTTTGTGCTAAAACAGAGAGAGAGAGAGAGAGAGAGAGAGAAATTAGTTAATTCCTGTTATCTCTCTTCTTGCATTTAGTACCTTCTACAAGCCCCAGATCTCCAGAACATTAGACAAATGCTCTTCTGTTGCTGAGAGGCCTTATTTTTTATTTCCTCTACTTCCTGCCTAATCATCTAAAAGCCTTGTCCCCTGCCCCTCATTCCAGGCTTGCTTCTTCTTTTCTTCTTTCCTTTCTTACTTCCTTCCTTTCAAGTAAGTGGGTTTTTCTTTTTAATTTTTTTGTACTTTTCTGTGTACTGGTGTTTTGCCTGCATGTATGTCTGTGTGAGGAAGTTGGAGCCACTGGAACTTGAGTTATAGACAGTTGTGGGCTGCCATATGTGTACTGGGAATTGAACCCCGGTACACTGAAAGAAGGACCTTAATTGCTCTTAACTGTTGAGCCAATTTTTTTAACTCAACACTCCATGAACTCATTCCAACCCAACACCTTTATTTTCTCTCTATTCTTGATCTCTTCGACCAAATCTTCTCACTTCTGTTTCTCCAATGTTTTCTGGAATGAGGAGATATTAAATCATAACCAACTTTCCCCAGATACTATGACTTTGCAGCTATCTGGGGTGGGGGGGAAACAATATCGTAGCTTGCTGCCTCTCAAAGATATCCTAAAGGGGGTCTCCTCCAAGCCAAAGAAAACAAAACAAAGAGCTCTCCAAGCACGATAGCTCAGGAAACGCTGTGTTCCCAACTGCCCGTTTGAGACTCTGAAAAAGTGTTAAGGCTTGAAGGAAAAAGTCCTAAAGCAAAGAAGCGTGTTTGTGTTCACTGGTCGACCATGGGACCCAGAGCAAACAGAATCCCACTGACCAGACTTCGAGAATTATTGATGTCATCTAAATAAGGGCCTTCCAAAATGCATCTTGCAGGTACTGGGATGGTAAATGGGAGTGAGGTTGTAGCATAAAGACATGAGATGCTGGCCTTTCTTCATCTCAGATAAGACCAGACGTGACCATCTTCTTTCTTCCATGACTCGGCACACAGACCTAACACCCCCACCCCACATAGAGACCCCACAAACAACATTTCCCAAACCCTCATGGCTTCCACAAATGACCCATTCATCTTCTTCAACCTACCCAACTGATAGCCCTGCCACTCTCCTTGCCCATTGTCATCAATGTTTGTAAAGGAAAGTGACAGAAATCCCTTCAGAGAGAAAGAAATTCGTTGTTTTGGGTCATCTGGATGTTCAAAGGTGGACTACCCATCACATTATCTTCCCGGTTCCATTCCCCTCTCTGACTCTACTTTCTCCTGTCTACTGATATAGCTTTTAACACCCCTCTGCATGTAGAAAAGGCACAGCGATCCTCTCAAGTCTCCGTGCTACAGGCCAACACTCACCCTGGTTTGTGACCCTGCCTCCCTACCCATTGTTCGTGTACCAGACATGTGGTAGTGCTATGGTTGTCCCCATTTGTAAGGTCACATGCCAGTCCTTGTTCTAAGAGCTCCGATCAGAGACCTGGAGTGCCTGGACCAGCTAGTATCATGTGTTCAGGCTCTCAAGGAAAAGCTAAACATATCTCTCTCTCTCTCTCTCTCTCTCTCCCTTTCTCTCTCTCACACACATAGACACACACATATATACACGTACTCTGATATATACACACATACATACACATATACACACATACACACACACAGGCATGCACCAACAAGTCAGATTACAGTAACGTATCTTGATGAGCTCCTCCTGCGTCAGGTGCTGTCAGATACTTCTATAATTTATATTAAAATATTACAGAGGAGAAAGCTCAGAACATGGTTCCTTTCACAAAGTGACAGCAAGGGAATGCTAGAACCTGGTTCCATTGACTCCAAGTTTAGAAGCATCTTATTTGTTGGACAGTTATGAATTGGCCTATTTCCTTTCAAAGAACCGTCTTCCTTAAATAGAGAGAAAAGAGGAGAGCTTTCTTCCACCCCATACATGACTTTACTCTCTTCCTGCTTGCAAGACTCTTGAGTTTTGGGGGTTTGTCTTCTCTTCATCATCCCTCCATGGCTAGGCTCAAGCCCCTCTAGGACAGGAAGCTTTGTCTTGTTTTGGTTTGTTTTTTCCCCTCTTTCATCTAGCTGGCCACTCTGCACTCATTTCTCAGTCTGGCTGGTGCATACTGAGAACCGTGATAAATCACGACTATTCAAAACATAAATTGGAATGCCGAGGCCTGGATTGGAGCTCTATGGCAAAGGCACTCGCTTAGTGTGTACAACATCTAATTCCCATCTCTAGCACATGCACGCTCACACTCACATGCACACACACATATGTATATATACACACATCTATACACATACCTATGTGTATTTAAGTGCTGGTATATAAACACTGATATGAAATAATAAATAGATGCTGATAAAAATGCTCTAGAAGAGTTGTCCCTGTTCTTTGTAATATCCTTATGCTAAGAATGTATCTTTTTCTCTCAGCTCTTGGTATCATGGCTCCTTTAGTGTGACTGTTGGATGACATGCTCTAGTCATTTCCTTCTCCTGTACAATTTATTTATATCCTTATTTATCTCACCTTCTTTCTTTTAGACAGGGTCTCACTACTTAAGCCTGGCTGCTATGTGAACCACACTGTCCTCAAACACACAGATCTGCCTACCTCTGCCTTCTAAGTGCTGGGATAAAAGGCATGCACCACCATACACACCGTTTTTTGTTGGTTTTTTTAAATAATTATTTGTTTATTTATTTTAGAATTTCTTAACTGTGAAATAAAGAGATTCTGACAGAAGTCTCTAACCTCTAAGTTTCTAGGGCTCTGAGTCATGGCAGGGACGTTGATGCTGTGTCTGAATTCTCTTCCAATCTCAGTTCAACCTAGATTCTACGCTGACCCTCACAAAGCACAAACGGAAGGCTAGTTGAGGGCAGCTGTGTGAGACCGCTGCCATCCTTTTTGGAGCATTCACTACGATCATCCGTCCTGTCTGTCTGTGCTCTTCCACTTATGCAGTGTTCCAGAACAACCTGTGGACTCGGGGAAGAGACTAGCTCCCACTTTGCAGATGACAAAGCTGAGGTTGTGATCTGCAATACGGACCTGGCTGAGGTCGCAGAGCCTGTGTGGGTTCCACGTACTACCAAAATAACACCCTCTCCCAGCTACCCCAAGCCAGCGCGTAGTCTAAAAGCTATGCTCCTGCTATCAGCAGCCTGAGTGTCATGAGAATAAAGTCTGTGAACTTCTTAGAAGTCAGGATGGCTCTGGTGGGGCATAGTTTTAACCACAGCATAACAAGTCCTTTGGCAAGGACACAGGGAATACCAGGACACAGTGTCTGCGGGGAAAGTGCCTTGGAATGTCACATACATCAAGCAGCTCTCACAGGCTGGAGATGAAAGAAATTAGAGAAGGGGGGAAATCACACCATGTTTGGGGCCCTTCGTTCTGTGAAGTTCTCATTCAGGTCCTTGCAAAATCCCAGCCGTGCTTTCCCTCATTCCCCAACCTCTTTTATTTTTAAATCCAAGCGCCTGCAGAGAGAGGTCTACAGCACATGGTTCTGATTCATTTACACGTAACTCATCAAGCCTTGCTTAAGAAGTGATATCTGGTGTCCAACAGTCTTTCAGTCCTTCCCCCACCCAGCCATTTTTAAAGCTTAAAAGAAATACTGAAACCTGGCATGCTCAAGCTAGAGTGAAGTGCATGGGACAGAACAGAGACAGGGAGTTGTGTGATGAGGAGTCTTCTGGGTGCCGGGGCAATGATAGCCTCTGAGGCAGACCCTGACGAAGCTTGAGATAGGTAGTTTACCCAGAGCCAACCCGACATGTGTGACCATGAGGACTACTAAGAGGCAGATAGGACTTCAGGCTTGAAATAAAACACTTCCCTGCAAAACACACACACACACACACACACACACACACACACACACACACAGTAGGTGCAGAACTGCTAGCTCAGAGAAAAATGTCCCCATCAGTCTGGCTTTGTTGCTATTCTGTTTCATTCTGTTGTTGTGACAAATGCAGCTTAGGAGACCAAAGGATTTACTTTGGCCTACAGGTTACCTGTTTCAGTCCTGTTACAGAGGGGAAGTCAAGGCAGGAGCCCATGTATCTAGTCACATCACACCCATACTCAAGAGAAGAGGGAAATAAATGGACACCACACTATTTCTATTTAATCTAGCTGCCTCCTGCCCTTTGTAAGTCAGTGCCCAGCCTATGAAATGGTCCCACCCACAATGGGCTGTGTCTTCCTGTATCAGTTAAAAATCAACATAGTGCCGCCCCCCCCCCCCGCAAGGCATGCCCACAGACTAGCGTGATAAAAACAATTATCACTTAGGACTCTTTTCCTAGACATTCCAAGGTGTGACAAACTGCCATGTAAGGCCAACCATCATGTTTAATCCAGCAAAATACTAGAGGCTGAGTACTTTGTAAAGAAAAGGAAATGTATTTAGACCACAGTTTATAAAGGTAAGGGTCAAAAGTCGAAGCTTGTTGGCTCCACTGCTTTGGCATCTGGTGAGGGCTCTAGTGAATCTCATCATGCTGACAGCACACGACAGAAGAGATCATACAGTGAGACATGAGATGAGGAACCAAAGCGATTCAGAAGCCAGGCTTTATCATTTGATAATAACCTATCTTTGCAGAAACTAATCAAAGTCCCCACAATGGGTACATTAGCCACGCTGAAGTCAGCAGCTAATGACCTCACCCTCTGCTGTTGGACCCGGTGTCTTAGAGGTTCCATCAGCTTTCAGCTCCACCACACCGGGGACCCAGCTTCCAACACATGAGAGACTCACTCAAGCCACATGCAAGCTTGAGCATACATATGCCTAGCCACCGTCATCCTTTCCAAGATGCCTCTAACAGCCAACTGGCTGGTGGCTCTGTTTCTAATCTTGACATACCTCCAACTCAAGACACAAGTCAGAAAAAGCATCCCACACCCCACGCCCCATGGCTTAGAGAACTTAGATAAAACTCAAATTCCTTGTCATGGTTACAGTATTGGTTATGGCCAAGCGTCATCTGCCCCTTCAACCTTGGCCCCTACAGATGTCCTCACATACTGTATTCCAGACAGACTTCTATTCTCTGGATTAATCTTGCAAGTTCTCTTTAGCATCAAGTCTTTGCACTTGCTGTTCCCTCCGCCTGTAATGTCCTGCTGGCTCCATGTCTTTATTTATTTCTTTAATGCCTCTTCCTTCATCACCCCAGCCATGCACAATAGCACCTCCATCCAACCTGTGTTTGCACGTCTAAGCTTCCCCTTAGTTAGCACTTCTTAGCCACCTGGGATTATTTTATTCCCTTTTGTTTATATCGTTATTTCTGTTTACCCTCACCAAAGGGTAGGCTCCAAGAAGGAGGAAAGTCTTCTGTCTTAAACCCCTGAAGCCCCAGGATCTGGAGTAGCACACAATACAGGTGCTATAGGAAGTATCAGTTTATTCTTTTAGATTCATGATTATTACATGTGTGTGCATGATGTGCCTCAACCTGTTTGTCCTAATGCACGTGTGCAAATCAAAGACAACTTTGTGGAATCACTGCTCTCTTTCCACTTTTATATAGGTTCAAAGGATTAAACCCAGGTTTTCAGGCTTGCATGGCAGGTTCCTTTAACCCCAACCCACCTTGCTGGTCCTCAAATTGTTTTCGTTAAGTGAATGAATGCCTGGATAGCTGTTTTTAACTCAGAGTCACAAAGAGCCTCAAGAAGCCAGCAAGAAGCTCAGAGGGGTGCCTGAGCAAGCACAGCTAGAGGAGTCATGCCTGTTAGGGGTAGGGTGACATCTGATGTGACAATGACCAGGGAGAGGAGGAGACTATCAAACAAGTGACATTAACGTTGAGAGGTTTGATGCTATGGGCCAAGTTGAGACTTAGTACCCAGAATTGCTCACAAACAGGCAGCCACATAGCAAGGTCTGAGAAGGCAGCCCAGCCTCCTCTGACATTCATTAGCCATGTGTCACGCACACCCTATTTTTGCCAAATAGGGACGATACTACTATTTGTCTCTCAGCACATTAAATTATATAGAGCACATAAAGTACCAAACGCTGGAATGGTATAAAGAGCATCCAGTAAATGGTTGCTATTAAGGAGAGTAGAGCTGCATAAATTCTGATGGTGATGAACCAGAAACAAAGAATAGTTTTGTTACAATATTAAGGGCTTGAGGAATTGCTTGATCCACCAGCCAGACACAATTAAATTTCTATTGTTCAAATTATGACAAACTGCATAGAATGTATTCTTATCTTTTAAGCGTTCAATGCAATAACATCAAGTACATTCACATTATTGTACAACCCTCACCATCGTATGTTTTGCTCATGAAGTGGGTCATCCTATACCCATTAAACACTTCCCACCCCCTCTTCTCTGAGCGCAGTGGCCACTATGCTTTCTTCCGTCTTGCCGATGGCCGTACCTCCCTGAGCACATCCAACCATCTCACCTGTTTTCTTACTCTGTGAATTTGACTGGGAATTTCATGAAAGCGGAAGCATACAATATTTGCTCCTTTTCGTCTAGTTTGTTTCACTTAACGTACTCTCAAGGTTCATCTGTGTTGTGGTTCCCATCATAATCATCCTCTGCACTGAGTGGGAAACTTTCCTGGGGGAGCCCTCTAGGCTCAGTTCCCTCATCTGTAAAGCGTAGTAATTCATATGCTGGTCTTGTTAAGGCTCCCATGAGTCCTGAGCACGCTGAAATGTTAGAGTCCACATCTACATCCTTGTTGGTACCCAGCCACCACTAATCACTGAAAAGCATCGTCACCTCCTCCTCGAGTGCAGTGACCACTGCTCCCCACCCTCTGCAGGAGACAATTGTTTGCGATTTCCCATCTGATTTCTGAAGTTGAGTATAAAAAGAGACCACAAGAAAGCTGAATTAAGGGACGTCACCTTTCTGCAGCAAACAGTGAAAGCCCAATTTCAAACTTTAGTTTCTGCTAATTAACAAGAAGGTGGGGATGCTGTGAAATAGAGCTTATTAGTTACTGCTTTTCCTGTACAAGTTTTATTCCCTTTATTTACTGAGATAAGAGTTACCTATGAAACCCTGGTTGGCCTCAAACTTTCTGTGTAGACCAGGCTGACCTTGAACTTGCGGTTATCTTCCTTCCTTTGTTTCCCAAGTAATAGGATTACAGGTACATGCCACCATACCAGGATCATTCCCTCTCTCCCCTCTTACCCCTGTCATTCCAGTATCTTTTCTTCCTCCTCCTCTTCCTTCTTTTCCTCTTCCTTCTCCTTCTTCATCCTTCTCCCCCCTCCTCCTCTTCTTAATGGGAATCATTTATTTGGGCTTATGGTTTCAGAAAGTTACAGTCCTTGATGGTGGAGCATAGACATGGCGGCAGGGGTAAGAAGCTGAAGGCTTATGCTTTGAACCACAAGTGGCAAACTCAAAACAGCAAGAGGCCTTAAACTCTCAAAGCCAACCCTCGTAATATACCTCCACCTAGTAACCTAATAACAAGACCACACCTCCTCAACCTCCACAAATAACCCCACCAATTAGGGACCAGATATTCAAATGCCCAACACTACGAGGACATCTCACTGAAACCACCACAGTGACTCTCTTTGGTCACCTGTTCCTCGCTTTAACCACAGTTGCTGCTCTTTCCTTTCAGAAGCCCATGTCCTCCCCTTCATTCTGAATAGCTCCTGATTCCTTGTCTGTTTTGACACATTGGACACAGTGCTTCCACGCTTCAGATGGATGGATGTTTTTTGTTCACAGGGAACCACAGTGTCACTCCAATTTCCTTGCACTGTGGCAAGTTCGGTTTGAGGAAAACAAAATTCCTCAGGAAAGAAAATGTACTTGTTGCACTGTGATGATATTGTTTCTCAATTATCCCACTAACTCATAAATGCCCACTAAAGAAATCACATAGGGACAATGACACCAGCGGGGTCCTTCGAGCCACGGTCCCCAGCCTCTCCTACCTAGAAGAATGAACACTCTGTGGTGCCTGGTATGTGCCAGATTTGCATAAACCACTCTCAATTCTCCTATTCACCCTTTCCAGGAACAAAATCTAAAACGAGGAATCAATTTGGGGGTTCTGTTACTCCTAAGAATCAAAAGAGCCTGATATTTTTATGTTGAACCCTAATTGTTTCTTTAACAGTCAGCAGTACTCAGTAATAAACTGCTCATAAGAGCCAGTTATAATATAATTGAAGTATTTTATTGTATCTATCATCACTCTGGGTGGATGACTCAGCACGCCCTCAGCAAGCTGATAATAAGAAGCATCAGACTTCTCAACTCCAACCTCTGCAAGTCTGAATTGCAAGACATCAGTCTTATGAACTCTTTGTTTTGATCCAAAGCAAGTTATAGTCCCATGGAGTCATTCTGGAATGGTAAATTTTATGGTTAGTTTGAATGGTGAACTTGACTCAATCTTGAATCACTTGGGAAAAGAGGGTTAATGAGAAACTGTCTAGATTGGGTTGGCCTGTGAACATGTCAGTGGGGGAATCTTCTTACTTGGGCTAACTAATTGAGAAGACCCACCCTGAATATGGCAAACACCAATTTTCTGAGCTGGGTCCTAGGCTGAAAGCAAAGGAGGGACTCAGAAAGCATGTGCGCGTTAATTCATCCCTCTCTGCTCTTGACCATGGACACAGTGTGACTGGCTGTCCCAGGGCTCTGCCACTGTCACTGCCCCACAACAAGGAGTTTATAACTTGTAACAGTCAACTAAATGAACCCTTCCCCTGATATCTTACTTTAAAAGGTATTTTATTAAGTCAGCAGGAAAAGTGGCATCACAGCTAAGATAAACCTGAACACATATGACTTGCAGGCCTTTGGAAGTTGCCTAGTGGGAGGGCTATGGAAGAGTCTAGGACTTTGGGCTGGACAAGCCACTGAGTGCTATGAGCCAGGCTTGATGGGTCATTCATTCTTTTGGGAGCTTGGGAGCTTACAATGCTGAGGGAAGCATGAAGAGTGGAGACCTGGCACATGAGGTTGCAGAGGGGAACAAGGACACTATCAGGGGTTGGGACAGGAGCGCTGATCCATGCGATATTTTGGCAAAGAATATGACTGCATTCTACGCTTATTCTGAGAACCGGAGTGAAGCTAAATTTGAAGATAATGGGCTAATTTGTTTGATGGAGAAAACTTCAAGCCAGGACAGTGTTCAAGACTGGCACTCAAGTGGCATCTGTAACTAATAGAGAGATCTGAACCATTTCAGGGAAGCCTCCTGTGTGGCACTAGGATAATAAACAGGGAAGCGTTTCCACAGAGCGAGCAAATGGAATCTGATACAGCTCTCTTCCAAGGCAGCCAGGCTTCATGTCCAGCTGGCAACAGAACTTGGCAATGTCACAGGTGTCACCCGTGTGGTAAATCCAGTGAAGATGGTGATATTGGAGACTGCATGGAGAGCGGCTAAAGCAAAGTGCAGTGTGGCAAGGGTGGCCGAGCTGGTGGGTGGGACTAGCTAAGCCCTTTGGAGCCCAGCTGATTATAGTACAAGCTCCAGGTGCTGGACATGATTCAGATTTGTCCTGCCGGCTTTTGGTTTTGCCTCTGTGTGAATAATTTGCACTTCTGTTACCATTATCCCATTTAAAAAATTGTTTTAGGACTTCATGTGAGCCCTTCAGAGGTTTTTTTGTTCATTTGTTTTGGTTTTGGTTTTTGTTTTCGTTTTTTTTTTTTTTTTTTTTAATCTAGCTCTCTGAAATGGAGTCCTACTTAATTTTATTTTGAGTGCAGATAGTATTTTATTTTAAAGTGACAGGAGTTGTTAATAAAGCTTTGAAACAATCGGTGCAGTTTGTTTTTAACATAAAAGAATACTGTCATGTACTCTGTTGCTTCAAATAGAGACCAGAGTTTCACCTTCAGTGGTGGGGTCACTGGTGACCTTCTTGCTATAGGACTCTACAAACAAGATCAAGCAGCGATGCCACTCTGGGTGTCAGCACATCTGATAAGGGTGATTTGAAAGTGCCCTTGATCCCTTAAGAAAGCAAACATTTATCAAGCAAATATCAGGAGAACACAGGCTCTTTCTCATCAATCGAGAACTTTAAAAAATTTCCAGCAAAAGCCCATTTGAACGACCTATTTATAGCAATATCAAATGATCAAAGCAACACGTGCCTCCCAATGAAGCCTTAGGTCATCAAAGCGCCCCTCTGCCAACCTCTCCAGCATTCTTAAAAGATAAACACAGAGGAAGCAGCTCAGGCCTGGCAAGATGGTCCTCCAAGGAGAAAGACTTTCTCCAATGCCCCACCCCCTCCCTCAGTCATGCCCTCAGTTTGAGTTTTCTGAAATCCCCAAATTAGGTATTAAGTACATGTTTATTCCATCATCATTTGCTCCTCTAATCTGGGAGATAAAAATAACAGAAAGATATATCTGCAGTCTCGTTTCATCCGCCCCCTTCTCCAAAGTAAACTCCAGAATGTCGCTGCTCTCTTGCCTCCTCCTTCTTCATTTGACCCAGTCCAAACAGGACAGCTTTGAGGAGGACCCCACATAGAGTCCCAGCTCATAAGAACTATTATGGCTTTAAGGACACATAGACAGATTTGGGGTATATACCTGGCATATTTCCAGTACATATATATGTATATATATAAACTCATATATCTATATATAAACTCACAGCTCTGTATACACATACACACATAGATGTATATGTAATATATAAAAAATATATAAAAACAGATATATAGACACACATATACGTGTGTGTGTGTGTGTGTGTGTGTGTGTGTGTATACCAGTTTTGTTTCAAAACAAGACAATGGGTCTTTTATTAGCAGTAGAGTTGAAAGGAACAGTTGGTGACTGACACAATTTTTCTGAGAGACAACTGAAGAGCATGCTGAGGCCCAAATGTGAGTAACAGCATACAAACACTAAAAGCACGCACGTCAGAACCCAGTGGGCTCATGGGCACAGTCATCTTTTGTCTTGAGCTGTCTTTACTGCAAGAGAAATGGCACAGTTGCGACCGTGCTTCTGAAAGATGTCTGACATGAATCTTAAAGGTGAAAGATCTATTGAGTGGGATTTTCTTCCTAGAGCTTTGGAAGGAGCAGGCTCTGCTCCTTACAGCTAAAACAGTGGGACTTTGACTTAGACCGTTTTTAATAGGTCCCCTCGTTTTTCTCTCCTTTAATAAGCTGCTTCAATTAAACACTTGCTGACATCCCTTCACATTCTTTTGTGCCCTGCTAATGAGAATGTGCAAAGCAAGGAAAGAATGACCTCTGACCTCAAGGAGCTAGAAAAAATCTTAGGCAAAAAAAAAAAAAAAAAATTACAAATTATATTACACTACACTTACAGAGGTAAAAATTATATAATATACATTTTTTTCTAACTATTACCCTATCATTTCCGCTTCCCAAACAGAAGAAAATTGAATCCCACCGAGAGTGAGAAACAGAGAGAGAATGGAAGAAAACAAATGTGCACGCTGAGCACTGGTCTTTTTTTCCTTCCCCTCTTTGTGACTCTTCAAAGCTGTACTCTTTAAATAAAACATAAATAGAGATTGCTAATGTCGCAAATTTGTGATATTTTCTGACGGTTCTGTGTTTTCACCCAGGAAGTTTAGGGTCCAGGCTCCCCTAGGGTCTCTCCAAATGCTCGTTTATTTTTATAGTTTGAAAATTGACAGCACAAAGGCAGCTATTGACTTGGCAGCTGGGAGTGGAATAACACACCTGGAACTGAGGCCTGTGTTTTCCCCTCCAATCCCCTGCCTCTGCGTGTTCTTTCTCTTTGTTCCCAGAGCAAATGTATATGGAGTCTGTTGCTGCACTGACACAAATCGCATGATAGCATCGCACTGGAGAGATGGAACAGTAATTTGGCTTTGTTTGTAAGCAGCCATTGCTGTTCTTTAGAGCGCACATGAAATTTTTGGACAAATATTCAGAGGACATTTTGTGGAAACAACACATTTGGAGTGAGCTGACTTGTAAATTTGAGCCACTCACCTATGATTTCCGGGCTTAACACAAAACCACTGCTTCCCACAATTCACTGCATGTTAGAATCATTGGGGCTGGGGAGAGTGATAAAAAGTCCTGGTGCCAGGTTCTATGCCCAGTCAATGAAATCTCAGCATCTCATGGTGAGAGCCATGTATCTGCTGCTTAAAGACCTTCTGGTGTTCCCTCTGTCGTATAGCCAGGAAACCACTACCATAAACTTCAACAGATGCAGGTTTTTCTCAGCTCTGGTATTCTGGGCTCTGTGGCTCTCTGAGCTAACCCGCCTATGAAGCTCAAGTAACCAGCAGCTAACCTGCGGCCTCAGTCAAACCCCACAAGGTTATTTTATGTGTCCACTTCCCTGGGATGAACAGGTCCAAATGGATAGTAAAATCTGGTAGCTATGGGTACCTGTGAGTGCGTTTCTGAACAGATGAGCATTTGAATCAGCAGATTGGGCAAAGAGATCTGTGCTCACCAGTGTGGGTGGTGTGGGTGAGAAGGCACTATCCAGTCAGTCTGGGAAAGACCAGTTGACAGGACCAAGAGCCAGAGGAAAAGCAAACTCATTATCTCCTGGGATATCGACCTCCTTCTGCCCGGTTGTCTGTTTGTTTGTTTTAGAATCTGTGTACATGATATGTGTATAGGTGCGTGCACGTATAGAATGTACATGCGTTTATAGAGGCTGGTAAGCAGCCCCAGATGTCATGTTCAGGAATGCCATCAACATTCTTTGAGACAGGGAGACAAGGTCTCTGGTTGCTCTTGAGCTTATCAGTAGAGCTGTACTGACTAGCTAGTGAGGCCCAGGGACCCTCCTGTCACAGATTCTCCTACCCTTTCCCCGGGTCTCAGGGAATACTTTTGGAACCCAGAATTGCATGAGAAATCCCTACCCCTCATGGTATGTGGGGGGGGGGGACTTACACTTTGATGTATAGAAGACACGTAAATGTATAGGGTAATTAGGAAATTCCAGCAGTGGGTTTAACGGTTCTCAATTCCATTCTTAGCATAGTAAGAAGTATCACAAATTTCTTATCACAATTCACCCTAGTCGAGGTGTCTTTAAAAAGAAGATGATTGAAAATACCCGCAAGATTGTTCCATTGCCTTCTCTTTTCATAACACAGTCAGCCTTCTTAGTCTAGACAGTATCTAACCAAGCCCTAATGATTTCCAATTTATACTGATTGACTCCCTCCTGACCTAAAGGAATATCCCAGCACAACAAAGCCCTGCTCAGGATAGAATGTGATAGAAGCCACTCTGATTCAAAGCAGGGTACCTTGGGAAGATTGGCTTCTTTGTGGCTTTTTTTCCTCAGTCATACATAGGGTGTGTCTGTTTATTGAGTTGCCCCATTCAAATTGTTCCTGAATGTAAGTCGTGGTTGGTCAAGTGATCCTGAATGTCCTGCCCTTCATAATAACACAAAATATCTACTTACTAATAGCAAGGAGAAAATCCCAATCTGGTAGAAGACTGAGAGCTTAGGAATGTTAGGGGACAGATCAGTAGGAAGAAGAGGCACAATCAATCAATTCACTGAATATAGGCTGATTGGCATAGGCAGGGGAGCTTCCTCAGCTGCCCAGAGGCAGAATGACTACCACATTGGTCAGCAAGAATACAAATTACATGAAAGGAACAATGCTGAATATGAAACATGAGTCCACATTGTGGTTTTGTAACTATATAAATATCACACCGTTTTTGTTTTGTTTTGTTTTGTTTTGTTTTGTTTTTTTGATGGAAAGGAATCATTGAGTACCTCAGCAAATCCTCAGCAAATCCTCACATGAAGAATCCATAGCCACAATGGCCTTGTAATCACTTCCCCTCTCACAAAATTTTAGCTGAGACATTTAGGGAGACAGAGGGGTGTAGTCTAGTCAGAGACTGTGTGTGAACCTTCCCTTGCAGACATATTTTCATCCTGTAAAGTGTCTGAAACAGAGACAGGAGGAGGCTGGGAAGGCCTGATTTCCTGGAGCTCCTGGGATGGAGGTGGGCCCTTCCTCACATTTGAATCTTTAACAATCCAACCCAGAAGTTCCTCCAAACAGTACCCTCCCTTCTCCCAGACTGTTTATAACCCTCTAATTATTTTAAAAGGGTTATTTTTATTTATGTGTACACGTGTGCATGTCTGTGGGAATGTATGACACATGTTCTCGGGTCCTGGTGGAAGCCAGAGAGGGCATAGGATCTCTCAGATCTGGAGTTACAGGCAGTTGTTAACCGCCTGATGCGGTGCTGGGAATAGATCTCAGGTATTACTGTTCCTCTCTGTCCTGTTGCTTTGGCCCACTAGCCTGCCTGACCCTCATCACCTCTCGCTCCTGCTAGCCTAGTCACCGTGTCAGTCAATCCTAGCTTCCCCAGGATATCCCCATACACAGCTGTGGTCTCACGGCAACTGTTTTATAACAACCGCCCATTCGCCTTTGGAAAGAGTCAAAAGCACCTCGGTGTAGAAAGACATGCTATCCAGACGTCGGCATCACCGTCAACATCCTCCTCCTCATTTTTACTTTGCAACACTGGGGTGAAATCAGGAACCTTGCACCACCACCCCCCCCCAGAGAGCGCTGTACCCTGGAGGCACTATCTTCCACTCCTATCACCGTCTTCAGTGTCCCAAATGGAAATCTTTTGCAGCAGAGTAACTCTTAGACAGAACACGATGCCACTTCGGAGTCTGTGGACCTGTTTTAATGTATCTCTACATTAAGTACCTACTAAGGAACCCCCACGCGCAATTTAAAACAATGATAATCAGGAATTAACCTTCACTGTCTCTGTACTATATAACTTGTATCTTGGGCTGAAGAGCGGTCTTCAAGTTACATGCAAACAGTCATCTTAGGTTGTTTCATATAACAAAGGACTGTTCCATTCGGTTGAGACCTGAACAACGAATTCTAAAATTCCGCTGAACAAATACTGTTGAGTGGAACACAGGCTCCTAAGTCTTGGGCTGAAAGAACTATGTGGGGATTCGCTGGAGACTGAGAGGTTTGCTACACGAAGGACAGGCAGCACACAAACGACCTGTCCGGTGGTTAGGCACAGCTGAGGTTAACATAACTGCCAGGATTTCACCGAGCTGCCCTTGAATGTCACTTTGAATATACCTGTATCATCTCCACTCTGAGAGCAGTGATGCGAAAAGCCCTATGTTTTGCTCTCATTTGTTTTTAAGGTAATGGCGTTCCACGGACAGTGGCTGCTGGGTAGTTGTCCTTAAGGAAAAGCAAATAAAATATCTAAGATCTTTTATTTTTTTGCTTGTCTCTGTTCAAAATGAAGCCACGAGGCCGAAAGAGAGTCTTAAGGGTTCTAGAAGCTGCCTTGTGGATCTTGAGGAAAAAAAAAAAAAAGCCGCATTGAAGAGTTCACATTTTTCCTGTTGCATCATTAGGACCAGGCGCTAAGCCCTCCAGTTCTTCTGCCGGGGCCAAAGGGACAGCAGCTCTGCTTGTAAGACTTAAAATATTAGGCAGAGTGAGTAAATTCTTCCTCTGTTTGGCTGGTAGCAAATCCAACTTGTCCTGCGGCCGCTTGGTGTGTTGATATCTTGGCAGCCAGAGGCAGGGAGGCCACGCCATCGCTGCTGGCGCCTGGAGCCCAGCTTCAGGGCAGCTGGCCCTTTCCCCATTTGGAAAGCTTTGTGATCCTGAGTGTTGATGCCTAAGGCTCACATTGGCCTGCTGGAATATGTGGCACTCTTCACTCAGTAGTAACAATGTAAGTGACCCTCTGAGGTGACCAAAGCCCATAAGATGGAGCATCCATAAGATGGGCAGCACCCTCTTGCATCCCTCAGCCAACTCACCCCTGTCTCCTGTGGCCTGTCGGACCCTGGAAAGAGTATCTGCTGGGTGTGGCTGGTTCCACTCTACAGATGAAATGACAGACAGGACAGCTTTGTCACACAGCTAATTAGCCATAGGGTGGGACCCAATTTCCTCAATCCTCACATCTTCCTTTAGGAGGGCTGAGTCATTCATTTATTTTTCTTTCTTTCTGCCCTTCATTTCTGGTTTTCTCCCTTCCTTGCCATCTACAGCCTACCTCTTCCTTTATCACTCTTTCTTGCCTCCTTCCCCTTCTTTCTCTCCCTCTCAACTCCTTCCTCTTAACTCTTTTTTCCCAGTAAGGATACCAGGCAAGGTCATGGGTGAACCACCTAGAATTAGCACCAACTTCACCATTCATTGAGCCATGCAAACAGCAGCTTAAAGAACCCTGAGAGGAAATCTCTTTGTAGTCTTACAATTTGATTTCTCTGGCTATTAAAACCAAACCAAACCAAAACAACAAAAACTAGGTGCTGAGTGTAGCATTCTGAGACTAGCAGTTGAAAGAGTTATTTAAAACCCAAGAAAATATAGATCCAACCATCGAAACCAACTCCATAACTACATAGCCTGACTCGTCAGACTGTATGAGCGGAGCAAGTTTTACTTTCACTTTTTAACATTTGAAAGTACTAAACTGGCACGCTGGCATTGCAGCCAAATCCACAGCTTTCTCCTCACATTCCCTCCTCTCTAAACTACATACTCCAAACATCCAGAAAGACCCAGCAGGCGTCGGCTCTGTCTGGCACTGTAAATATGGATGCCGCAATGATTCAAAGCAGTGGTAGGACATCTTCTATTTGTGATGCAGCTTAGGAAGATGGCAGCTGGCCTCATTAGTCACCCAACAATGCTTCCTAATGACCTTCCTCACCTCAACGTCTATTGCTTTGGAGATGAGTAGAAGAATAGCTGATATCAAGATTACTCTCTGGACGGTGTCTGGTCTTAATTCCTCCCCTCCTGTGAAAATTAATGATAGGAATGCAAGCTTTCACGAGTGCCTGTTTCCAGGCTCAGGCTGGGCAAGGCGATTCTTGCTCTTGGAGAACATTACCTTAATATATGGATTCAAATACTTCCAGATCATTATTGACAGACTGCAACCCCAACCCTGGCCTTTCACTCTTAGGCATGATTTCCAGGGTGCACTAGGAACCTGAATCCTCGCAGCTCCATAGGAGAAGGCTACTAGTTTTATTTTTTTGTTTGTTTGTTTTGTTTTGTTTTGTTTTTCAGGAATTTAAGTGTCTTTGGTTCGTACTCTTGTCTCCTCAGACACTTCTCTAGACCCTCTTAACAAGGAAAGTTTCTTGGATAGTGGTGCAATCGGTAACTGACTGAATACAGGGAATGTTCCATTTTGATTACATACACTCTCACACCATCAGAAAGATCTCATAAGACTGTCAAATGCAGCTAGGCTCGGTGGCGCATGCCCGCCATCCCAGCACTCGGGGAGGCAGAGACACGGAGATCTTTGTGAGTTTGAAGCCAGCCTGGTTTACAAAGTGAGCCCAGGACAGCCAAGGCTATGCAGAAAAACAAAACAAACTGAAACAAAAAGGAAAAACAACAACAACAAAAGTAAGACTGGGAAATGGTTACCCAGAGTGACCAGTCACGTCCAAGTAGGGCAGGTCAATGCAGGTCATGGTAATGCATGAGGATATGTGTTGCCTAGTCCACATTACAGAACTCACATTCTCGTGCCCAGGTAAACAATCATAACATATTTTGGAGCTTAAGCATACCACTCCTGATTCATCTAGCTACCTTGACCCTAAACCTAGCTCAGTGCTTGTTACAGCGGCCTTGGGTAACCTTTGCCTCTTACTCAGATTGACCTAAACTTCTTTGCTTCAGGGATTGGAACTTACTAGCAGAGCCAGCAAATGGCCCGGCCACCCAGTTTGCTACTGACTCTTCCCAAGAGCCCATGCAGAGCTCTTCAGGCATCCTTCTGAAGCAGAGAAGGGAGACGACGGCTGTTAATACTCTGTCCAGAAGCACATCTTGAACTTTCTTAACTTATTCTTCCGTTCCTCTAAAGCGTCTTTTTGTGGCCAAATACTTGCTTTGGAAATTAATTGGCCAAAGACCCCAGTGTAAAAAAGGAACCAAGAGCTAATTGATTTAAGAGAAGGGCATTTGATTCATTAGCCTCCATGGAAGTCTCCCTACCTTTGTAAAAATTCCTTACAGCCCTTAGAGCTGCTGCCAGGCTTTGGTTCTCATTTCAGTGGAGTACTGGAGCCAATCAGGTAGCATCTCAGAAGGGGTATGTTAGTAAAAAAAAAAAAAAAAAAAGACGCTCCTTGCTAAGTAATGGGCGTGGTCTGTACTTCCCGGTGGTGTTCCTTTTAGTTGCTGGCATGGAGTTCTCAGTGACTTCCAAAGAGACCCAGGCTGAGTCGCATTCCTGCCAGGACAAAGTCACATTTGGTTTCCTGGGGAATGGAGCCAAGCTGACTCAAAGGTTGAAGATTTAACAATAGCAGGAGAAAAAAGAAACCAGACTTCAGTTCTCTTGATCCTGTACCATGTTAAGTAAGGCTGCCTCCCGGGGGGAGGGGGGGAGGAGTGATGCAATGGTATGGGAAGTGTGGTCTCATCCTCAGAGTGTGGCTCTGACATGCTCCAGGTCATGCTTGGAGCAAGCCGACTTGTTCCGCTAAGCATGAACCAGACCCAAGAAGAAAGTGCTCAGGAGAAACGGACGTCCACTCTGCCTCTGAGTGTGAGGGCCTCCAGGTGGTCCTAGGAGAACCGGGGTAGCAACAACAGTATTTGTTGTTGATTTGTTCCAGGACTTTCTCTCTTTTACCAAACCAGCTCTCCTGTTAGCATCTGCAACCATTTCTGGTTAGCGGCCATGTTCCCTCAAGCAACCGGAAAGCAAACCAAGCAAAGCAAAGCAGAGTTTGGTTTATGAAAAAGACAGCCCTGCCATCTCACCTTGCTAACCCCAGAGTGTCAGAAAAGACCGCAGGATGAAGGCACACCGCCGGGCCGCTGAGTCAACAGCAGGAAAGAGCTGCTCACAGACAGAGAACACACTTCCTCGCTAGTTGAAGGAAAATAATCAAATTCAGGGAAGCTTCTCTCCTCAGATGGAATAGCCAGTCACTCACCTCTTTGTTCGTTCGTGCACTTGTCTGTTCAAATAACACTTATTTAGCACTTCCTCACATAAAAATGGTTTTCGCCTATCCATCTATTCACTTAGAAATCGCACATCTCACGACTTGTATGCATGGGTCATATGCTGTCTTAAATGCATGGTACACAAGAATATGTAAGGAAAAGCTCATTGAAACTCCCCCCCCCCGAGACAGGGTTTCTCCGTGTAGCCTTGGGTGTCCTCGACTCGCTTTGTAGGCCAGGTTCGTCTAGAACTCACAGAGATCCGCCTGCCTCTGCCTCCCTGAGAGCTGGGATCACAGGCATGAGCAAACATACCTGGCCACAGCTCACTGAAACTTTAAACCTAGTAATTTATAGTAATTAATTCACTGAGCCACCCTTTCTTTTAATTCTGAAGGACAGTTTATATGACAGGCATCTTTTTAGGCAGAGGACAAGCATTTTCATCCCAATCTTCTTTCCTACCATCTTTTTAGTTCATTGCTTCACATGCCCCAACACACACACACACACACACACACACACACACACACACACACGCACTTATACACATACTCACATATTCACACACACATGCACATGAGCACACAGACACATAAAATCAGCACTGCCAAAAACAGAAGCAAAACCAATCCCATCGTGTGTGTGTGTGTGTGTGTGTGTGTGTGTGTGTGTGTGTGTGCGCAAATGTGCATGCACAAATGTACATATTTATGCTCAGGAGTCGTTAGGTGAGCGTGCACGTGCACCTATTTGTTATGGAGGCCATATGAAGACCTTGGGTGTGGTTGTCAGACACTAGCCACTGTTTCTGTCATTGTTTGTTTTGCTTGATTTTGAAACAGAGTCTTTTTATTGGCCTGGGAATTTCCAAACAGCTTAGGCTGGCTGACCGTGAACCCCCAGGATCTGACTGTTTCTCTCTCCCCAGCACTAGAATTCCAAGTACATTCTATGCCTGGCATTAAAAAACAAACAAACAAACAAAAACATGGCCTCTAGGGAGCAAACTCAATCCTCACAGGTGTGTAGCAGATGTTTTACTAGTTGTGCTATCCCACCCACCCCAAGAGCTTTCTGGATGTGTATCTGGGAGTGTGTGTGTGCACAAACTTGTGTTAGGAGAAGACAGAGCTCCAGAGTTATTCAGTAGTGTTCTTCCACAGGCACTGGGATGGTTCGGCACAAAATATGAGAAGCCGAACCTTGGGCTCAAGACAATACAGAAAGAGGCCCTGAGCAGTGCCCATTTTAGAGCAACTAGGTGACTGTCTCAGGTTCTCAGTGGAATCAGAAGTCAGCAAAGACAGGCAAGCTCTATGCAGGAAACCTTCCACCTACTGTCTTCTTTCACCCTGGGAGCTGATGACCAAAGCAAGCTCCCTGGCACACATAAGGAATTCAGTCAGTACATACTGATGAAAAGCTGGAGCATCATCAAAGAACTTGTTGGGCTATGAGCTCTTCTGGGGTACAGACACTGGGCCTTAGCCCACCTCACATGCTCTCTCAGCTTCCACCCCTCCTCTAGCAGACATTTTGAAGGTTCTCCTCGCCCTCTTCTTGCTATGCCAGGCAGGAAACATTCCTCCATGTGGTTTATATGATTGGCAGTTTCTCTGCACTCGTTATAAGCATATTATTTATCTTTTTGTCAAATTCTGGGCTTTATTTTCTACCCTGATTAACAAATTGTCAAGAACCTCCCCTACCAGGTCTTACATACTCAAAGAACAAAGATTCGTTTGTTTGTTTGTTTGTTTGTTTGTTTGTTTGTTTTTCCTATAAGCTAGAGAGACAAAAAGAGCTATAAAAAAAAAAAAAAACAAAAACAAATAATGCCTTCCCAAACCAAACACTGGTGTGGCTTTTGGGTGAGCTCTGTTTGGCTCTATAATCCTCTAGAAGCAGATAATCAAGAAGAAAATTCATCATGGCCACAGGAAACCAAACACCAGGTCCCCAGCACTATGTGCCAGACACCATAGCCTGAGTAAGATAGAGAAGAGATGAGCAGAAGCCAACCCAGATTCTTAGGCCATGGGCCACACCGGAATTCAGGTCATCATACTCTGCCAAGGAAGTTTATCAAAGCAGGGAACAGACATTTACTGAGTCTGCTTCTTTCCTGGAATGTTACTGTTGGGAGTTTGCTTGGCTTCCATCCTCCTGGGCAGAAATGGTAGAAGTTTGGGAATATGATGGTTTGGTGGTAGAGAGTACATGGCCCAAGCAGAGTATTTTATATGTTGGTTCATAATAGCAAAATTGCTCACTATGAGAAGAAGCTGAAGTTGAAGCATGGGCCTGATCTGCTTATTTATAACTGTGTCATCCGGGGACAGCCCATGTCTGGCAGAAACACCACAATCTGTCTGCCACAGAACTCAGCCCATTAAGCTGGATGGAAATATTCCTGATTCTGAACTCCCATGACTCTGATAGTCTAAGAAACTTTTAGAAACTGTATACAGAACAAGCTTAGAGCTGCCTAGTTTGAGAGACATCTCCAGGAATACTTCAAATGATAAATATGAGGAAAGAGTGTCACTGTAATAGGACGTTATGACCTTCTGGAGGCAGGAAGGGAAACCCAGTCCTTGATACCACTGCAGAAAATGGCTGAGCTTTTCTCTGTGACCATGTCTAACATTGCATTAAAAAAAAGTTATTATATTGTCCATGGTTGATAAAGAGGGGACTGTGTCAAGCCAACTGGTGGAAAAACACTGGTGGCCTCTCACTTTAACACTTTGGTTTGTTACTGGTTGCCCCGGAAGCTCCAGGACCACAGCCATGAGACTATGTTATGATGAAGAAGACACAGTTGAAGGTGAACCTGATTCTGCAGTTGACACTTTTCTTCATTCACGCCACCGAGCAAAGGCAGTGTGACACGGAAGAAAAGCAATTTTCTATAAACCACGGTAGATAAAGCTGCTTTGGTGTCTGTCTGTGCTGGCCTGCCCATCTACTGGCTGTTCTCAAAGGTATTTCCAGGACTGGCACCATTGGCATCACCAAGTCCTCACTAGGAAAGTAGGTCCATGGGCCCCACCTAGACCTCTAGAATCAGACACTCTGAGGTAGGCCTAGTGATTTGTGTCTGAACAAGTCCTCTGGATCATTCTGCTGCAAGCCATAACTCTACTTTCCAATAACAAGAAACGTGGGTCCCATCATCCTATAAAAAAAAATACAGAAAAAAAATACACATACAAAAAACATTTGTATGTGTATCCATAGTTCTAGAGGCTGATGACCTCTGGCATTGTTGCTGTATCATTCTGTGGCTATGACATCACACAGAGAAGAGGCAAAATAGAGGGAAGGAGAGGGAGAGAAGATGGAAGTGAGAGATGGAGGGGGAGGCAGTGGAAAGCCACCGTGACCTTCTTAGGATGAATCAAACCTCAAGTGAATGGCATTGCTCCGTTTATAAAGATAAGTCCTTCAAGTCCCAGTCACCTTTTGAAGGGACCACCACAGCGAGAACCATTGCTCTAATTGTTACATTTCCAGCGTGCTGACCATGGCATGTGTGTGTGTGTGTGTGCATGTCAGGTCATGCAAATCATAATGGTGTGTTGTGTGTGTGTGCATGTGTGTGTGCGTGTGTGTGTGTGGAATTTTGTGTGTGAAATTTGTGTGTGTGGAATTTGGTGATCCACCTGTTCCCTGTGGCATGAGTATCATGGGAGTGAGCTGATAGCCAAAAAAATGAAGGTTTAAAAATAAGATTTAAAAAAAAAAAAAAGGAAGCACAATATTTTTCCCTTTTGGCCTTTAGGTGAAGCAGATAATCATATGAAAACTAATAACCTTTTTTCTCTTTGAGAGAAAAGGTCCTCATACATCTCAAGCTACCCTCAAAACTCTATATATAGCCAAAGATGACCTTGAACTTTTGATCCTACAGCCTGTGCCTCCCCAGTGGGTGAGACCGCAGGCATCTGACACTGCACATAGTTTATGTGGTCATCATGGGGATCAAATCCAGAGTTGGCATGCATGCTAGGCAAGCCCCCTACCAACTGAGCCATATCTACAACCTGCAGCCAGGTGCTCTTCTGTTTAAAGAAGCTGATTAGAGCGAATAGGACAAGTGTGCATCTTGAAGTTAGATGTCTGACGACAAGGCCACTTCCATCACATCTTAGCCAAGTGCCTAGGTTCCTCAATCCCCAACCCCCTCTTCTTCCTTAGTGAAACAGAACAACAGTGCTGAGCTCTGTGGGCTCAAGGAGAGATGGGCATGTGCAATGCACACAGAGCAGGCTTATGAGTGCTACCGGCCAGGCAGCACTCTGGCTGCTTCTTGCTCCTGCTGAACTCAGTTCACCTGCAGGGAACAGTACCCACATCCAAAAGTTCTTTGGTTCTCTTTGGGATTGTTCTTTGGGTCAGATAAGATGGTGACTGAGAAACAGGTATAGGGTAATGGTAGGGCGGGGCGTTCACCATCACTGACCTTTGAAGCCCTGTAGTGACTCTAGACCTCTTCATTCCTCATTCGTACAGTAGTATAAGGCGGAGGGGATGCTTCCAGCCAGACTTCTGAGGCTGTGGACGGTAAGTGTGCAAAGCTGACAGTCCCCGAGGGCAGGAACCACTGTTTGCGAGCCGTTGGCAGTTAACAGCTTCTGTTGCTTACTTCTGAGCCCGACCAAAAGACAGGAGACACTTGAGCTTCCTACGGCACCAGGAGCAGAGTTTCGTCTCTGTAACCGTTGGTGCAATGTTACAAACTGGCAACCCCTTAGAGCAGAGATCTCCAGGACTCTTGGTTCTTCCATTGTGTTTCAAAACCATCCCCATGTATCTTAGAGATGTCACAGTCATCAGGAGAGAGTCTATATCCCCAGGCTCATGAACGTCCTGCCGCAGACCCACAGGTAGCTCAGGGCTCTTCCTGCTGGTGGAGTGAGCCTCAGCCTTAGACCTCTAAGAGTCTCACTGTTTCATTTCACATATCCAGTATGCTTCTGTCTCAAGACTGTAGTCCGCGTCGCTGCTCCCAGGATTGTTCTGTAAAGAAAGGCGGCACCCTTCCTATTCATTAGTATAGAAAAAGAAGAACTCAGCAATAGGGAAACGGCTGGTGGATTGCAGAGTAAAACTGTGTCCATTTGAAAAGATATGGGTATCTTTATGTTCTCTCGAGCACACGAAAGCTACAGAAGTTAACCTAAAAGTGAAATACAGAGTGAGAAAGGGTGTGGCTGGGTGTGTGTGGTTGATGGATTTGATTAGTACTCACCATATCCACTATAGAAATACACGCTGACTCCTATTACTGTGACCAATGAACATCTATACAGCCGAACTTAGAAATACTTTTAGTGGCTCGAGGAAAATGCTCCTGCTGCGGCATAAAAACAAAAGAACAAAGCTCTAACCCTCCCAAAGCCATGACCTCTGAGTGTGAGTCCTGAGCCACCAACAGCAGCAACAGACACTTTGTAGAAATGCTACCTCTCAGGCCCCACCTGGGACATTCCAAGTCACAAGATCCATCCATCGATGAGCCTGCAACAGTGTGGTTAGCATCGTAGAAGACATTCAGCAGTTGTCTAAAAAGCTATGTCCACCAGCCACACACAACTTTCAAACTCTTTAAAAACTATCTCTGTGTGGGTGTTCTTGTTATGAGCACAGGCTTGTGCATGTCACAGCACACGCGTGAGGATCAGAGAATACCTCAGGAGTCAGTCATCACTTTGATCACGTGGGTCCTCTTGCTCTTTATCACTGCAAACGCCAGGTTAGCTGGTCCACAAGCTTCTGGGGATCCTCCTGTCCCTGCCTCCTGTCTCACCATAGGATGGGTAGGCTTACACACAGGTATCATCACATCCAGCTTTCTCCAGTTCCGGGAATCCAAACTTAGGTACTCAGGCTTGTGTAACGAGCGCCTTACCACTGCGCCAGCTCCCCAGCCTAAGCTTTCAAACTTGTAAGCTTCACACGGCTTGATAGTGGAGCCTTGGAAGGGTGTGGAACATGCAAACAGAAGTTAGATCTAACTGCGATCAGATCATGGCAAAATTCTGCTGCCTCTTTGTCATATTCTAATTCTTCCAAAATGGATGTTTTGGGTTTTGCACCGAAAGAAGGTGAAGCATCATTTCTGTGTTCTGACCACACATTTCTATCTCTCTCAGCTATTCGTACACCTTTAAAGATCTTCATTCTCCTATTCCTACAGCTTTGCTGTAAGACCTATGATGAATCAATCCTTTCAGCTCCTCCACTTAATTACAGACTTTGCCACTCTCCTGTCTTCAGGACCCTGCTTTATTTATAAAAGGCATCTAAAAACTGTGGCAAGCCCATAGCCAGTTCTTTGTAAGGCACAGGATTTTCTTGTGTATACAGTTAAAAGTTAGTGCATGTTCACATATGAGGGACAGTTTTAGCATCTGCATATATTTCCACAAACAATTTAAAATTTGTTTGGGTAGATTTTTGTTTTCTTTACTACATCCACTTGGAGTATTTTTAACAAGTTGACCCTTCTCCCTTCCAGGGTTCATTTACAAAGTAAGCAGATCAGGTAGATTTGCCTTTTTTTTTTTTTACAAGAGGTTATGTTCTAAAATCAGCAAATCAGGTAACTATCACACGGAGCCGAAATTACCCCATCTCTTTAACAACAGTGTAGATTGTTGGTCCTCCCACCCCGGAATAAATGTTACCAGAGAGGCAGCTGATGCAGGCAAAAAGGTACATCCCTCATCACTGGGATCTCTCAGCACTCAAAGAAGTTCATGGTGCAGGAGGCTCTCACTTGGAGTCGAAGTGAGGAAGGTGTGTGTGATGGCGGGGTGGAGGCCAGAGGTAAATTTCAGGTGTCCTCATCTTTTTAGACAGGGACTCTCACTAAACCCAAGGCTGACCAATTGGCTAGATTGGCTGACTAGCAAATTTAAGGCATCTTTCTTTCTCTGCTCACCCAAGGATAGAAGTTACGGACTGTCTGCACACACCTGCTCTTGGGGCCTCACGCTGGTACTTTACCGAATGAGTCATCGACCTAGGCCCACTCAGCCTATCTCACAGGAACTTCAGATGGTTTTCTTTCGCCTGCGGCTGGGGTGCATTAGTGCATTTGCCTGTGTCAACTGTGCTTTTGGTAAAATCTCCCTGGAGCCTAGCTGTGCCTTCCTTTATTCTAAGTCTCTCCCTCCCCGTCTCCCTCTCCCTCTTTCTCCCCTCCCCCTCTCCTCTCCCCCTCTCCCTTTCTCTCTGGTTTTTGGACACAGGATTTCTCTGTGTAGCCTTGGCTGTTCTGGACTCGATTTGTAGGCCATGCTGGCCTGGAACTCACAGAGATCCGCCTTCCTCTGCCTCCCTGAGTACAGGGATTACAGACTTGTACCACCACACCCAGCTGCACTTCTTTTATCCATCTCCATCATCCCCTAGGACCATCTTGCCATCAAGAAGGATATTGGCTTTTCACTAGTATTCAGGTTTGACTCATTCTCAAATCCTAATCCAAAGCCACCACTTCTAGACCTCAGCAGACAGGAACCCTGATTCTGAGTGTTTAGGGGGTATGTTTCTCTGTTTTTTTATATTTACATTTGAATGCATCTTTATTTGTCTAGATTTAGAGAGAATGTTCTTTCTTGCTGGAAGGAAGGAAGGAAGGAAGGAAGGAAGGAAGGAAGGAAGGAAGGAAGGAAGGAAGGAAGGAAGGGGAAAACAGAGTCTTATGTATCCCCGTCTGGATTTGAATCCATAGATAAGAGAGAGACTGAGACCGTGAGCTCTTGATTGTCTGGCTCCACCTCCCAGGTACTAGGATTACGACTTGCACCACCCCACCTGATGGTGCTCTGATGAGTACAGAGCCCAGGACTTCTTTTCACATGCTAAGGAAGAATTCTACCAACTGAATTACATCTTCAGCCTGACCGGAACATTCTCAAAGACCACATACAGATATCTTTAACACCAGACTCGACCTTGAATCCTCTGTCTGCTTTGCTGGCCAACGTTCAGTAACTTACCAGTCCCCAAACCCCTGCCACACAACACACACACACACCACTTCCTTCCATGTCTGCAAAATTGATATAGCATGGTATCAACTTCTTAGAGCTAGAGTGAACGCTCAGGGAGCTAGTGCCCACCCTGACAGTGCGCACCCTTTCCGCCCTGCCCTGCACAGGCTACCTCTCTCCCTGTCTCCTTTGCTGTGGATGGAACAGGGCAATCTCCACACGTGTCTGTTTATTGAATGAATGGAGGGATGAATGACATTAGAGAAGCCCACAGAGACCCTTCTGGATTTTCCATGAACACTGAGGAGTTTGCAACTAACCCCCTACAATTTCATTACTAAACCTAAACTAACGAGTTCATTCATTCCTGCAGCAGGTACGGGACATTTGTCAGTGAAAGAAAATGTCCACAGGCCCTCCTAGATGTCATCGTACACTGAGTTTTCATCCATAAAATTTGAATTATAACACTGATCTGTGAATTTCTTTCTTTTTTTTTTTTTTTTTTTTTGTTGTTGTTGTTGTTCCTCACCACAAGAAAACCTGAAAAGGCTGGGGGCCTTTAGGGAGAAATTTTATAAATGGGGAATGTTCAGGGTAATTTGAAAAATCAGAGCAGGAGTTTGTAAATTAGCATATTTCAGTCACACCGGTTCTGATCACTCACAGCTCTAGATATCGCCTGAGGAGGGCACAGGGCAAACCCAGCTGCTTTTTGGGGTTGTCAAGCATCTCAAGTTATTCCTCAGGAGTTGGGGTTTGGCAAAGCCCAAAACCCACATTGCCAAGTCCCTCTTTTCCCCTTAATTCTTAAGCCCATGTGTATTTGAAGGAAATTTAACCCGTATGGTTCTGTTTCCTTTACACTTAACTCATAAAAATGGTTTCTCGGAGCAATTTGATGTTCCACAAGTCTTCAGAGCCTTAATAATGATATTTTTTAACCTTTCTCCCTTCCCTGAGACACAGGAAATTGCATTTAAAAAAAAAAAAAAAACGAATCAAACTGGAAGTCTCAAGGTCGGTATGAATGGGTCAGACACACAAGTTCAAGGAGCAAAGCATTTGAGAGACTATGAAGCATCCCTCAGCAGCTCACCCAGGCAGGACGCCAGGAACAGCACTGTGCTGAAGTGGACTCCTCAGATAATCCCTGACCGCCCACCAGACCAGCTCTTCTCCCGCCCATACATGAATGTCGAGAAGCTGGCTCCTCCGTGTGCCTTCAAATTCAGAGTCCCAAGCCCAGCTTTAGAAATCCATGCCTACCGGCATTATAACACAATGTCCATGTGTGTTGGGTGGGGCTGGGGGGGCACATGCATGTGTGAATGGTGCTCCTCAGGAGGTACCAACCTTGCCTTTTCAGACAAGGTTTCTCATTGGCCTGGCCAGCAAGCCTCAGGGATCCTCCTCTCTCCACACGCCCAGTGATGGGTTTAGGAGCATGTGCCACCATACCTCGGTGCTCTAGCTTGCGTTCCTGGCATGTGAACTCCAGTTTACATGCTTAGACATCAAGCACCTTGCCAACTGCGCTAGCTTACTGCCCTAGCCCCAGAACTGCTGTGTCCTTACCTCGTTTTCTGTGTCTTCCCTGGAGAGAGCGCAACAGCTGGAACGCCCACCTTGAAAGCCGTAGGCAACTAACTCTCTCATGGAGCTCTGTGAGGGTACCATTCCTCCAAAGGTGGTTTCCCATGATGCCCTGCCTATCCACAGTGCAGGGAGAACTGTCCCCAAGGGATGGTGCTGCCTCTCAGATGTAGGAGGGGATTGCTGGAGTTGTTTGACTCGTATCAGATTGCTGCTGTTTAGCCAGGCCACCTTGTCCATGTCCTCTGGGGCTCTAGTCTGGTCCACGCCCTTTGCGGCAGCTTGCTCACTAACAGACTGGGTCATCACTTCTTACAGTTATTACGTGCCATAGCATGGGCCCAATCGGTCAGAATGGCCAAGTCTGATCTGAAATGCTCTAAAACCATTTGACTGGCTCACCCCATCCCATTCACTACGTGGCATCAGCAATGTATAACAGAACAGCCTGAGCTCACAGAGCGGCTTCTGGGCCTCGGAGACTGAAAAATCCATCTGGATATTCATCTCTCAGACAAAGTTGCACTTCAATCAAAGAATACCCTAGTGTCTCTGGCATAATTTTTTTTTTAAGCTAGGGATCTTAGACGATGAGGATGCAGGGCTTCTCCCCATCGCAGAGGGGAGCTCACGGCAGAGACGAAACGGCGAAACTCAGCCCTAAATGGCTGAATGGAGACTAGCGAGATGTGAGCCTGTCTACAGAATGTGAACGCTAAACCAGGGTCTCAGGGCTGCAGAGATCTTGGATGAGTGACAGGAAAGAGCCAGCCTGGAAAATTCAGTGAGCCCTCAGGGATATCAAAGTTCACACGCTGGCTGATAAGTCACAGCAGGCTGGTGTATTGGTTCGGTGTTCCAGCCCTTGGCCAGAGTGTGTGGGTCCTCGGCATCACCCCACCAGACAGAAAAAAAAATCCTCAAGACAGACAAGTGGAGTGGCTTAATATCTACCACTGAACGGGGCTCTCAGCCCTGCCACGTGTAGATTCACTATGTGAAGTCAGGCCCGGGGACATATATTGCCTAAACTAATTTCCAGAGCTTTTCCATGTATCCAGTATTATCCCTGTGCCACACATCAGGAAACCGAGGCTCCTAATATTATTTACTGAAACAATCCATTTACTCGGTTAATAGAAGTTCTACAAATCAAGCGCAGGCAAACTCCAAAGCCAGGCTCTTCCTTTACAGGGACATCTCTGTTCATTGCAATAATTACTGGCATTAATAAGAACCTAATCAAAGAGGCAGAAATAGGATTCTAGTCCCCAAAACACACTCTCTCCCAAGGCAACCACAGTATTAATGTAGACACTGTATTTCTATTTTTTTTTCCTGTCTATATTATCAAATCTAAAAACATCTAGACTTTTCTGACTCAAACGTGAGAACTGTTTTTGAACCTCTTTTGGTTTGTTTTAATTATTTTTTTATTGATTACAGTTTATTCACTTTGTATCCAAACTGTAGCCACCTCCCTCATCCCCTCCCAATCCCACCCTCCCTCCCTTCTCTCCACCCATGCCCCTTCCCCAGTCCACTGATAGGGGAGGATCTCCTCCCCTTCCATCTGACCTTAGCTTATCAGGTCTCATCAGGACTGACTGCATTGTCCTCCTCTATGGCCTGGTAAAGCTGCTCCCCCCTCGGGGGAAGGTGATCAAAGAGCCAGCCACTGAGTTCATGTCAGAGACAGTCTCTGTTCCCCTTACTAGGGTACCCACTTGGACACTGAGCTGCCAAGGGCTACATCTGTGCAGGGGTTCTGGGTTATCTCCATGAATGGTCCTTGGGGAGTATCCATCTCGGAAAAATCACTGTGCCCAGATTTTTTTTCTTTCCTTGTGGAGCTCCTGTCCCCTACAGGTCTTTCTATTTCCCCCTTCCTTCATAAGATTCCCTGCACTCTGCCCAAAGTTTGGCTATGAGTCTCAGCCTCTGCTTTGATACCCTGCAGGGAAGGGTCTTTGAGAGGCCCTCTGTGGTAGGCTCCTGTCCTGTTCCCTGTTTTCTCCCTCTTCTGATGTCTGTCCCATTTGCCTTTCTCAGTGAGGATTGATTATCTCACCTAGGGTCCTCCTTCTTGATTAGCTTCTTTAGGTGTACAGATTTTAGTATGATTATCCTGTATTATATGTCTAATATCTACTTATAAGTGAGTATATACCATGTGTGTCTTTCTGCTTTTGTGATACCTCACTAAGGATGATCTTTTCTAGTTTCCACAATATAAAACCAGGCACACACACACACACACACAAAAAAAAAAAAAAAAAAAAAAAACAGGCACACTAAACCTGTTAGAAGAAAAAGTGGGGAAGAGCCTTGAACTCCTTGGCACAGGAGACAACTTCCTGAACATACCACCAACCGCACAAGCTCTAAGATCAACAATCAATGAATGGGACCTCATGAAACTGAAAAGCTTCTGTAAAGCACAGGACACTGTTGTCAGAACAAAACAACAGCCTACAGACAGGGAAAAGATCTTCACCAACCCTATATCTGACAGAGGGCTGATATCTAGAATATATAAAGAACTCAAGAAGTTAAACAGCAACAAATCAAGTAATCCAATTAAAAATGGGGTACAGAACTAAACAGAGAATTCTCAATAGAAGAATATCGAATGGCAGAGAAAAAATGCTCAACATCCTTAGCTATCAGGGAAATGCAAATCACAACGACCCTGAGATTTCACCTTACACCCATCAGAATGGCTAAGATCAAAAACTCAAGTCACAACACATGCTAGAGAGGATGTGGAGAAAGAGGAACCTTCCTCCATGCTGGTGGGAATGTAAACTTGTATAGCCAGTTTGGAAATCAATCTGGTACTTTCTCAGACAATTAGGAATAGTACTTCCTCAAGATCCAGCTATACCACTCCTAGCCATGTATCCAAAATATGCCCAAGTATACAACAAGGACATTTCCTCAACCATGATTGTAACAGCTTTATTTGTAATAGCCAGAATCTGGAAACAACCCAGATGTCCTTCGGTTGAGGAATGGATATAGAAATTGTGGTACGTTTACACAATTGAATACTACTCAGCAATTAAAAACAAGGAAATCATGGGCCTGTTTTTAAAAACTTGCCTGGAGTATCCTTCTGCATCAGTAATGTGTACCAGCCGACCCTTCATCAGGGTTTCTCCCTGTAGCCAATCTGACCTCAGATTCCTGAACTTCCTGCCATACAGACTCCCCAGTACTGGGATCACTGGTGCATGCTACCAAACCTGGGACCAATGGGCCTTTTTTGTTTTCTCCTTAAAAACATATTCACATACATTAACTGTATGAAATAATGTGTCTCATGATGACCAGACATATAATACACTTTGATCATCTTCTTTCCCCTCCCGCTGATTCATTTCCTCTTTTCAATCCCACCTCTATTTTCATGCCATATGTGCGTAGATTAGATAGGTAGATAGGTAGGTAGAAGCCACACGTGAAAGAATATGTTGCGTTTGTCTTTCTGAGTCTGGCTTATTCACCACATAATGGTCTCCAGCTCTTTTAAATAGCTGCATAGTATTCTACTCTGGAGGTTGTTATCCAACTTTTGACAACTGGGGACCCAGTTGTTATAAAGTTTGTCTTGCTCATCCCTAAGTTACTGGACACTTACTAACAAGTAAGTGTAACTTCCCAGCAGTAGATTTATTAGCTTTTACCAATAAATAATTTGTCATATGCAATTCACGATGGTACACCCTTCCACCAGAAACCCTTTCTCCTTGGCATCTTCTGAGGAGTGTTGCTGATTTTTGAGAAAATAACAGGCCAAATCTCCAGGCAAGAAATGTTATCTTCCCTCTTGGGACTTATATAGCTAGAGAATCTTTGAGAGCCAATGATTCCATTAGTGTTGAAGGACAATCATTACAGCCAACTCAGAGACGATTTTGCTGGCTGGCAGGTGTACAATATTACATTTAACAAACTCTCTCTCTCTCTCTCTCTTTTCTTCCCACTTTCCCTCTCTCCTCCACTTTGTGTGCATGTGTGTGTGCATGTTTGTGAGAGAGAGAGAGAGAGAGAGAGAGAGAGTGTGTGTGTGTGTGTGTGTGTGTGTGTGTGTGTGTGTGTGTGTGTAAAACACTTCACTAAGAGAATAAGGTGGAGATCAGTGGAGGGAGGCATACAACTATTCCCTGGTTAGACAGGAGTGAACTAGGTAGCTTCCCTGCCAGCCAATGGCATAAATGGCTTACACAAAATCTCCCTGCCACTCGGCACAGAGTGGCAACTATCTGAGTTGACATAGCCTTGGAGTCCCCAGACTACTCCATAACACACAAGCCTCTTCAGGAACCTCTCTCTGTGTCGTTGGCTTACTTCTTACTGTGTTGTTTGGTTGTTACGACTGGGTCTGAAGAAGTCTTTAAACATTGTGCACACTTGTTTTCAATCAGACACGTGGTTTGAAAGTCTCTCCCTGTTCTGCAGCTTGGCTCTCTCGCCCTTCTTTAGAGTCTGTCAACAGAGAAGAAGCCCTTCTTTCCAAAGAGGTTTATCAGCTCCTTTCTAGATGTACCGTGACACTAAGTCCTGGGGCTCTGTCTACTGTGACGTCCCGGAGACTGGACCCTAGGTTTTGTCTGGATGTCTTAAGAGTTTGGCATTTACATTCATAATCCATCATGACCGAATGGCTCTGCAGGATCGGAGGCTGGAGGCTTTGGCTTTGCCTGATGATTGCTGTTTACTTGTTTCTACCTTGGGGGCGGGAGGGGGCGTCAAAGGTCAATTTTTGCTATCTTCCTCTACTGTTCTCCACCTTATTCTCTCAGACATGGTTTCTCATTAAACCTGGAGCTCATGGGCGTGGCTACAGTTGATGGCCAGCAAGCCCCCAGCGATCCACCTGTTCCTGCCTCCACAGTGCTGGGGTTATAACAGGATTATAAGCAAGCATTGTGATTTTCTTTGTTTGTTTATTGCAATCGGCTCTCTCTGTGTAGTTCTAGCTATTCTGGAACTCACTTTGTAAACCAGACCAGTCTCAAACTTACACAGATCCCCTTGCCTCTGCCTTCCATGTGCTGGAATTAAAGTCATGCACCACCATGCCTGGCCATACCCAAGGTTTTATGTGGTTCTTGGGGTTGAACTTGAGTTTTTATGCTTGTGGGGCAGGCATTTCACCTACCTGAGCTTGCTCTGCACTCCTAGTTTTTGCTCCTGCATGTCTGCCCACACCCACACCACTTGAAATGCCGTCTTTCCTCCAGCACATAACTTTCCTATCTGTGTCATGAATCATGCACTTTTGTGTGGGTTATTATCTGGATTCTCTATCCCACTTGGTCAGTCTGTCTGTCTATCTCTGTCAATGCCACAGTCTTAATTAGTTAGCTGGGCAATGCCATCTGGGTATGGGCACTGGACTGTGGGTTGGTAAAGAAACCAAATGGTGTTAAGCATTAAACATTCATGCACTAATTCTCTCTTTGCTCTTGACTTGTGACTATGACTACCTGCTCAAGATACCACCTTGACATCCCCACAGTGGTGAACCATAACCTGGAACTGCAATCTTAATAAACTTTTTCCTTCTCTATTCAATGAAAGATTGCTTTCATTGATTGGACTGTTTTATCACAGCAACAGAAACAAGACTAAAACACACACTAAGTCTTAAACTTGAGTAGGCTGGTCCCTGCCACTTTTTTCCCCTTTTGTTGGAGTTACCTGGCTATTCTGTTTGCCTTTCTTTTTGCATTTTAGAAAACTTTTCTACATTTAAAAAAAAAATGACAAGAAAAACCTACTAGGATATTTGATAGGAATTACAGTAAACATATATGCCAACTTGGGGAGAATAGAACTTGAGTGCCTTTCCTTGTTTGGATTCCCTGGCTTAGCACCCCAGCACCCAGATGAATCCTGTGAGGAGAAGAGGCTCCTGTGACAGACTCCTGGCAGTAGGGGAGTGCTTTCAGTCTCCTGATGCTTGCTATTCTGTTAGCTGTGAGTTCGTATTCTTGTGTTTTATTGGTCTGAAGGCCTTCCATTTGCCAGTCTTCTGAGAACCATTCTTATGAACGACCTAGTGAATACCGAGTCCTGTCTAAGAATCTATCATGTGAATTTTCTTCTTCCATCTGTTCATCCAAATACTGGTTTTCAGTAGCAAACCTGCCTTGTATCCCTTAAATCCCCCCATTTACTTGGTGTGTCATTCTTTCTACACGTTGGTGAATTCCCTTTGCTAATCTTTTTATTAAATGTTTTATTTAATATGCATATGTGCATATAATGTATTTGGATCCAACCACTCACATTCCCTCCCTTCTAATTCCTCCCTCTCCTCCCACCATTGTTGCCTTTCAACATCTCAGCATCATTTCTCTCTCTCTCTCTCTCTCTCTCTCTCCTTATCTCCCTCCCTCCCGCCTTCTCAGTGGGCATTGAACTGAGATTAGCAAAGGGTGACCACTTTCAATCTAACACATCCATCTCCTTGCAACGTTGCCTTTTCTGTGTCTGTTGAGCATACTCACGATCCACTCCCTCAGCCAACCAAGCAAGCACTACAGTGTCGTTGACCGTCATCTCAGTGCTGCACATCAGAGCCCATGACTGAAACCCTTCATGCCTGAAACTCGCTACCCTTTGACCAATAGCTCCCTATTCCCCCCGCCCCCACCTCCTGGTCCCTTGCAACCTGTCTCAAGAGCACAGAGATCGCAGCCTCTCTGTTGCCACGAGTTTAGCGTTTTCAGATTCTCTTAAGATCACTCCGTGTTTGTCTTTCTGTGCCTGGTTCACTTCACTCAGCGCTGTGTCCTGGAAGTTTATCTCTGTTGTCACAAATAATAGGCTTTCTTCCTCTTTACAGCTAAATAACATTCTACTGTAGACACTGTCTTCTTCATCCATTCACCTCTCAACAGACATACCCGGTGTGAAAAATACTGCAATAAACACAACTTGGACATCCCATTAACATATCAATTTTATCATCTTTGGACGAGTAGCAAACATCGTATGACGGTCCTAATTTTAAATTTTTGAGGCGCCTCAACACTGCTTGCAATAACTTATATTCTCACTCGTGCTGGACAGGGTTCCTCTGCCGCATATATTCTCCCAACCTTACCATCTTTTGTCTTCTTCAGAATCAATGGGATATAGTCGATTTTTATTTTAATTTTCATGTGTGGGTTCTTTGCCTGCGTTACGTCTGTGCACTACTTGCACGCCAGATGCCTTCATAGGCCGGAAGGAGATTTTTGGATTCTCGGGAACTGGAGCCACAGACAGCTGTGAGCTGCCGTGTGGGTGCTAGGAACCAAACCCAGATCCTCTGGAAGAGCAGCCAGTACTCTTAACTGCTGAGTCACCCCCTCCAGCCCCCAAGACAGTGGTTTTTAAAACCACTTTTATTAATATTGTGTGTGAGTGCATGCATCCCACGTCACGCGGTGCGGGGGGCGGAGGTCAGAGGATGGCTTACAGGAAGCAGTTCTCTCATTCCGCTAGGGTCCCTCGCTGAGTTGTCTCTCCAGCCCCCTGCATCAGCTTCAGTTAGCATTTCCCAGTGGTTGGGGATGTGGAGCTTTTTCTTTGTTTGTGAACCTGTTGGCAAGCTACAAGTCTTATTATAGGACATGCTTATAATTTTGAAAACTGGTTTCCTTGCTTTTGCATGACTTGAGCTTGGATATTGACCCATTATCTGGAGAAGAGTTTGCGGTGATTTTCTCCTGCTCTGTGGGTTGTCTTCTCACGGTCGATTGCTTCTTCCACTGTGAAAAAGACTTTTTAGTTGGCTCTAAAACTGTTTTGTTGTTGTTGCCTTGCTTTGGGAATCAGGTTTTAAGGCTCATTGTTAAGTCAGTTTTCAGAAGGTTCTCCCTCTGTTTTCTGGTAGTCATTTTACAGGGTACCTTCTTATATTTAAAACATTTGTTCTAGCCAGGTGCTGGTGGATGCCTTTAATCACAGCACTCAGGAGTTAGAAGTGGGCAGATCTCTGAGTCCAAAGCCAGTCTGGTCTGCAGAGTGATTTCCAGAACAGCCAGGGCTACACAGAGAAACCCTGTCTCTAAAAAGCAAAAATCAAAACAAACAAAAATAACCCATCTATTTTAAGATCATACTTGTACGCAGGTGGCAAGTCCATTTTCACGCTCCTGCACGTGTGAAGGATGTGTGTTTTTTCCCAACAAAAGTAACTGAAGAGACACCAACACCTTATGTTCTTGGCCCCATTGTTAAAGATCAGTTGGCTGTGGATGTGTGGATTTATTTCTGAGCTCTGTGTAGTTCAGTTCCATTAACCTATATATCTGTATTTTATGTCAGTACCATATTGTTTTGATTACTATAGCTTTAAAGTATGTTTTGAAATCAGATGGTGTGTTATCAACTGCTTTGATCTTCCCCCACAAGATTGTTATGGCTATTGTGGTTTTCTGCGTGCGACTCCATATGGATTTTAGAGTTGTTTGTTCTGTCTACAAAAAAAAAATGCCATTGTTATTTTCATATGGCACTGAAACTATCGACCCCTGTGACTAATACACATATTTCAACAGCATCATGTCTTGGGCTGAGGAGATGGTCCTGTTGGTAAATGATCTGTAAGCCTGATGACCTGAGTTCAATTCCCAGAACCCACAAAGTGTGGAGGTGCTTGCTTCTAATCCCAGAAACACAGCAGGAGAAACCCTGCAGCTTGCTCGGCAGTCAGCCTAATCCACTGGCTAGTCCAAGGCCAGGGAGAGGCCCCGTCTCAAAACAACTGCAGACATACTGAGGCATGGTACCCAGAGTTGTGCTCCACCCACATCTGTACACACACGCTCTATACACCTGTGCATCCTCAGCCACACGAACACGTACACATAAGCACAAAAATACTGATTCCCCAGATTCATAAAGAGAGGACACCTTTCTGTCTATTTGTGCTATTCCTTTTTTTTTTTTTTTTTTTTTGCTCAATATGTTCCTTAGAATTTTTGACTTTTGATGTTGTTAGGAAGTGTGGGTAGAGCAAGGAAACTAGAAAGGGGCCCGTAAGCTAGAAAAGAAGAGTTTTAAGGGAGGAAGTAATAGGGCAATAGAACACGTTTGGTATGAAAGTAGAAGAGGGGACATTGGGATGGATAATTACAGGAGAGGAGCAAGAAGACTGGGAGGAGGAGAGAGGGGGCATCAGTCAAAGCTGTGTATGAAAATGACACAAAAATTAATTTTTTTTAATTAAGAAGGAAATTAGTTATTTTTAACCTGCTTAGTTTTGCTTTCTCCCCTTCTATCTCTCTAAGTATAAATTAAATTTAAATATCATTGTACTAAAAAGATTAAAAATATTACTTTTAGATGAGCTTTGAAATGAATCAGTTATTAATGAGAAAATTCACTTTTAAATTACTCTCTTTATAATTAAAGATACAATGATATAACATGGAAACATTTTTTGAAAATCATCGTGTATGTGTGTGTGTGTCGATGTGACCGTGCCTATCTCTGTGTATAATATGTGATGCCTGTGTTCATGTGTGTGGGATGTGTATACATGGTCACGTGTGTACATATTCAGATGTGTGATGTGTGTGCTTGTTCATACATGTGTCTGTGTGTGGATGTTCATGTACGTGAGTACAGGCGCATGAGTACCGCAGTGTATGTATGGAGGTCAGAGAACAGCCTTGAATCTTGGTCGTCACCTCTTCACTTCTTGAGGACAGGGTCTCGTTTGCTGCTATGTACAGGGGACTAGCTGCCTCCCCCTCCCATCACTGTAGAAAGGCTAGGATTCTAGAGGTGCTACTGTGCCAGCTGTTACAGAGAAGGATTCTGGGGGTCCACATTCAGGTCCTCACACTTGCGCACACACATTCTACCCACTGAGCATCTCTTCAGCCCCACGGCAGGCGTTTTTTAGGGATAAGCTCTGTAGCTGTGTTAAATATCTTAAACCTTCCCAGGGTGCACAGAATGTCAGAGGCTAGAGAAAGGACATCGTACACATTTGTACTGAAGGCTGAGGTCAGATTCCACAAGATCGACTCATGTAGAATGATACCCTTTGGAAAAATTGCTCTGTGAAAACCATCAGTGTAGATGTAGTGAAATTTTCATTGCCAAGTTATTTATCTAAACGTTATTACGGCTTATGGAATTCTCTCAACTGCTCCAGTTGTACTGTGTCAGAAAAAAAAAAAAAAAAAAAAACTCTGACAATTAAAAATTACCTGGAATTAATTACAATGCTGCGTTGTTCAAGAGCAACTGAATAACTTGTGTTGTTTTCAATTATGTAAATTAAAAATCAGCTTGCTAAAGTTATACATTTTGAGGACATAAAACATAATTTTCTGAAAAATCAAGCAAGACAAAATTTTATGATAAATCAGGATCACGTTAGTAAAATCTTAGTATTTATGACCTTAGACTTGTCACTCTAGCACTCAAGAGTCTTAGGCAGGCCCTTGGGGGTTCTAGGTCAGTCTGTGCCTGGAAGGGAGCTTGAAGCCAGCCTGTGCTCCAAGTGAGATCCTATCCAAATAAAATTAACACCAAAATATATTGTTCATAGCTTTCCATTGTTACTCTTGTACCAAAAACACCCTATCATACTGTAAAAATTACACCATATTTGTAAAGCCTTTATATTTAGCATTTTTCTTACTTTTTGAGCAAGTGCCACAGCTCCGTATTTCTAACACTGAGTCCCAAGAAGTGTATGGATAACTAGTGCCATAAGTTCTAGCAAAGGCTGATCCTCATTGGCCTGAGACACATGACCATCCCTGGGCCAATTACTACAGTGATTGATGTTCTCCCTGGCTATAGGTCAAACTCACTCAAATCATGTGCAGGCTGTCCTATCTCACCATCCCTGGAACGTTTTGAAAGGCAGCAGCACAGGGGTAAAACGGGTCATGAATCTGGCTGCTCTGTCCCCTCTGTTCTCCAGAGAAAGTATGTCAGCAGGAGGCTCACTCGGTACTATGCTAGCAAGCTGCTTTGTGGATTTCAAGATGGTTTTGCTTTTACCCCAATATCATTCTTCAGCATTCAGTAATGCCCAGTCAACTATGGGGGCTGGAAGTGGCCCCTTACTAGCCATTACTCACTGTTTAAGGGTGTGTGTGTGTGTGTGTGTGTGTGTGTGTGTGTGTGTGTGTCTAAATCAAGATGTAGAATGTTTTAGTAGTTGGAAAGATGGCTCAGTGCGTAAAATGCTTGTTCTGCAAGCCTGAGGACCTGAGAACCTGAGGATCAGCACACTAGTAAAAAGCACATTAGGAAAAAAGTTGGGGGTGGCAGCATGCACCTGTAAGCCCAGCACTGACAAAGGGATTCTGGCATTCTTTGGACAGCCAATGAGCTTCAGTTCTTGCGACCCTGTCTCAAATACATAAGATAGAGAGCGATAGAGAAAGACACCAGACATTGACCTCTGGCCTACACACACACACAAACACACACACACACATATACAGAACATTTCTAGCATCTAGGAAAGTCCTTTTGTGCTACTGTCCAATCAAATATGGCAGCCTCCCAGCCATTCAGCAGCCAGTGTTTGTTTTCTGCCTCTGTAGTTGAGTTTTGCTGGCTCCTGATCTTTGTGAGATTCTACAGCGTCTGGCATCTTCTGTCCCATCCAGTGTTTTGTTTTGTTTTTGACAATCATTCATTTACATTGTTGTGTATTTCCATGATTCTCTTTGATTGTTGAGTAATAGTCCATGGTATTAAGATGTAATTTGTTTACTTGGTTACTATTCTTTGATGGCATTTGGATATTTCTAGACTGGATATCAAACTGCTAAAGAAAATTAATGTTATCCTTTTTTGTGGGCACTTATTTTCCATCGGGCTAAAACTCAACAGTAGAACTAAAACATAAAGTGCTTAGCTTTATAAGAAATGGCCAATAGCCACCAAAAAAAAAAAAAAAAGTATCATGGTGTAACTCTAACCAAGCAAGTGAAAGACTTGTGTGAAAAAGACTTCAAGTCTCTGAAGAAAGAAATTAAAGAAGATATCAGAAGATGAAAAGATCTCCCATGCTAATGGCTTGGTAGGATTAACACAGTAAAAATTGCTATCTTACCAAAAATCAATCTACAGATTCAGTGCAATTCCCATCAAAATACCAACACAATTCCTTTCATATCTTGAAATAAAAATTCTCAACTTCATATGGAATAACAAAAAAAAAAACAAAAAAACAGAACAGCTAAAACAATCCTCTACAGTAAAAGATCTTCTGGAGGTATCTCCATCCCAGATCTCAAGCTGAAATATAGAGCAACAGTAATAAGAACTGCATGATGCTGGCATAGAAACAGACTGGTGGATTGATGGAATTGAATTGAAGACCCAGAAATAAACCCACACATCTACGGATGCCTGTGTTTTGACAAAGATGCCAAAACTATACAATGGAAAAAGATAGCATTTTCAACAAATGATGCTGGTATAACTGGATGTCCACATATAGAAAAAAATGCATATAGACCCATATCTATCACTCTGCATGAAATTGAAGTCCAAGTGGATCAAAGACCTCAACATAAAATCAGACACTCTAAATCTGTTGGAAGAAAAAGTGGAGAAGAGCCTCAGTCTCATTGGCACAGGAGACAACTTCCTGAACAGAATACCAACAGCATAGGCTCTAAGATCAACAATCAATAAATGGGACCTCATGAAACTGAAAAGCTTCTCTAAAGCAAAGGTCCCTGTCAACAGAACAAAACAAGAGTCAACAGACTGGAAAAGGACCTTCATCAACCCTATATCTGACAGAGGGCTAATATATAGTATATATAAAGAACTCAAGAAATTAGATACCAACAAACCAAATAACTCAATTAAAAAATGTGCTACAGAGAGAGATAAGCAGAGAATTCTCAACAGAGGAATATCAAATGTCAGAGAAACACTTAAAGAAATGGTCAACATCCTTGGTCATCTTGGAAATGCAAATCAAAACAACTCTGAGATTCCATCCTACATGCATCAGAATGGCTGAGATAAAAATTCAAGGGACAACACATGCTGGAGTAGATGTGGAGAAATGGAAAAACCCCCCTCCATTGCTGGTGGGAGGGCAAACTTATTCAATCACTTTGGAAATCAACCTGGCACTTTCTCAGAAAATTGGAAATAGCACTACCTCAAGATCCGACTATGCCACTCCTGGACATATACCTGAAAGATGCCCCACCATTCAACAAGGACATTTGCTCAACTATGTTCATAGAAGCTTTATTTGTAGTAGCCAGAATATGGAAACAACCTAGATGTCCCTCAATGAAGGAATGGATACAGAAATTGTGGCACATTTACACAGTGGAATACTACCCAGCTATTAAAAACAAGGAAATCATGAAATTGGCAGGCAAATGAATGAATGGAACGAGAAAAGATCATCCTGAGTGAGGTAACCCATAAACAGAAAGACACACATGGTATATACTCACTTATAAGTGGATATTAGCTGTATAAATACAGGATAACCATACTAAAATCTACAGACCTAAAGAAGCTAAACAACAAGAAGGCCCCTAGGGAGGATGCTTAAATCTTATTCAGAATGACAAACAGGAGAGACACCAGAAATTGTGGAAGAGAGAGAACAGGATGGGAACCTACTCTAGAGGGTCCTCTGAAAGGCTCCACCCAACGGGGGATCAAAGCAGATGCTAAGACTCACAGCCAAACTTTGGTCAAAATGCAGGGAGTATTATGGAAGAAGTGGGGCTAGAAGGACACGGAGGGGACAGGAGCCCCACAAGGAGACCAACAAAGCCCATTCTGGGCCCAGAGGGCCATGCAGAGACTGATGCACCAATTAAGAACCATGCATGGAGTGGACGTAGATCCCTGCTCAGATGTAGCCTCTAAGCAGTTCAGTCTCCAAGTAAAGGGAGCAGGGGCTGCCTCTGTCATGAACTTGATTGCCTGCTCTTTGATCACTTGCCCCTGGTGATGCAGCCTTGCCAGGCCACAGAGGAAGAGGATCCAGGCAGTCCTGATGAGACTTGATAAGCTGGGGTCAGATGGCAGGGGAGGAAAATTCTCCCCTTTTCAGTGGACTAGGGGAAGGGGGGAGAGGGGAGAAGAGAGTGAGGGAGGGGCCTACAGTTGGGATTTACAATGAATAAATTGTTTTAAAAAAAATAGTAAGAAAAGTTGAGAAAAAGAAATGGTCGAACAGTTCTCTGGAGCCTACCATCTTCCTCTCTCAGTGGTGTTTTATCCATGTCTTACAGTTGCTCCCAGGCCTCCCAAGCCCTGGGAGGGCATAAGATAAAAAGGGCATCTTAGCCACCCTGTGGGCATAGACATTCACTTAGCTGCTTGATGATTGTACCTCACAGTGAGTCTGCCTTGACCATTTGCATAGACTGTTACGACTGGCCTGGTCAAGAGGTGGGGGAGGGGTGTGGGAGGAGAGCATGAGTGTGCACACAAGAGTACCGCTGCATGCATGTTGAAGCCAGAAGACGTCCACAAGTCTTTAGTCCTTCCCTTCTACCTAGTTTGAGACAAGGTCTCTTCAGGTTTGTTTGTTCTGATTTCATTTGTTTTGCTGGTTTTGTTTGTGCTACATACACGAGGTGGGCTAGCCTGGGAATTCCCAAGGCTCCTCCACTGTCCACCTCCCATCTCACCATAGCGTACCAACTAGGCTTACAGACCATCTCCAGCTTTCTGTGGGTTCTGGGAATTTGAACTTAGATTCTCATGCTTCTCTGGCAAGCCCTTTACCCACTGAGCCGTTTCCCCAGTGTGCTCAGCCTTTCTGCGAGGTGAGCACTCTTAATTCCTTCTAAAAGTAAATAAGAACTTTAGGCATCAGGCCAACCGACTGGACAAAGATTCTCAACTAGTAAGTAGCAAACCAGAAGCTCTTACTTTTCTCAGCTTTAAACGATCTGTCCTTTTTGATGGCCAGCCCTTTCCCACAGCCGATCCCTAGATTTCCTTCATGATGTTCCACAGTGTCCTGAACCTTGAGGCCTCTCAACTGACAGTTCAATAGAAGGAACTATAGACTCAAAAGAAAGAAGAAAGGAGTGATTTTAGGTAAACTAAAAGCAACAGAGTGCGTTCCCCCCTTTTTTTCTTTTTCTTTTTAATTTTATTTTAAATGTATTTCACTTTACATCTCTACTGTAGCCCCCTCCCTTCCTCCTGGTCCCACCCTCCCTCCTTCTTCCCCCCTATTCCCTTCCCCTATTTCTCAGAAAAGGGGAGCCCTCCTCCCCCACCATTTGACCCCAGCCTATCAAATCTCATTAGGACTTCCTGCATCTTCTTCCTCTGTGGCCTGTCAATGCTTCCCCTCCACCAGAAACAAAACTCTCTCTCTCTTTCTCCCTCTCTCTCTATATATATCTATGTCTCTCTAACTCTGGGGTTCTTGTGCAATGTCTGCTGTGTCAGGAGACTCTGCAATTTCCAGCACTCAGTGCTGCCAAGCTCAGAAGGAGTGAAAATGTGTCTCACTGGGCCACATGCAGCTCTCTTTGGCCTATTTGGGTTTAATTCAATCAGTTAAGACAGCTACAATTCCTCCTGCCCATATGCCATATTGCAGTGAGTTCCATGTTTGGTTGATGACGCAGAACTGCTCCTGTATATTTGATCCTCTCACGTGTCTGGGGAAGATGATGAACACGAGGTTTGGTTTCTCTGCTCAGAGAAGTAAATGCTCTCTAGAGTTGCCGGGGCATAAGAAAGCCCCCAACTTCTCCATCACTGCAGTCAACAAGCAATGGAAATGGTGGCTCTGTTGATGTGGAGTAGAATGAGCACTGAGGACCAGGAGAGCCTGACACTAGGATGTCAGTGCAGGGGGAGGCATTGATGCCGCCATCTTCATCCTCTCTCAGGAAAATCTTGGCTTTCCTCTCCAGATGATGACTAGAGTGAAGCCCGCCACCCTCCAGCTCTATCCACTGCTTTGCTCTCTGGAGAGGAGCATCCTGCAGGGGCTGAATAATGAGAAAGAATAGTTGTGTGGGGTAGAGAACACAAAGAGTCCTTGAGAATACTCCGCATATCACTGCAGAGTAGTCATATCTCTAAGATGACTCTCATGTCCACCCTCATGGGAGTTCAAAGTCACTTGGGGACAAGCCAGGAATGACAGAGAGGCCAAGATGGAATGAGGAGGGACCCTAAATCCTTCTTAAATGCTTGCTTACAGCTTCCCTAACTTTACTTTTCTCGTTGTTTTATTTTTATTTTTTCTCCTCCTCGGGTTCATTGCACACTTCTCGGCCACTGTGTGCTTTAAGCCAGGTGTCCCTGACATTCCAACAGCTAGGCTGCTCTGTCATCCTTAGGAAAATAGACACGTCTTTTCTGTAAGCTCAGAGGGATCTTAAGGTGGAACATGGCATTCACAGTGGGGTGTTGCATGCTTAGGGTGGACTGCCTTTATAATCATCAGTTTCCACATAAGACCAAGGACTCCACACTCATGTTTGAATGTGCACACACAACCATCTTCCTAGTCCCTCCTCCTTCATTCTAGTACACGGAATCTCCACGGTGATAAAGGTTACAGGGGACTGTACCTTCAGTGCTAAGTGAGGTGGCTGTGAGGATCTCCCTAGGAGGAGTTCCCATTGGTCAAGCAGATAAAACACTCCTTGTGAGGGTTACAAGGTGAGTGATTTGGCAGGAAGTGGGCCTCAGGGCTAGCTAAGGAGCACTCGGGCTGTGCACTGAATGAGGAAGAGGGCCTAGGAAAGGTGAGGGGGCTCTTTTGAAATGCATTTATTTACCAGGTCACAAGGGGCTGAGGGAGCCTTTCTCAGATACCGTCTTGGGACCCTAGAATTTATTTAACACAAGCCTGGACTCAACCACCAAACAAAACTATTTCTGGGAGACTGCAAACTCTATTTTGATTGGCACCTGGGGTTGGGAGGGTAAAAGTAAGCCACGAGGAGAGAGTCGTCTCTGTCAATTGACTAACCATCAAAATTACCCACATTCCCTGTGAGAGCATCACCACGATCCCAAGGGGCTCTCACCTAGCACCACTAAAGGCTGGGATGCGCTTGTGCTATCCGATGCCAATCCCACCAACAGAAGCACCTCGTTAAGCTTATCAGAGACAACAAGAATAGACATGGGGTCCTCATAACATGTCCACAGTTCTTGCTTTGTTTGTTTTCATGAGAACATTCATGGTGCTGGTGTGGAGTTACTTCGGGCATATTTAAGTACCGTCTGGTGGCAAAAGCGGTCACATATATTGCCTCCGAAGCATCAGAACCCAACGATACAAACCAGGAATAGCTAAAGAGGAATAAAGCAATCTGGACAGAGATGTCCTTCTCTTGTACATACCCCGTCAGCCTCTTGGTTTCATTGCAAAGGGACCTTCACAGAGCATTGCTTGATTCCTCTCTCTCTAAGTAGGGAGGAAGGCTGAACATGTGAAAAATAACAAAAGGATCTCTCAGAGGACTTCATTGCTGTCAAGAGATGCTGCAAGTCAACCTGCTAGATTCTTATGCAGAAGAAAGCTCTGCTGCTTTCTCCTCTGAGCTCCTGGGAAGCGTGACACCTGCCATGCCGTCTCAGTGTGCTTGGTTGTTTTGAGGTTAGGAAAGGCTGAAAAACCTATTAAGAAGTACATGGCTGAAGGATTAGAGCCTAAATTAACCAAACTACCATCCCTTGTCAGAATTTCTTTTTTTTCTTTTTCCTTTCTTTTTTCTTTTCTTTTCCTCTTCTTTCTTTCTTTTTAAATTTATTCTTTATTTTTGGAAGATGAAATCAGAGGGGAGACCATCTACATCTGTACAGGACACTCTTTCCCCATCTTTTCTGGTTACAGTTGTTACGGGGACCTGGCCGGGACAACATCACATTTATCACCATGGCTGTGGATGAGACTGGCGGCAGGGTAGGGAATTTGATAATTTCCTTCCCGGTATGTCTCTGAATGTCCAATCTACTGAACACCCTGGTGTGTCTCTGAATATCCAGCCTATTCAACACCCGTTAGACAATCTACAGCTGGGCTGTTGCTGCTGACAACATCATTGTGGCCCTGCAATTCAGCTGGGCAAATCATTTACGGGGCATGCTGGCATCTCTTGATATGCCTAATAGGTTGGGTGTAATTTTCTGAGCTCTTGAAGAAAGATATCCCCTCTTGTGCTTAGCTTTGGCCTAATATGGCAAACAATGATCACAGCCAGGAGGAGACAGCGCTGCTGTGTCTGGCTCTTCAGTTTGGATTGTGTCTGCAAACCACAAAAGGCAGGAAATCTGAGCGATTGGGATGATGGACACCACGGGGGTCATTCCACGTCCTTGGAACAACCTTGCGCCAGCCTCGGCGTTTAACCCTCCTAGGACGGGGGCATTCTATAAATGACACGAAATTGGTTAATTATTGTTTCTAGTGAGTGAGGGCGAGGTGGGTTTGGAGAAGAGAGGGACACAGTCACAAATGCTGCCTGAAATGGAAATATCACACGAAAAATCAGAACCGTGACTGTGTTTTGTATCCAACAGATAAGCTGCATTTTTTTTCTTTAAAAATAAACGAAAGGTAGACTATATTGCCTCAGAGTTTTCTTTAATTCCGTTCATTGAAGCACATATGTATTGAGAATCAACTACCATGCACAAGATAGGGGTGGGAGACTAAATTTAACAAGGGCTAATCCCTTCCCTTAGGGAGGTTCCCATCCAGTATGGATAGTAGACAGACCCTAAGCATTTCTGATAAAAGCAGCCACAAGCTGAGAATGCTAATGGAGTCAGAGACACCTCAGCTAGAGAGGGGAAGACACCTGATCCGTAAAAGACACATAAACAATTGACCCGTGGGTGGACAGAATACCTTCCAGAGAACATCAGACAATCAGGGTTCATCTAAGTGAGTCCGGTCGCCTCAACCTCTGGCTTGAGTCAAGGCCTTGCTTCCATGACAGAGGACTCCTCAGGTCAGCAGTAAGCATTTCCTGGTCACCATCTGACATGGTCAGTTCCAAGGATCCCAACAGAAAGTGGAGAAGCCAGCGCAGAGATGGGCTAAGAACTGTCCAGCCTTTTCTCTTACCCTTGTATCTGCCATGGGGCCTGCTTACTTGACCTCAGAACACAAGCTTGAGAAGGCTCCTGGTGCCCACCAGAAGGTGAAAACCGATTCCGGACTAATACTTTTAACTGCATTTATCTCAGGCATTGATATTTTTCTTTGTTAAGAAAATGGGGAGCAAGCGAGAAAGAGAAAGAGGGAGAGAGAGAACATCTAGAGAGAGGAGAAGGAGAAAGTCTGCCTAAATTGAGATAGGTTCCTTATTCATTCGTGCATGTTTTGACTTGACCATTTTCACCTGTGTGTTTGCACTCTTACCTTTGACTGCTTTTCACACCTGCTGACACTCCTGAGATTTGATGGGCAGTGAGAACCAGGCAACCTGCTCGTTGCTTTCTTATCTACATCTGAGCAACCCCACCACCCTCCCCACACACCCCCACCCCCGTTACGAATGCTCTGATTCTACATATTTGCCACTTTATTCTTAAATTATTTTAGAATTCTGTGCAACATTTTAAAAGTATGCAAAGGTACAGAAATCGTCTCAGGCTTTGAATCGCCAGTCGAAGTGAGTAGCCCAGAGGGAGAGGGATTCTCATACCCCTGGAAGGAGCACAGTCCTCTGTCATAACCCCACTAGCGTCCCAATCTCACAACGTAGTGCCATGCTTGAGACCCAGTCGGTGCCCAAGTTGTTGCACAACCTCTTCTTTAGGACCAAATCTGGTACATCACAGAACATAGATGGCCTTGGGGATGGTGTTAGGCGAAGCAACCTGGGCTGAGTCCCCTTGGAGAGATTTAGGTGAATACTGCCACCTATTGACAGGTGAAATATATGCTTCTAGTTCCCAATCCGCCTGTGCTAAAGCTCAGCAGAGCTGACTAACCTCGTTCTCAGCTGGCCAAAGGATAGTAACAGCCCCGAGTTCACAATTCTTAAGACGTCTGTGATGAAAACTGAGTCAGCTTACTTCCAGACTGTGACGAGAGGCAAAGGGGTGAGGTAGAAATGCCAGACACTTTGGAGTGGGAGACGTGAGTGTGAGTCTCAGCTCAGCCCCTAAGTGCACAGAACCAAGCTAGCAATTGCTTTGAGCCTTGCTTGGTTTCCTCATCAAAGGGTGGCTAATCTTATTTTGCAAAGTGTGAGCACTGGGCACTGTTTCTGGGTGGTACACAGAATGCATTAGGGTGCCAGCAGCACCGATTTTTTTTTTTCACCAAGCTGTAAATGGCAACCATTTACGATAACAGTGATTGGTACCATGGCAAACCTCACCATGTACTGTGGCTCTGGTGAACTCCTCCATGGGGGTCAGTTCTCCTTGGGCAAATGCTCCTTGTCTACCAGACTATCTTTGACATCCAAAATTAAGACAGTGTGAACATAAATATTGGAATTTTAAGTGTGCCAATTGAGAAAATGAGGATAAATGGGCTTCATTACCAAACGTCTCTCGACTACCCTGGAGGATATGTGGGGTTGAGCCGATAAAGAGTTATGATAAAAACTTGGGAGCCGCGTATAAATGGGGCTTTGTGACCTGCTGGGTAAGGTTGTGCTGAGAGCCAGACCTAGGAGGCTCGCATTCCTGCCACGGCATGGTGTGGGGATCCTGGGCTCTGGCAGACAATAGGGGATTCATAGCTGGAGAATTCTAACGACCACGGAGAGGGTGGCAGGCAGAACAAGAAGACTTTTCAGGAGTCCAGGGACTCTGATTATCACGTCGGAGGTGCATCGAGCCGGGAGGCTGCCGGAGAGGCACACAGAGCCATTCTTGGAAAGCTGTCAGCGAAAGGGTTTGTAACCTCCCTAAGAGGAGCGCACTTCTCAAAATCCCCAGTCTGGAAAGCCTTCCATGACCAGTCCAGATCGACGCTGTGTGTGCATGAAGAATCTTTCTGAATGTCCTGTGTCTAGGCTCCTAAGACCTAGGGACAAATTCCACAGGAGGGTTCCCCGGCATATTAGAAAGGCATTAGTTTCATTCTGAAAGGTCATCTAGGACTTAAAATCACCATGAAATAACATGCCCATGAACTGTCTGCACATTTTGAAAAGGTCTGCTGGGACTGACTAGCCAGATCCCTTCCCAAAGCCTTTCTCCTTTCCTGCTTAGCAGTCGACTGGAGGGGGGGGGGGGTGGAGGAAGGGGGGGGCACCAGGGGCACAGCATTCATTACTGACAACTTCACACATAATAAGCATGTTCTAATCCACCCTGGGGTGTTCTCTCATTCTCTCTTTCTTTTTTAGCTGTTTTTGATAAATGGAACATTTTTATTTGGGGGAGAAAAAAAAACACACAGCCCATTACTAAACAGCCACACCTTAAGGTACCAAGGATGGTCAAGAGATTGCAGAATGAAAGCAGGCTGGGCAGCCCCTCTGCTGACCACAGGAAAGGACCTGCCACTTTCTTCTTATAATTCAACTTTGGGATTCTGATGAAAAGGTACTCCCTAAATTGAAAAAGGTGAACAAGAAGAAAGAGTTAAAAATCATTCAAATGGTCATCAAAGAGTAACCAGTTTAAATTTATGTCTTACAAACAAACCACATGTGACAAACCCTGCAGCAGGCAGACCTTTAGAAATGATGCATGAATGTTCTCAAACATGGGCATGATTTTTTTTTTTTTTAATGTAGGAAGGGACATTGCTGGCTTGTAGTATGGGTGGGCTTGGGCCTAACTTCCCCGGCATTCCAATCGTCTACATGTGGCATTGCCAAAGGGAAGACTGGATACTGAAAGGAGCCTTTTGGCTTACCAGGTCCAACTCACTCATTTATTACTACAAGAGTGAAAACTGAAACCCAATAATAAGAATTCCCTTCTTGGGTCACCCAACCCGTGAGGAACAGCTCTGTGGCCCAAGCTCAGACTCCCATTCCCAAACCCCAGTTCTTTCCCTGGGGCTAAACAGTTCCCTGGAGGGGAGGCAAGGTGTGGCAATGGAGGAGGAAGTTCTGTCTCCAGGACAACCATGATCCCTATAAAGGAGAAAAAATAAAATCAGTAAAGGGCCCAGTGTGCTGATCCAGGTAGCTCATTGTAACACCCTACATAGTTCTTTATCAGACACTAATTGTTATGCAAAGTGCCCTAGGTGTGCTGATGTGGTTACTTGCCCCTGCCCTTTCTCTACCTTAAAAAAAAAAAAATGTGCACAGAGTGAATCAGGAAAGCTCAAAGTGCCTCTTCATGTGTGTCCTGCAATAATCAGCATCACCATCATCTGTCAATGCATACAATGCATAGGTCAAACCTTTTCTATTGCTCTCTTTCCTTGTGGCAGATTGATTGTACATATGAATGGGGTTCTGTGTGGTGTTTCCATGTCTACACATAGCATATCCTGATCAACAGATTTATGGCAACCCTCACCAAATCCCACTGACATTCTCATAGAAGAAGGAAAAAAAAAAAACCCAACCCAAAACTCATACAGAAGCAAAGAAACCCCAAAGATATGTGGCAAAAAGCTGGAGGCATCATAATTCCCAATTTCAAAGCAGACCACAGAGCCATAGTAACCACAACAGTATGACAGTGGCATAAGAACAGACACATAAACCAACTGAACACGTTACATATCCTAGAAACGAGCCCATGTGGATTAAAATTTTGAAAGCCACCTTTAGCTTCTTTCTGTCAACAATTCCATTTTTACCTCTGAAGCGCACCCCACTCCTGTCTCTTAGTTTATTGGTCACAGGCCCTGAGCACCAGCGCCTCCTTGCTTCTGGATTCTCACTACTCTGGTTGGTTATCTTCTGGGTCTAGACCTGAAAGACCTTGCTCAACTCCCTTAGCTTTCTAGCCCTCTCCCCTTACCAATCTGCAGGAGTGTCCTCCACATCCAGTTATAGCACAACCTTCCTGAGCTCCTCCCTACACATTCCAGAAGGAAGTGGCCAACCATTCCCTACCTGCCCCTCTCAGATCCTTTGAATGGTACTTATTCATCCCCACCTGTGTCATGGTCAGTTGCATCTCTGCCACTAAACACGTCTCTTTTGTCTTTGGAAAGATACCCCGACTCTCCTTCATGCCCTTCCAACCATACAGCTTTATAAAAGCTTCTCTTTCTTAGAGTTTGCTGAGCAGTTATTATCTGCGAGGCATTAGGCCAAGAACTGCAAGGGCTGAAGGGGGGAAAATAAAATGCAATCCCTTTCTTCAAAGGACTTTTTAATAGAACCAGTGAGGCGTGATGAGAACCTAAGCACGGAAGATGGCTGTGGGCGTGGAACTGGGTGGAGGGACGTTCTGAGAGTGGAAGGAACATTCTCAGGGTTCCCAACGAGGGCACTGGTATGAGGACACGGAGGGAGGGAGAAGGAAAAGAGAGCAGAAGTCTGCTTTGAGATCCCAAGTCTGTGCTGTAGGCCTAAGCAAACCCCCCTTTCAGTCGGGTTCATCTAAGCCATCCATCCCCCACGAACCAGAGTCATCTCCCCGAAAGACTCTGATCATGAAACTCTCCATTTGAATGCCTGCTGTTCGGCGAATCAAGCATCTGCTAATTGCAGGCTTATGCTAGGAGTTATGGAGAACACCAGTTTGTAGACATGACACAAACCCCAGGAAACATCTGGAGAACAAAAAAGCAAGAACATGCTGTGAAAGTGCTAGGGAGTGGGGGACAGAGTGAGGGTGTGATCAGTACTGGCTGAGATTAATTGAAAAGAGTTAGTCAGAGGAGGCAAGCCTTTCTGCACTTGGTGAGAACCCTTAGACGGGGTGCACCAAGAGAACTTCAAGATCTCTAAATCCCCGGGGCCTGCTCCCGCTATTCTTGCAGGTTTTTTTAGTTATTCGTTCATTCATCAAACAAGTTCGTGCTAAGCACGTTGACAAAACGCTATGCATTTATGGAATGCCTTCCATGTGTCCGGAGCTCTGCTAGACACTGGAATCCAGCCCTGAACAAGGGACCTGGAAGTCCCAAGCTCTACAGTGCAATGCTCAACAGGTACAGCAAAGGGTGATGGGAGATCATCTGGTGCTGCTCCTCAGACCACAGAATGAGGACTTAGGGGCTCCAGGCTCAGGAAAACATCACCGAGAGATGAAGTGCAACCTGGAACTCCAAGAATGGAGAGGAGTTAACCAATAAAAGGGGACTGACCCTCCAGCCAGAACATTGTGTGCGAAGGCCTGGCGTTAAGAGAACATCTGGCGTATCCAAAGAACCAAAACATAGCCAAAGTGACTGTGATGCCGAGGACAAGTAGGGAGGGGAGGAGAAATTAGGCTAGCTCAGAAAAGGGGTAGTTTTCCCAAGGTAAACAGGATCTTACACCAGGGGGTACCCTGCACGTGTGTGACACGGTGTATCTAATTTGAGTGTGTGACACGTTGTATCGAACTTACTAAGGGCATGTTTAACACCTGTTGAAGAATAGATGAGTGAAGGATCAGAAGAGTCCTGATGCCCTTTGGCCAAGGACTTGGACCTTTTGAGTCCACATTGAGTGCAGATCAAGTACCCTTTACCCCAAATGCTTGGGACAAAAATGTGTCTCAGGTTTTGGCTTTCAAAACAGTCCTACACATAGAATGAGGCACCTTAGGACTTCAAAGCCAAGTCTAAATACAAAATCATTTGCTTCTCATGTAACTTTCCCATGTAACCTAAAGGTGTTTTAATACAACATTTTAAATAGTTTTGTTTCATGCAGCATGCTTTCAGGGCACAGACGTCTTCACTTGTTGCTGTTGTATCTATACGCCAAAAAAAAAACAAAAAAAAAAAGTTTCAGGTCTTAGAGCATTGCGGACTTCTGATTTTTAGAATATGGATGTTCAACATGCCCGCAGAAGTTGTGCTACTATGACAAGAGATGTTAACCCCTCAGAGTTGCACCAAAGATGGAACTTGTGACACACACACCCCAACACCCGATAGCCTCTGATCTTGAGAGAGTTACTCAGAGCCACATGCCTTACTCTAACAGATGGAATCAAAGTAAATCTGCATATAGGTTCTAGCTGTTACGGTAAACCTTTTTACCTGGAAATCACTTGGCTTAAGCTGTGAATGAATAGCCTGGATGTTTCTGAATCCTGGATGCAAAAGAAACAGCTGTCTGGCCCACATAGACAGGAATATTCCCAAATTAGATTATTAACAGCAATGCACCATAGGATAAAAAGGGAGGATAGGATCTGCAAGGCGGCTCAGCCTCCTAGCTGAAGTGCCTGAAGATATGAGTTTGATCTGCAGGGCTCCTGTGGTGGAATAAGAGAATCAAGTACTGTAAGATGTCTTTTGACTACCACATACACTGTTAACACACACACACACACACACACACACACACACACGCACATCCCCCATCTCTACCTCCTCAACTAAACTTTTCTTTAAAGGACAAATGTTCTAGAGAGAGGGTGTGAGCTCTAAACTCTCTAACAAGAATAGAAAAGTAAGACATCTCTGGAAAACGAAGCTGAGTTCTTTGGGGCAGCCAAGTTGTCTAGTTTCCTGAGTCACATTCTTCTTCCAGACAGCATCTTGTGTGTCCTGGGATGGCTTCTAAACTCCCTACCTAAACTTGAACTTCTGATCCTCTTGTCTTCACCTCCCAAGTGCTGGGATTACAGGCGTGTACTACCATGCCCAGTTGGTGGGGCACTGGGGAGGGGAGCACATGGCAGGCAAGCCTCCCACCAACTGAGACACATCCCAGCCCCTTCTGAGTCACTCTTACCTCAGATTCCGGCTCCAGAATGAGCACCTGCCACTTGTCAGAGTGAGCTGGCAGGCGCCAGGATGTCTCCAGAGAAGGGAAGATTTTTATGAACACAAGATGCCTTGCCCATTATCTTAGGACATAAAGATCCCCAAATAAACCCTCTACCTCCCTGCTTGCGACCAAGAGATGAGCTCCTGATTCACTACAGACTCACATTCAAAACTTAGAGGTCAGCTGTCTCCAGGTATAAATGACAAAAGGGGGCACGGTGTCTAATCAAAGTCTGAAATTATATCTGAAGTCACTAAGCCACTAAGCATTCACTTGGCAAACAGGGCGCCTGCATAGGGCTTTGCAGAGATTCTTAATGCTGTTGCTAAGTTAGGAGTGTGTGTGTGTGTGTGTGTGTGTGTGTGTGTGTGTGTGTGTGTGTGTTTTACAGATGAGCTCTTCCTCATCAAAGCCTCTCTAACATAATCAGCATGTGCAAAGGTCATTAGGCTTCTCATTTCAGAGGGAGGCATAAGAGAAGCCTTCTTGGATGGCTTTCTAGGAAATCTATTTCATGTGTTGCGTTAGTCGTGTGAAACACAGCCCTGGGGAGGGAGCCAGGTACACCCATATGTGGCTGGCATAGAAACAGCTTTGGAATCTTCCTCATTAGGCTAAGGCTCATGGGATCCTAAGCCCCATGTTTTCTGACTACTTTTTCACTCCCACTCAAGACCATGCCTAGGCTGAGCAGCCTCCATTCTCTTAAGGGGCCCCCTCGCTCCCACCAGAAGCATAGAAGAGGGAGGGGAAGCAGTTGACACCTGTGTGCTCCTGGATTCAGGCAGCCATGGGAGCCTGTCACTGAAGCGGCTCTTGAATCACAGGTGATAATTCTAATGTGGTGCAGAGCTCACTGCCTGCCTCACTTTCCCTTTGTGCATCCTTGAGTGACAGTTGGTTCTGATTCAGTATTGTGTGCCATGAAGCTTGTTGTTCCCGATTGCCATTCTGAATGGTCCTTGCAGACACAATAGGCTAAACACACACCGAAGTCATGGCACCCTTTTACTACACACACACACACACACACACACACACACACACACACACACACGATTGAGAAATCCACCCTTCCCCCGCTGCAGTCCCGAGACTGTACCTAGATTCTAAGCCAAGCAGTTTTCCTCTCTCCTCCTCTCCCCAGGCATCATTCACGCTTTTATTTTGCATTAGGAGAGGCTTAGTGATCATGGACTTGAGCTCTTGCCTGGAGTGATCCTGTTCGCATTTTATTCTTTGCACAGAATAGGAAGGAGGTTCGCCTGCTTTGCACAGAGGCTGAGCTACAGGAGAAAGCAGAGCCAATGTGATTTATTGAATGAAGGCTCTGGACACTTACCAGCAACTTGTTCCTCTGCTGCTTCGAACAGCTTAAGCTGGTAAGTCAAATTTATTGTTTTCTCTCTCCGTGTATAAATGTGGGGCTTTCTCGGTCATTGACGATTTAAAAAAAAAATGTGTTTGTATTAGTGTGGTTTAAATGATATATATTTAAATATATATATATATACATCTTCCAAAGTTCGCTGCAGGTGGTCCATGGAGAGTGTAACCAGACATGTACACAGGGGTCTGAGGAAGTACATACAAGATATGTGGAGCAGCAAGGGTGGGGGGGCCCAGTTCTGACAAGTGGGCATTTTCTTTGCAGCAAGCTCAGTCACGTGGAGTGCTTGCATAACTGATTACCATTAGCTGTTAAAAGAAACAATAATAAATGACTTTTTTATGGTAGAAATCATGTTTTTCGCTCTGGTTCCTGAAAAACCTTGCAAAATACCTGTTGGATCTGGTAAAGGTGGGCCCCGTCATGCTGGTGATCCAATGCCAGGTATGTTTCTGCTTTTATCTAGCTTGCAGGCTAGGCATGCAGAGCGTGAGACCGGAGCTCTGCCTGTCTTGGGCCAGCCTGCCCGTAAACCACGTGAAGCCTATGACAGTGAGGATCCCTGCCAGAGTAACACAGTGGACACGCTTTTGAGGTCTTGCCCAACCTTCTGTCTTCTCTTTATGTTACAAAGACATCTGGTAGGCAGGTAGGTAGGCTTCAAAGCAGGGTGCTGTCGGCATCTTGTTGCCTGTGTTGGTTGTTTCTATGTCCATGGCCACAAGAAGTACCACTGAGACTCAAGGATGAGTCAGTTACCCTGCTGCCTTCTAAAAACTCCCAAATTTACTTGCTTTCCCCGTTTATGAAGTAAGGTATAAGCTGACCTCTCAAAGAGTGGGGAGGGAATGGAGAAAGCTCTTATTTTCCCTACAGTCCTTTAGCTACCCCCCCCCTTAGTCTTGCTTGCCTGACTACCCCAAGGCTTTATGGCAGCCTCAATCCATCTCCGGTGGGCTCGGAGTCCATATAAATGTCATAGAGAGTTGAATGTCTTCTGTGGGCTCTCTCGGCTGTAGATCACTGGCCACTCAAATGACGCTGTGGCCTCAGGTGCCAACACAAGATGGATGATGTTAGAACAGTGAGCAGCGGGATTCTTCAAATAAAAACCAAAGTCAGGAAATCTGAGAGATGGGTGAGGTTCCTTCTAGTTGAAAGGATCCCCAGGCCACTCCATCACAGAGAAAAGTCATTCCCCCAAGTGACTGTCACTGTTTCACAAATGATGGCATAAGAGATTGAAGGAGACAGAATTGCCTACTGGTTAGACAACTGTTAAGATGACAGGAAAAGTAAAATGTATTTTTTAATTCCCACACTTTGGACAATTCCCTTGGGCTCCCTGGATCTCCAACTCTCTATTTCCCCCATTCCTGGATGTTTTGAAGTAAACATGCTAAGCTGAGTTAACAAAGCCACAAGGCACTGCTTTTTAGCTCTGTCCACAGTGCCCTTGTCCATACACTCTAAGAGACCCATAGAGCATGCATTTGGGACCCAGAGGATCCGTGTCCTTTCCCTCCTCTGAGGAATACAGAGACTCTGATCCTGCATTTGGTGCAAGAAAGTACAAAGCCAAAACATTAAACTTACAGAAACTCAAATCAAATAGAGCATATCTTCAAGATTTTTTTTTCTTTCGGATATATGCCCAGGAGTAGTATAGCTTCATCTCGAGGGAGCACTATTCCTAAATTTCTGAGAAAGCGCCAGATTGATTTCCAAAGTGGTTGAACAAGTTCACATTCCCACCTGCAATGGAGGAGGGTTCCCCTTTCTCCACAACCTCTCCAGCGTGTATTGTCACTTGCGTTTTTGATGTTAGCCATTCTGGTGGGTATAAGGTGGAATCTCAGGTTTAACTTTTCATTTCTCAGATGGCTAAGGACATTGAGTATTTCTTTAATTGTTTCTCTGCCATGCTGTGTTCCTCTGTTGAGAATTATATGCTTAGCTCTGTGCCCATTTTTAATTGGATTACTTGTTTTGTTGGTGTTTAACTTATGCAGAGGCCCTAGACCCCCTGCTCAGATGTAGCCCATGAGCAGTTCAGTGTCTATGGGGGTTCCCTAGTAAGGGGAGCAGGAGCAGTCACTGGCATGAACTTGGTTTCCTGCTCTTTGATCACCTCCCCCTGGTGAGGTGGCCTTACTAGGCCACAGAGAAAGAAGATTCAGACAGTCCTGATGAGACCTGATAGGCTGGGGTCAGATAGTAGGAGAGAAGGCCCTCCCGTATCAGTGGACTAGGGGAAAGACATAGTAAGGAAAAGAGGGAGGGTAGGACAGAGAGGAGATGAGATAGGGGACTATAGGCAGGATATGCAGTGAATAAACTGTAATTAATAATAATGGTGATGATGAAAAATTCAAAAAAATAAACCATCTGCTTCAAGGACAAAAAAAAGAGATTGTTTCCAATTAGTTGTAACTAATTTTTTTGTACATATGATTCCAAAATCTGAAGTCTTAAATTTTTTTAAATATGCAGGGTTTTTATGATTGGTGAGAGGGTGTGAGTAGAATCCATTGCAGAGAACTTACAAAAACTTATACTTGTGTGGTTACCCAGTGTTAACCTTTATAAATGCACCATAATGTAAGGAATTCAAGGGTATCTTGGCCCCCAAAAAACTGTCTCACCTCTAGTATTAAGGGATGTAAGTTTATTTCCTTTGGAGATTTGGCATTTGTAAGTGTTTCTATCTTTTAGAAAATACATTCTCAGACAGAGTAACTCATTATTGATCCTTTCTCATATGTGAATGGATTGTTTTAACCTCAAGGGAACCCAAATGATGAATGATTATCATATCTATTATTCTGCTTTCTATTTACCTCATTCCGACCTCCGTGAATTGCCTTTATAATTACCCTGTTCTTGATCAGGAAAGCAGCTAAGCTTTCAGGCATGGTTTCATCTTTCTATGGAATCCTTGGCAATACTGTCTAGACCAGTGGTTCCCCAAAATATAGTGGGGAACTATATAGCTATAGTGACCCCAACCATAAAATTATTCTATTGCTACTTCGTAACTGTAATTTGGCTAGTGTTATGAATCATAACGTAAATATCTGATCTTCAGGATAGCTGACATTTGACCCCTGTCAAAGGGGTCCTGACCCCCAGGTTGAGAACCACTCTCTATGAAGTTTTCAGAGCCACTTGGGAAAGAACAGATTATCTTCCCCCCTATGAAACTTACATTTTGGCATAGGTGGAGAATTAGTATTTAATGCGACACGCTTTGTGTTTGTCAGAACATTCTGAAGATGATGTTGGAGATGGCTGTGAAACACTGCAAATGTGCTTCATACTGCAGAAATGGTTTAAATCAATTTTATATTAAGTATATTTTGCCACAACAAAAGAATCATCAAAAAATATCCCATTGTGTTTTCTCTTAGATTTCTTTCTTTCTCTATAGTTTGTCTTTTTATTTATTCCTTGTGATTTTCATGTCTTTGTGTGTGGCCCACTAAATTTAACTATGGTTGCCCAGATGTGGATGAGCAGGGGTTGTATTTAATTGAGCCTCAATGATTTACCTGTATCTACACCACTGAGGAGTATGACTCCACTTCCCTAAGCAACCATTAGCCATTATAATTCCTCACAGTGTTGGTGGAGGCTTTTTTGACCTAATGGAATGTTGATGGACCCTGTCTTCAGCAAGTAGCCACCGCTACCATGAGTTCAAACATGCCACAGCATGTCATGTACAGAAGAGCTTGAACACCATTCCTTCCCATCATCTGGGTCTTACGTTCTACTCTTCATACATGGTGCATCCTGAGCTTTGGAGAGAGAGAGAACATCCTGTTTAGGGTCAAGAACGCCACAGTCACTTATTCTCAACACTTACGGCGACTTAGGAGTCTCCGTATTAATCAACACTCGCTTCAATCCAAAGCTTTTCTGGCCCAGGCTGAGAACTGCACTGGTCCACGTGAGTATACAAATATTTAGCGGGCAGTTTGATACCCTGCGCATACAGCAAAGCAGCAGTAACAGGTTCCCTGCTATGGTTTGGGGCCTCCACGGCCATGGGCTTTTGAACATATTTACAGCACCACGTACCCATCGTGCCCATTCTTCCTGTGTAGTGGCTTTAAAAATCGAACCAGAAGGCAACTGAAGACCACCACTGTCATGACTGTAATAATCATAATAATAGCACCAGCTATTCCTTCCTCTGTTTCCGTATCCCTTCCTCTTCAAATAACTCCTAGACTACTACCAAATTCTCTAAAAGTGCAAATCTCAACTTTCAAAGACTGTGTGTTTTTACTTTTAATCGGCATGTGCTAACGGCACACCTGTATTGAGAACAGTGTGAAATCCCAGTGTGCATGAATGGTGGGAATGGTCAGATTGGGATTAATCGATGCACCCATCACTTAAGGGTCTCTGGTGTTCCTTGCTGGACATAGCCTAAGGTATTTGTTCCTTATCGTGTGTGTAAGAGCCTGTATGTCTTGGCCCTGCTGCCTCTCTAGGCCTCTTTCCTAATGTCCACGTACAATACAACTGATGAAATGCCCCGCTGTGCATGGAAGAGCCCAGAGGCTTTCCGTTCCACGCCTCCAGCGTGTTCTGACAGCCCATCTCTACATTCTTTCCACATCCTCACCAGGCCTCATACATCTGGAGCGTCATTTCCATTCTTGCTAATTACTTCTCATTCATCATTGAAGATCATTTTCATGAGTCACCTTCTCTGACCCTTCCCCCCACCCTCTCTTCCTGTGGTCACTTCCTGTCATTCCCAATGTCAGCCCCTCACCTCTCTGTGATAGTTCTTTGTCTTGGGCCTTTTAAGGGAAATGTTTAGAGGTCAAGAGCTCAGGTACAGACCCATATTGCTTGCATTTGAATCCTAGACCTGCCCTTCAACAGAGCCTCAATTTATTGCTACTAAAGTGAAGATAATAGTTCTGCCTTCAAATGGCTATTAAGAGACCCAAGAGGTTTGTATGTTGAAAGTACTACAGTGAGCTAAATGTTATGTCCTTTCAAACTGCAGATGATGAGATTCTAACTCTTCAGTCAACAGTGTTAGGACATAAGCAATAAGCAATAAGACCAGGAAAGCACACACACATACAAATAAGTGTAATTTTTAAATTGCTTATAAGAACTTTAAAAATCAGTGTTTCTCCTGAGTCACAGCTGACATTTCATATATATATATATATATATATTTCATTTCAAAGGGTACAAAAACTAGAAAGGCAGCTTCCACCGTTCTGTGTCAATACTGTAATAGAGTCGGTCACCCCTTAGCAATCAAAGACACACCTGTCATGTTAATAGCGGGTGAAGAATAGAAGGGGTCAAACTTTGTCTTTGGTCTGTTGACAGGCAGGTTGAAACTGAAAGGTCCCCTAGCTCATATCACAGCCTAAAGAACAATATTTCCTGAGTCAAAAATATTCCCTTCACTGAGCCTGTCTGCCCACCCAACTGTTGGGAATGACTACAGCTCCAATTTCTAATATGCTGTGCCTCAAAACTACTTCTCATCCAAACTGGCTCAGACTGCTTCCAAAGCACAATGACATTGAAAACTTTCCACAGCCAGGCTCCAGTGAAACATGGACATAACTAGGACAAGAAATCTTGACTTTGGAATCAAGGTCAAGCATGGAGAAGCTACCAGGAAGCCAGGCTAAGCCACCTTAGCAACAATAGTGGCAGAACTGTTAGAAGCACAGGCTTTGGGGTCAGAGTTCACATCTTGTTGCTCTATTTTCCAGTTGTAAGGTCTGGATAAATTACCCAACCTCTCTGGGACTCAGTTTCCGTGTTTATAAAATGAAGATAAATAACCGTTTCTCAGTCTTTTGGCTAAGCTCAAGTCTAAAATGAAAATAAAATGATGGTACTTGTATCTGTGCAGGGTTGTTAATTCATTTTATTTCAGCTTGATTGCAATTGCTCTATTGTATACTAGGAGATAAACGGTCGCATCATCAAAGTCAAAGGCAAACGGGAAACTTATCAGAAATGAGGAAAACAAACAAATGGGGGCTGAAAAGATGGCTCAGAGGTTAAGAGCAAAGGCTTGCTCTTCTAGAGGTCTGGGGTAGGATTCCAGCACCCACATGGTAGCTCATACTGGCTGCAATTTTAGTTCCAGGGACGCTGATGTCCTCTTCTGGCCTCTGTGGGCACCAGATGTGTACATGGTACATACATGCAAGCAAACACCCGTTTTCAAACACATGAGCCTGTGGGAGCCACTCTACTTCAGTGGTTCATAGAGAGCCCTGAGGGCAGTCTGCAGGGAGGACATGGAGATGAATGGCTTATCTCCTGGGGATTTCCCATCTCTTGTTTCTCATTGGTCTAATTTCCTCAGTTCTAGGTAGTGTCCCTGGGTCAGAGCAAAGATGGTGGAGACCCACACCTAAGGAAGGACACTGGGAAGAAAACTCACCAATGCATAAGGAAGCAGCAGATCTCAGGGAATGAGCAGCTATGGAGTCTGTCTGAGGAGGCTCCTCCTTGCAAGCTACCCTCACCATTTTAGACCCATCCCTTTTGTTAGACTGCTCGGCTCTATGTGCACTCACACATCCTTCACGGGTCTCCAAGATGGACACAGATAAAGCTGTGATGTTTCAAACTTCAAAATGGAAGTTTTTGATAAGCCCAACTTGTAGAGTTATTTTGCGACTTTCACTTTTAGTGTTTCCTCTAAGAAGCATTATTCTGTCCAGATTCACAAAATCATCTGTGTTTTCATCTAGAATATTTATAGTTTTGGCATTGATGTTTAGATCTACAGCTGGTGAAGGCTGGGGAAATGGGTCAGCTGTCACAGCGTTTGCTCTGCAAGCCTGAGGAACAATGTTTAGATGCCTAGAGTCCCATATAAATGGTGGGGTAGGCATGGTGACCCACCTATATTTCCAGCACACAGGTATGTGGAACCACTGGCGAATGGGACTAGCCCAAACAGCAAGGTCTGGGTTCAACTGAGAAGTCTGGCTCTATCTAAAAAGGCAGATCATGACGGAAAAAGACCCCTGCCAATAGCCTCAGGCCTTAGAAGCACGCACATACTTAGAAGCACACACACACACACACACACACACACACACATGAACCCACATGCCCACAAACCCCACACACAGACACCTACAATCAAAAAGACCTATGATTTACTTCAAGGTAGCTTTTGTACATGGTGTGAAGTGGGGGTTGGAGTTCTTTTTGGTTCTTACTGATGGTTATTCTAGTGTTACAGTACCGACAGAAAACTGTTTTACGTATCTAATTACCTCAGTGCATTTCCCAAAAGCAATTAACCCTAGGTGCTCAGGTAGGGCCTTGGTTCCACTTCATTCATCTCCGTTGCTACCCTTATTCCATTGTTTTTTGTCTACATGGCGATTCTAAAACTGAGCCTGCATGCCTTCACCTCTGTGGCTTTGCAGTGAGTCCTAAGATCAGGAAGTAAGACTCCCTAGGGATCTCCCAGTAAGGGGAGCACGGGCTGTCTCTATCGTGAGCTCCATTGACTGCTCTTTGATCAATTGCACCTGGTGATGCAGCCTTGCCAGGCCTCAGGGAAGAGGATCCAGGCAGTCCTGATGAGACTTAACAAGCTATGGGTAGATGGGAATGGTAGAGAACTCCCCCTTTCAGTGGACTACAGGAAGTGGGGAAGAGAGAGGGAGAGTGGGACTGGGGGAGTTGATGGAGGGGGCTTCAATTGGGATATATAATGAATAAATTATGAAGAAAAATAAATTAAAAAAAAAAAGACCAGGAAGGAAAAGTCTTCCAATATTCTCTTTTTCAAAGTTGTTTTGCCTTCATTAGATCCCTTGCTTTTTCTCTGAAAATGTTGCTGTGAAGTTACCTGTGAGCTGGTATTTATATTGGAGTTGCATCCAGTCATTAAGTGAGAGGTTGACTATAGTTTTATATTAGTTACTGATATTATATTAGTGACCACAGAACCTTACAGAAATGAGAGGTGGAAGTTCTATGTAGGCTCATAGTTTCTGAGGGCTTCATTCCATCACAATGGGAAAGTTTATGGCAGAGGAAATGTGCGGCAGAGGCTCCCTGCCTCATGGCAGACCATCAAGCAGAGAGCAAGACAGAAAATGGAGGTTTGGTGTAACCTTCAAAATTCCATCAAGATAGTGAGCGCCACCAACTAGGGAACACTTGCTCAAAACATGGTCCTGTGGGGGACATTACAAAAACAAACAAAATTTAACCAAGGTTTTTATTCCTTCTCCTAGGGTGAGGAAGTTCCCTTATATTCCTGCAACTTCTTTTCAGTCCCAAATGGATTGTGTTTCTTCGTAAAACCAATTGTTTTCTTGCATCTATCAAAGTGGCCATGAAGCGTTTCCTCTTCTCTGCAGTCTGAATTGATTTCTCTTGAAATTTGTTGATATTATTATTATTATTATTATTATTATTATTATTATTATTATCAAAACAAGCATGCTGTTGCATTCCAGTGAGTTTTTCATTTCAGTCCATTACACTTTTCAATTCCGGGACTACTACTCTGTTCTGTTTCGTGATTCTATCTCTTTAATGATATTCTTAGTTCAGTGAAATGTCACTCTCAGTTTACATTTTAGACCTGATTTCCTTTAGCAATTTAAGCACACTTAAAATAGTTGGAGGTTCTGTGCCGTAACTGTAACATTTGGCTTTCTCGGGGGCAATTTTGAATGACCTGCTTATTTTCTTGCATGTGACGCGGTTTTTATTTACGTCTCACAATTTTCTGCTGAAAGCCATGGGTTTTAATAATTATATAGTAACTGTGAAATCCAGACTAGCCCTTCTCCTCAGCATTTGCTGTTGTCTGGTAACTCCTCAGAACTTAAATCTGTGACGGTTATATTTTTGGAATACGTAGCCACCGACTTCCCTGCTTGGTTAACTGAGTGACAATGATTGAACAGAGATGTCCTTAGATGCCAAGAATCAAAGGACCCCATCCTGGGGAGGGGCTCTACATATACTAGGGCACACTGCCAACATTCCACCAGGTAGTAAAAACTCAATCTTATTCTTTACTTCCTGCTTGCACAGAGCCTCCCAGCTAAACAGGGATGGGAGATCAGGAGCCTCTCGTATTTTTCTTTCTACCTTGCTCCTATCCCTAGCATGAACATGCACTGCTAGACTCTCAGAAATATGCCAGAGCTTTTTCAAAGCCCTTTACTTCCAAACCATCTCATTCCCAAAGTTCGGAGCAATTTAAAAGACTTGTTTAAAAATGCTGACGTCTGCTAAACAAGCACCACAAAAACAAATACTCTAGAGGAAGAAGCTAATTGCTCTTGGGGGGCTGCAAGTCAAACAAAAATGACAAGCATTCTGAGTGAATCTCCTAGGGAACAACCAGACAGATCGAATAATGATACTTCTAAGGGAGTGGAAATGAAATGTGGAAGGACCACCAACCTTATAATCCCTTTCCAGTGGTTGGCAGTCTATTTTTTTATGAGTTTTGATTTTCAAGGCTACCAGAAACTGAGAAAAATGAGAATGGGACAAAAAAAATTATGATGAGGCTTGATACTTGTATTGAATTCAGCTCTCCACCTTAAATACGCAACCCCTTTTGTCTAATTTCTCAATTTTGTTATATTTATCCTTATTCCACCTTCACCTCTAAGACCAGAAAGTTCTACCTTCTATTTCCATTTTGTAAATGTTAATATAAAAGCCCAAAACAAAATAACTACATTTGCATTTTCTATCAAAATTTTAAAAAGTAACATACAGAAAGTTAACCATGGACCATGTTAAATGCCCGTAAGAAAGATGAATGATGATACTATATCTTGGTGTCTATAGTTTTGCAAAAGGACTTGGGAGTAACTTAATAGTCACTGCTATTTACTGCTACAATGCACCAAAAGAGATAACAATTGTCATTTCTTTGTCACTTTAATCTTCCCAACTCTTTATCCAAGGTTCTGTTGTTTATTTACAAACAATAAATAAGATCAGAGAATTTAAATTAGGCACCTAAACCCACACAGATAATAATACCCATGTAGATAATAATATCGAAAGTCAAGCATGACTCTATCAAATCCCAAAGGTTTCCCCTTTGCTTAAGAGTGAAAAACCAAGAGCATAGTTATATATTATATGAATGGGCAACAGAAATTTTCTTTCCCATTTTAAAATACAGAGGAAGAAAGAAAGCATGAAGATAGATAAAAGCTGGAAGAGTGGAAACATACTGAAGAATAGCCTGGAAGAAAGGGACAGCTGGGGAGCATGGGGAGGAAGTCAGGAAAACAGAGAAAGTCAACCTACATTGACAAAAGGGAACAGATGGGAGATGAGCAAGGACAAAGGGGGCCATGTGGGTAGGTGTCATCAGTTAGAGGGCAAGTAGCTGGAATTTGATCAAACGACAGGAATTTATTTACGGGACTCCTGGGCATTGTGGGGGATACAAAAGAATGTAGAGTTATTTTGGGGAAGGATAATGATGTAGACAAGACAGATGGCTTGAACTAGGGTGTTAGTGCTGAAGGAAAAGGCTGGAGACAGAAGGCAGGAATAAAGAGGTTAAAGCGATCTCCACGTGATAGCCTGTATATTAATCTGGAGCTCTGTGGAAAGAAATATTAAAGAAAACCATGTAGTTACTCTTTGAGTCCAAGATAAAGAAGCTGTAGACTGGAGGGAAAAGATGATAAATCATCTAATTATTCTGCTTCTTCTTTTAAAACAATTAAAATGTTACTAAAGAGATATGAGAGCACACTCAGACATACAATGCCATGCGTCACCTGTCTAACATAAGCATATCTACCTAGTTATGTCTGGGTAGGCACTGATGGGCATGACTAAGACTAAATTGGGTTTGGCCATCTTTCTGTCGTGGAAGAAGTTTCAAGCTAGTTTGAAAAGGTGCCTAAGGGCCATCTAAATATCATGATGGTGGCATTCTAGTTGTTGGAGAGAACGTAAACCAAGAGTAGTTGGAATTAGCATTACAAATGTCATTCAAAATGTCATTCAAAATGTGACAGGGGGTGGTAGGAAGGCCGCAGTGTTCTTCTGTTTTGTTTTCACGGAGTTCAGGGACCAATTATCCGGAGGCATCAGGGAGGGAAACGCACTTTGCACCACAGTGTACAGGCTAGAAATTTCCATTTTTTTACATTTACCCGTGTAATGCACATCATGCAGGAGGCAACCACAGGCTTTCTGGCCTTGCAATTTCTACAGCAATGCGTGAATTCATGGTGGGTAGATCTTGAGATGATATACCTGACCTCCCAGAAACTGACTTCAGGTGTGACATGAGGTGAGGAGGGGCAGCCACTAGAGATTTTAGGAGCAATGGTCAAGTGTTGCGTGAAGAAATCTAGTCAGTTATAGATGGCTCCCATCCAGAGTGTCCAAAGTCAGCAGGGTCAGTCCTATAGATAACAAAGTCTCTGAGCACACTGGGTAGTGAGCCTAGTGGACACAATTAATGTCACAAATTTGACTGCCACTCTAAGAAAGGGGTATGCAGGAAGAAATACACCTTCTCATCCATCCAATAGAGGTCAGCATCTGGAAGGAAAGGAGCTAAAAAAAAAAATAGCCTCATTTACATATGCTCAAGGTTACACACTCCTAGACACAACAATGCTCTTAAGCCTTGGCATCTTACCCAGTTAGAAAAGTATCGCATTGTTGTGTCTAGGAGTGTGCTTAAATGAATATTTCATACGGTAGGTGAGCTGTCATTTCCTTCCTGTCACCGGTCAGCCCCAGGGCCATAGACAAGGTGCTTCCTTTTCCGGGGCTTTTCTTTTCTCCCCTAAGGAAGAAAGAAGCTGGTGTTGGTGATCTCTGTGGGCTTTTCCTGCTGGAATATCACATTTGGACTGAGGTTTCCAGAAGGTTCTTGGAGGTGGTAGAGTTCTTGGCTGTGTATAATCATCATACGTGCTGTTTTCCCCTTCTTAGGAACTCCCACTCGAAGATGACACAACAAATGCAGAACTTACATCTTTGCCAGTCAAAAAAACACAGCGCTCCATCGTCTCCCAATGCTGCCAAGCGCCTGTACAGGAACCTCTCTGAGAAGCTGAAGGGCAGTCACTCGTCCTTCGATGAGGCCTACTTCAGAACCAGAACGGATCGGCTGAGCCTCAGAAAGACCTCAGTGGTAAGGGAACTCTTTGTACTCCCACGTCAGCTCCTTTGCTCAACACCTTATTCCACACACAGAGTCCACCAAGACAGCGCACATACATATATATGACCTGACACTAAGTTTAGATGAATGGAAGTCATTTCCTCCTCTTTTTCTTAATTTTTCTCCCGTTTTTTTACTATCAGACCAAATAAACACATCTCCAAAATAAGCAGCTTGAGGGGATAGAGGTGCGGACTTCAGGGTAGATTGCTTCCCTAGAAGCGTAAGGTTCTGGGTTCAATCTCTGGGTCCCAGCAACACATATACACACACATACAAGCATGTGCACATGCACGCATACTTACACACATACACATATGAACACACATGAACCCACACATACACACATGAACCCCTACACATACATGAACCACACACACACATGAACAGGAAAATATATACATGAACATACGTATATACATGAACACACACTTGCACTCAGTTTGACAAATATGGAATGTTTCAGGTTAATGGACTTTCTGGGAGCACCAGTGCTCATTTAAATAATAGTATTTAAATAGTTTATAAGTTTCTTTATATAGATATGTGTATATATATGTACATATATATATATATATATATATATACACACACACACACATACTTTTCAGAGGCATTCAAAATAGAATGCATGCATGTAATTCTATTTAGTATACAACGAAGAGAGAACAGAAAAGAAAAAGCCAGCATGAAAAAAAGGTAGAAAAACAAACAAACATGTATAGCAAAACATGCTCCGTGAATGCAGCATTACATTCACCTTTGAGCCCCCAGGAAATCAAAGCAGACCAGGGAAGACAATCAAGTATGACGACCCCCCATCATTAGTCGATAACTAAAAGTGTATCATCAGTCTATCAGGAAAAATGAATTTCTTCCTGTTGCTAAATTGTCTGCCTGTATAACTCATGGAAATTAGGCCATAGCAAGTGGCGTGGAGTATATTCCAGATGTTCTTGGGTAGTGTCCTGCACTGGCAGTGGGTCAAAGAGACAGGCATATATTTACCTGAGCAACAGGAGTGTTTTCATAGGAGGATAAGGGCTCCATTTGAGAATAAGCAAAAGTAAGCCCCGGCCTTCCCAGATAGAAGCAAAGTTAGAGTTTGAAGGGTGAAATAACGTCTTAGGAAATAACTTAGAAGCAGACAAGAAATTAGAGACACTAAGAAATCATAAACAAATGCACACTAGAGACAGGGCAACGTTTTTGATTCTGAACCCATTTGTTTTCTCGTCCTGCTTCTTATTTCACACCCATCTTCTGGGAGGACTTAGCTGGGTTAAGCATAAGAGGCCTTTCCTTTCCCACTTTTCTATTCAGTACAGTGTCTTGCAGCAAGAGAACAGCAGGCCACCACAGCCTTCTCCTCTGGGTCCCTATTGTCAAAGCAAGCATTTGCATAATCGCTTCGTATTTTCCCCAGGTTTTAATGCTTTGGTATGTGCTCAGCCTAAACTGACTTGGATAGGGAAAATCAATTTTTGATGAAACTAAAAATAAAATCTTTCTGCTCTAAACATTTGGTCACTGAAGATCTTCCACATATTAATCAGATCCCAGCACTAGGTCAAGGCCAGTGGCATTTCAACATCTCTAAAGGCAGAGCAATTTTTAAAGAAATAACACATAGTCTCCATCTTCTCTGGTGAGCTTAAGAAATAACACATAGTCACATCTTCTCTGTGAAAAATCCTAGAGATCTTTTTCTCATTGTGAATCTTTAAAAATATCCCCAAATAGTTATATTATCTATGCTTTTTTTTTTCTATAGGCGATCTGTATTTCTGTATTTTATAAATATTCAACTCCTGGTCCTCTTAAACAATTAGCCACTCAGCAATGTAGCCCTCCTGGGAAAACTGCTTCAACCTCTCCCCTCAGCTCAGAAATGCTCCCTGTGTAATTGGTCGGGGATCTGAGCTATAAAAAAAAAAAAAAAAAGTGTGGGATTATAGCGGTCAGGGTACGTATTAGTGAGTTTTATTGTGACTGTGACAAAGAAACACTTGACAGTGACAGTCTAAGGGAGAAAGGGTTAATTTGGGGGCTATGGCTTAGAGTCCTTAGCCACTTGGCCTTATGTACTTGGCAGAAAAGAAGATATTCAAGACAGGAATGTATGGCAAAGGATACTCTTCAGTCCTTGGTGGATGGGAAGCAGAAAAAGGGGGGGCACACAGGAAGAGACCTAGGCAAGACATATGCCCAGTGAAATGACATGCCCCCAATGACCTACTTCCTCTAGGCCCCACTTCCTCCTTTTCACTGTCTCCCAATAATGCTACCACATTATGACAAAGACTTAATCCATTGACTAGATCAGAAGCCTTGCAGTCTAATTGTCTGTAGAAACACCCTGAACAATACATCCAGGGGTATTATTCGGTGATCACTGGATCATTTCTTTGCCCAGTGAAATTGGTGGTAATAATCAACCATAAGGCATTAGCCTTACATATACAGACATCAGCAGCTTGCAGGTAGTATAGGGAATTGGCAAACAATATGGATATTTCAGGAATATTACTATTGTAACATTAAAGAGTCTGGGCTGATGAGACCAAGACCAGCAGTCAAGACAAGGGATAATAAAGCCCAAGGATGGAGAAGGAGGGAACGAGTTGAGAGAAACAAAGAAAGTGAGCTATCAACACAAAGTAGTTATAATTATAACCACTTGTCCCCACATTATCTATGCCAGCGTTTGCCCAGCTGAGTTCTGCAGAATGTTACCCCAACGGTAAAGTGAAATACAATAAAATACACAGTAACATGATTAAAGGCCCTGAGAGATACTACAGCAAACAGAGGAGTAACTTGGCTTAATCTAGTGTTTAAGAACATCTTTTAATAACCTAGCAAACGCTATCCCTTCAGCAGCAGACTGGCTTAAAGACTGGGCCGTTCAGTCAGTACCATATCATCCCATCAAGTTTAATGTATCAGGTTTAATGTATCAATGCCTATTAGAAAACAAGGATGGACAGGCCAATAGAGTGCTGACTTTGAAGGGCACATGATAAATGCAAGTTCTGTAATCACCCACCTGTAAGTGTTTGTGCGACCCCTGAAACAATCTCCGAAGTCCTGAAATGTTGGCTGTGACAGTGTGCCAACCTGCTTTCCTTCTCCCCCAGAATTTCCAGGGCAACGAAGCCATGTTTGAGGCAGTTGAGCAACAGGACCTAGACGCTGTGCAGCTCCTCCTCTACCAGTACACACCGGAAGAACTAGATCTGAACACACCCAACAGTGAGGGGCTGACCCCCCTGGACATCGCCATCATGACCAACAACGTACCCATTGCTAGGATTCTTCTACGGACAGGGGCCAGAGAGAGTCCACACTGTGAGTAAACCTAAGCCTAGAAGTCCCTGTCGTCCACCAGCCCTGTGCTCCCTGTGACCAAAATAACCAAGTGGGAACGGTTGACCACACGCGGACCTTGAAATCCTTTTTGTGTTTCCAGAGACCCTTATGCTTAGATCAATTAGGGTTCGTCAGTCTAAGCATTTAGTCGTTCTCTAATGAAAATACAATGGGTGGTATTGAAAGGGAGTCTCTCCAGATGACTTCCCCAAGAATTTAATCCAAGTGTTAAGTATATGACAACATCAAATGGTAATAAAGAAATGGGAAGCATTCATAGAGAATGGATGAGCTATGGTTTGTGTCTCTGCATCCACAGCCAGTGCCCAGCTCTGCTCAGTCACTCAATAGACACTGTGTACAGACGGCTCTGAGTCGAGGGATGCAGTGGCAAACTCCATGAACTCCCTGATCTCGCAGATCACGTACATTCTAATGGAAAAGACTCCCAATAAGCAAATGAACTGATAAATTACAACATAAATTCAAATAGTGGTGAATGCTGTGAAGAAAACAAAACAAATTAGCAGCGAGAGGTCGTGTGACAGAAGTCCCAGATGACAAAGGAAATAAACCATGAAGTGTGGGGTTCCATTATGGGAAGAATCAGTGATAAGCAGAAGTCCCAAGAAGGTCAGGAAGGAAGGTACTGGGATAGAGCAAGTAAGAGTGGTGACTGTGGATGAAGTCACCTGGACCAGCTAGCACATCGCCTGTAGCCATGCTAAGATGCTTTTCTCTAAAGACTGAATGTGATGGGAAGGCAGAGGCACGGTCGGTGAATGACGTGGTCTGTTTTACTCTGGAGGGTCACTGTGATGCTCTCTGAAAGGTGAACAGCGGAGAGGCAATTGTAGAGTTGGGACAATCAGTCAAAGTGCTACTTTAATGAATGGTCCGTGGAGCAGGCGCCAGTTGCTGGAACTAGCAGGACAGTAATGTTGACCAGAGACAGATATCAGATAGATGATAGATAGGTAATGGAGATGGATAGATGGGTTATAGATAATGGTAGATAAGTAGATAGAAAGTTAGGAGATAGACAGATACTTAGATAGGATAGATGATTGACAGATGATAGAAATAATTGTTAAGGAATATAGAGATAGGTGGTAGAGATGATAGGTTTTTGGTAGATTGAAAAAGTAACACATCATAAAATTCACTCATTTAAAAAAAAAAGTAGTGTTCAGAAAATTGTAATATTCTTCAGTAATGCAGAGTCAGGAAACTATGACCATGATCAATCTCAGGACGTCTTTAAAAAAAATCACGCTATAAAAAAACCCCATGCCCTGACTTCTTACTCTTTGACCTCCTCAAAGAGGAGGGAGCCATAAGGGAAATCAACAGTCATGTTGTTGTTACTGCTGTTTTCCCCAGTTCCCCTCTTCTAGACTTTTCACAGTGGAATCCTATACAATGTGGCTAGGTGCTATTATGAGCAATTTACACTGAGGAAACCCTCAGTCCTCCCAGCATCGTGAGGTCAGAGCTCACATTCCCCTTGGTGCAAACTCTCTGATCTAACAACCACAGTGGCTCAGTGCCACCATTCTTATGTTCCCTAAACAACTCACCAACTGTTAGCTTCATCACACTGATTCACTTATTTCTGAGTGGTGAGCCCCAGAAGCCTGAAAGATCAGAGGAAGCTGGCACATGATTAGGGGTGGTATCTCAGCTGCTGAATTTCAGAAACCACCACCACCCAAAGAGTAGGTATAGAGACAGACACTCATATCATGACACTATTTCAAAAAAAAAAAATCTAAACTTACCAAGACCATGTCAAAGAGTATGAGGAGTTAGGAAGTGGTGGGGTTCTTCAGAAGAGCTGTGTGGTCAGAGGATTGCTCCTCTCCTCTCAGTAAAATTTGAATATTCAGATGGAAGACAGAAGAGGAAGAAGGAGGAGGAGAAGAAAGAGGAGAAGGCAAAGAAGAGGAAGAAAGAAAAAGAGAAGGTGAAGAATAGGAAAAAGATGGTGATGATGGTGATGATGATGATGATGATGATGATGATGATGATGATGATGATGATTAAGCTGACTGGGATCTCTGCTGCCTTGGATTCATTTGCAATAATGCCTAGTTTGGACACAGAATGAAGACTAAGCCCCATTCTGTAAGAACAAGGAGACTTCATGTGGATGTTACTGCTCTTTGCGCCCTGGGCTGGATGAAACATTAGACTTCCTCACCTGAGATGCTACAAAAGTATGCATTTTCCCTGTGAACTGTAAGACTCCCAATGTGCCAAAGCCCTTCCATTTATAACTAAGCTTCCATAGAAGCACTCATGTGCTGGGCTGGAGATGCGGTGCAGTTAGCAGAGTACCTGGGTAAAACGCACAAAGCCCTGCCTTTGATCCTCAGCACCCACCACAGAAACGGAGCGTGGTGTTGTGTGCCTGTGCTGCAAGCACATGGGAGTTGGGGGTAAAAGGATCAGAAGGCGATGATTGTCCTTGGCTAGGAAGCAAGTTTAAGGCAACCTGGGCCATAAGAGATGAAGTCAAGAACCAACTATCTGGCAAACCAAAACCAAATATGCTAAAGATTCTGGGTTTTCTTTGCTCCCACTGGGATGATGACCACATTGTTACCAAAAAGTTACAAAAAAAAAAAAAAAAAAAAAAAAAGGAGCCAGGTACTAAGAAATAGGATACCTAAGTTACCCTGGCCACCCAAGAAATCAAAACGACATCTGTAAACTCAAACATATGCAAAAATGCTGACCGAGTGTACATGAGGTCCCCTGCGTGCATTACTTCTGAATTTTAACACTAACCTTTCTGCATGAACTTGTTAACTCAGTTCTCAAGATGACTTATTTGTGATTGTGAGAAGGTAAGAGATTGTGTTATTTAGAGTTTCTATTGCTGTAATTTAAAAAAAAAAATAGTCATGACCAAAAGCAACTTGGGAAGGAAAGAGTTTATTTCAGCTTTACAGTTCCATGTCATAGTCCATTAATAAAGGATGCTGGGACAGAAACTCAAGGCAGGAACCTGGAGGCGAGAACTGACGGAGAAGCCATGGAGGGGTGCTGCTTACTGGCTTGGTTTTTGTGGCTTACTCAAGCAGGCTTTCTTACAGCAGCCAGAACCTCCAGCCCAAGCATGGCCACCACCCACCGTGAGCTAGACCCTCCCACATCAATCACCAATCAGGAAAATGTCCCTCGGGCTCAGTCCATAGGCCAGCCTGTTGGGAACATTTCTCAGCTGAGATTCCCTCTTCCCAAATGGCCCAAGACTGTGTCAGGTCCACATTAAACAACAAACACACTGATCTAAGGTCACACAATTAGCAACAGATGTCAGCGACAAGCCTAAATCCATCGGATGCTAATCCTGGGATCCTTCTATGCAAACTTACAGTCTTTCCAAATAACCAACATGGAGGGCCATGATCAGTGGGCTTCTGTATCTTTCTTTTCGAGCTATTTGCCGAAACCTTGTGGTGCATTTATTTATTCTGTTCTATGCACTAGGGAGCCATTTGTGTTGGATAAAGGCAGGCTAGAAGAACACAGTGTTTGCAGGAATTTTAAACTCACTTTCTAAATCAAGTACAAAAGAAATAGGATTGCTTCTGTCCAGGAGTATAACATTTCCCAAGAGAAAAGCTGCAGCCTGCTGTCTATAACCAGAGGCAAACACCTGCTACAAACGACTCCCCAGCTGAAAAGGCATGACTTAAGAGGAGAAAAATCACAGCAAAGTCCTAAATTCTCAGGATGCTTTACATATACAAAAAGGCTGTTGCTGGCTGAGGAGATGGCTCATTCAGTAAAATGCCATCAGGGCCTGAGTTTGATTCCAAGAACCCACAAAACAAAACCAGGTGCAATACTGTCATCTTGTAGGTTCAGCACCAGGAGGGGACATGGACAGGAGGCTCCCTGGGGTTCAGTGGCAACCAGTCTCGACTGATGAGCTCCAGGTCAATGAGACACGATTTCTCAAAATATAAAAAGGTGCAAGCTACCCGAAGAATGAAACCCAAAGTGGCCACACACACCCCCACACACACACACACACTCACACATACAAGCAGACACATATACATATGCATGCACACACACTAAAATAATGCCTTTGTTGACATCAGCTTGCTTGATGTCACACCTGATCCTCACAATTGCCTTGGAAAGTAGGAGGTATTTCTCTCTTTTGACGGTGGAGAAATGCAAAATAACAAAAGTCAAGCCACTTGCCCAGTATTACCCAGCTAACGGGACAGAGCCAGGATCTGAACCCACGCCTAACTGTCACAATCTCACTGTTACACAGCACATGCTCAGCTCCTTCCCTCCCCGGCTCTACACCTGTCTTTCCAGTGACCTCCCACCATGTTAAAGCAGAACGTCAGGGTCTCTAATACAGTGAGTTTCCTTTCTCCCCTTCCTCTGAGTAGTTTCTCAATACTAGCCCTCTACTGTTGTAGCTTTGCCAAACAGCACAATTCAAAAGAAATTCTTCTGTGATTTGCAACTTCCCCCTCCCCCCCCCCGGGAGTGTTGTGTTTAGTATTTCTCTCTAAAGTTATGGACCCTGACTTGCAGGACTGGATGAGGGTGTTCGTTCTGAGCATAGACTGACACTCAACCATGTATCTCTCCCTGCGCATACGTTTAAAGCCCCAGAAGTTGACATTCAAAAATCGCAGCCTCCCCAGCCTAATTAGGAGATGGGTCCACTATGTTTCTTCAGAAATCATTTTCTGTTCCTTCCTCCTTTAAGCAAGTGGCACAAAGTAGATAGTCTACCATTAGCATGTGTTTCTAGACCCCAGTGGATGCTTGAAACTATCGCTAGCCTCATCTATGTGTGTGTCTGTCACTATATTTAACACTATGTGTAACTGTGATGTTCCCCCTACACATACACAATAAGAGATTGATGATAACAGTAGCCATAGAATATAACAATTCAATATGATTACTCTCTTATTTGGGGAATAATATTAAGTAAAGTTAAGGTGATTTTTGAACCCCAAAGTAAGTCATCTTGATTCTTGGAGCTGGCTACTTCATGACTACTGGGTAGATAATGCGTACAGTATGGACACAGCGTGGATGCCGTGGACAAAGAGATGACTCACATCCCAAGGTGGTAGGAAAGAGGACTGCAGCAGATTTGATCATACTACCCAGAGCAGCACGCAATTAAAGCCTTCTGAACTGTTTGTTTAGGGGATTTCTTTTTTTCATCTAATATGTTTGGCCCACAGTTGCCTGTGAGTAACTGAAACTAAGGAAAATGAAACTTAAGTTATACTCAGGGGAGCTTCTGCACCACTTACTCCTGCTGTGGAAAGTGTTGGCTGTTAACTGAGGGGCATCCCACATGTCTCCCTGAAGCTTGAAAGAGCCCAGCAAACAGGCCGGAACCTGGAAAGACCGCTGCCGGGGACTACCCCAAGCACAGGAACCATAGGACTTTTGCTCTGGGCCTGGCTAGTTTTCCAGTAGCTAAGACTCCTGCTCTGTGTAGCAGCTGCTACCTGAGAAAGCCTTGCCATATAAAAAGCCTTGCATAGAAAAGCCCCAACCAAACCCCCCTCTCTACCTAACCTACCCTCTCCACCCACTAATCACAGATCAACAGTCCTGGGGCAGGCTTGCTGAGTCACCAGTGAGAGTCTCGCCTACCTGAGGCTGCCAATCAATTTGGATATCATGAAAGCCTGCCAACACCAGTCCTGAAGACACCAGCTCCTTTGGATTCCTGCCATGTGCAGATCTGGTCACACTCACGCATTTTTATTTTATTTTATTTTATTTTATTTTATTTTTTATTCTTTGCTTAATCCTTTAGTCCCAGTACCAAAGATATAACAGATATTCAGAAAACTTTGATAGAAACTTTAATCTTCTGACACCTCCATCTAGGAAGGAAAGAGGTAAATTTCCCAGAAACTCGTGCCTTGGGGTACTTTGGGTTGCTAATACCTTTATGATTTTCTAGGCGCGCTTGCGAAATTTTATCATCCCAGCACACCGGGCTGGTTTTCACTTTTCACTGTCTAATGATGGAGACCATTAAAACCATGGGATGCGCCTCAGTGTGAGCTTCCCTTCTCTTCTCCTTGACTTGGCGTCTTCCTGTCTCTCCAGATCCCTCCAGAGTGCTGCACAGAGAGCCCCCGCACAGGCCTTAGAAGCTGCCTGTGCCACCCCAGAGTCATTCCATTCAGGGACTTGGTACAATACCGCCACAGAGCCACTGTCACTTGCAGACAGGGCAGACCCCTGTGTCCCAGCACACAGGATGTGCCCCTCATTTCTGCGGAGGCCGGGAGTCTGTGCCGGTGCTTGAGAACGGTGCAGGCTGTGTCTGAGAGGTGTGACTATAAACTAATGAGGCCGGCTCTGTGTAAACAAACGCAGCAGAGAGTCTGCAACCCAAGCCAATGTTAGGCTTTTACCGGGGCCCTCCTGGGAGACGCCACACTCACTCCACCAACGCTGCCACTGCTCGAAACACTTTTGGGATTGTCCTTGGAGTCCGTGCATGAGAAAACCAGACTTGTTGATTAGTCACAGCTGATTTTTGGTTCCAAAAACGGCATTGCCCAGCGTCATCACTCTCCATGTTCCACAGACTGGGTAACTCTCAAAGGACAAAGAGTTGCTGCCAGGAAGAATATGGGAAAATGAGCCCTAAGCGGATTTCTTGAATGAGCCACATATTCTTATCTGCCTCATTAAAAGAGGGGTGTAAATCCGTACCCTGTCCCACAAGTCTGCTCCTCAAGGCTTGCCTCCTGTAAGATGTCGACCTCCCCGTCCCTTATGCATGCCGTGCTATCTTGCCACAGAGACTTTGTACGAGATGGTCACTCTCCTTAAGTTGCCTAAAGGCTTCGACTCTCCACTGCTCTACGTTGAACATCCTAGCATCCATCTGAAGGCGAGGATCTTACCAAACATGGCATAAATTGACCCTATTTTAGGCTCCTAAATAAGAACTGTCAGGTGGTACCAGTCTCAATTTCAGTCACCCATCCTTCAACATCGACAGCGTCTTTCTCTTAATTTCAAGATATTTGATTGACAGGGGATAAAAAAAAAAAACGTGGTTATCTTCAAAGCGTAAGGGTTTGGTATTGGTATACACCATGAAGTAATTACCATAATCAAATTCATTAGCACACTCAACATCAATCATATTGTACATGAATGAGATCACCAGAACTTGTTAAGCTTCTAACTGGAAAGTTTCCACCCTTTGATAAACATTGTCTCGTCTTTCCCGACCTCCAGCACCTGGCAACCAACCTTCTGCTCTCTGATTCCATAGATGGACATTTTTAAGGCTCACACATAACACGTAATCATGTGGTTTGTCTCTTGGTGTCTGGTGTCTCTAGACTCATCCATAGGATTGCAAATGGCAGGATTTCCTTCCCTTGGGAGTCAGCGTTTGCTTTGAATTTTTGAATATACCCTGCATAAAATAAGCTCTCCTTGTCAAAACCCAAAACACTGCACATGAAGTTTAACAATGCCTTTGACTGCCTTTAACAATGCCTTTGAGTGCGTGTATTCACATTCTAGCTCCCTCTCCCTAATTCCCAACATTCCCTTTGCTATCAGTTCAGAAAGTATCTATCCATACTTCTCCTCATTCAGCACACCTTCACCACACAGTGAAATATAACCACTGAATATGATGCTTCTAAAAGCAAATCCTTAAAAATCAAGTTTCTGGATTCAAGGAGTTCTGGTTTTGAATTCCACATCTGATACTTTGTAAGAAAAATGTTCAGTCTCTTTATGCCTCAGGGTTGTTTTTTTTTATCTGTAAGATGTTATGTTAGCTATCATTCACTAGATATTAAATCCCCCCCCAAAAAAAATCCTTAGCAAATGATGACATTTATCACAGTTTTCTATGGATCAGAAATGCGGGACTAGCTGGCCGGATGCTCAGGGAATCCATAAAATGACGATCACCTCGCGATTGAATTGGGTTTCAGGTTCTGCCCCATCGCTCACTCAGAGCCACAGCTGTCAAGAACCTCTGTGTCCCTAGCGACACGGGCCTCTCCCTGTGGCAAACCAATGGCAGTTGACTTTCCTACGTAATAAGGTTCTGAGGTGAGAAAGATGAACCAAGGCAGAAACAGGTACCCTTTGCTAGCTGAGCTCAGATGTGGCAAGCTATCATGGCCAGCTCTGCCAGGGGGTGCGTTTACATACAATGATGTGGCTGTCTGGGGAAGAGAGGGCAACAACGGAGCTTACCTAGCTTACCTACCGGAAGACTGGCTGCCACCCTGTCAGCTATGAATGCAGTGGAGTAGTGCCTTTCGAGTACTTCTCTCATGCCCTGGCATTCTGTAAACACCCCCTGTCTACCCCCGCCCCGAATGTCAATGAATATAATTCTAAGAAAGAAAGAAGGAAGAAAGGAAGGAAGGAAGGAAGGAAGGAAGGAAGGAAGGAAGGAAGGAAGGAAGGAAGGAAATCCAGGTGCTTCTAGCAAATAATTTAAATGTTTACCATCTGCTACCCAGTTTCTGTGGCACAATAAACGGCACTAGCCCCTTGAATCATATGTACTGGTACCACACTTGTCAAAGTTTGTAGAACTGTGCCACGAACTACGCCGAGCAACCTAGATGTTCGGTATGGGCAGCTCACGGTCTCTTTAAATATGCCCTGTCCATTGGCCAGGGGGACGTAACTGAGCGCCAAAACAAAGGCCACGAGTTACGGAGGTTCCAAGCATATATGAACAAGGGGGAAAGTGTGACCCCTCCAGCAGATGGTGTCAGACACCCCCAAGCTTGAGAATAAAATCAGATCCCTACCCAATACCATGTCCAGATCCGCTCAAAATGTGTTAAAGCCCTATATGAGACTAAACTATAAACTTACAGATAAAGAAAGACCAGTGGGGAGAAACTCCCTGATCTTAATCTGGACAATGAAGTTTTGTATTTAGCCCCAAAAGCATGAGGAACAAACAACAGAAATAGGTAAAGGGGGAGGTGAATAGCATCAAACTAGAAAACCAATGGACAGTAATGACAATTCAGGGAGGAAACAAGCAGGAATTGCAGGCGTCTGTAAGTAGACAACGAACAAGGGGCTCAGTGCCCAAAATATTGAAGGAACTAAAAAAAAAATCAGTTAAATGAGCAAGATACCTGAGCAGACAGACTCAAAAGAGGATGTACAAAGACCAACAGGAATGTGGAGAAGTACTCATAACATCTTAGAGAGATGCCAGGGGGGAAATAAGATATAATTTTGCATTTGTCAGAACTGCTTTTCTAAAAAGACAAAAAAAAAAAAAAAAAAAAAAAAAGTGTTGTTGAAGATTCGGAAAGAGAACCTTTTATGCTGTTGGTGGGGACTGGAAATTGGTATAAACAATTTGGAAAATATATGGTATTTCCTCTAACAACTAAAAATAGGTCTAAGTATTTAGCCCACTGGCAGGGCACACGCTTAGCATATGTGATGGCCTGGCCTTGATACTTGCCATTATTTTTATAAAAAAAAAAAAAAAAAGCACTAAAAATAGTATTATCATATGATCCAACAATCCCACATCTGGGTATTTTCTCAAACGATTTGAAAAGATTGCCAAACAGGCATCCACACTCCCATGCCCACAGCTTCACTGTCCACAGCAGGCGTGTTATGAAAATCCATGAGCATTCAGACGGAAGAGGGGACCATGGACTGTGGTGTGGACGCACAATGGAACACTACTTCACCTTGATGAGAGAGGAAATTCTTTTGTGTGTGACCACGTGGATGTTAATTGGAGGGCCTTACGCTAAGTGAAATATGTCAGGCTCGGGAAGACAGCTACCAAACGACTCGACTTGAACAGGGAACCTGAGGCCAGCAGCTTCACAGCAACAGGGAAGAGAACCGGGCTTACAAAGGCTGGGGGGGGGGGGCAGGATAGGAGAAGGGACAGTCGGAGGATGCAAAAATCTTCGTCAGACAGAGAACTGTGCTTTCAATCCTGTTTCCTGTTCGGTTTTGATCATATTGTACGCTTACACTTTTCTAAAGGAGTAGATTTGAAATGTCATCAGCACCAAAAGAAAAGCTCTCAAGTCTTGTACATGTTTTAATTAGCTTAATCTTAATCTACTTCACATTGCATCAATAAACCATAGAATCATTTCACACCCTACTATTGTATATATTTATAAACTGTCAGTCTACAACAAAATGAAATTTATTTCTAAAAATGTATGTAGCCCAAATTGAAAAGCATTTGAAGTCTGAAGTTTATACTGGCTTTCCAAGGCTTAGTACAAGATAAAGGACTAGCAAATGTCCAGTTTTACACTGGTTACAACATTTTGGACACGCTGAGTCGCCCACCACACAATTTTAACCTAATTCCACTTGTTTTTAATGTTAATATGAGGGAACTTTACTGATGTCCCTTAGACTATATGCTTGTGGATCCTCGTCAGACAGGGGCATCATATTCAAACCTGACCTGGGTTCTCTCAGTAGCCTGTCAAAAAGATGTGGAGTGTTTGTTTGGCCCCTTTTAATTTAGCAAGCTCTGGGTGGGAGAGCCCTATAATGCTGCTTTCTTGAGGATTCACCAGTGACCTGACTTCTATAACAGAGACTCTGTAGAGCCTTTCTACAGCATGGGGGACACTCCAGAGCCTTGCCTGGGTGTAAGGGGCCCTAGAGGAAGAAAGTCCTGTAGAAACAATCGCTAGGTCTCCACAACCTTTGCTTCTGGACTCTTAGAGACTTCCCAGCTGGGGGCCTAAGAGAAGCCAAAATGGGCTTTGAGTTCTGGATCTCAACAAGACAGATTGGACCCGAATGCTGAGTCTCTCTACTATAAGGGTATCTTTAAATTCATACATTTAGTCACTAAAATGTCTGTGTCTTACTTCTTTTGGCATTACTACCTTAAGCCAAGTTAGCTGCAGAACTGTTAGAAGGCTGTCACTTACGACCAGGAAAGGTAAATCTTACTAACTGCCTTTCTTGGTTGCCCAGAGGCTATTGGCGCTCAGTGCAAGGTTTATACCAAAGTGACCTCATTTTCTCCTTTGAAATAACAGATAGCGTTCACTTTGACATCATTTATGAGTGTGTTGTTTCTAAAAAGTATCTGGAATAGACATTTTTAAAAGATCTGGAACAAGAGACTTTTTTTTTTTTTTGACCAAGCTATTTCATAAGAACAAGTATTTGGGTGAATTTCATGTGTGTGTCTCTAAACGTCAAAAGGAGTAATATTGATAAAAAGAAAAATCTGTGTAGAGATTATCATTGACTTCTCATTGGTTTGTGAGTGGGGCAGTGTCCTTAAGCCAGCTCTACAGATTAGAGCCTTGTGTCCAACATGACAGACTGACTGGCTAGAACTTTTTTTTTTTAAAGACTAAAAGCACTTTTAACTATATAAACAGCTCCAGGCATATACACAATGAGACAAAATCCAAGACTGTTTCAGAAAGAGGATTTGTTTTATGTGCTTGCATCCAGCACAGGAACAAACCAATCAAAGAATTCAGAAGCCAAGACATGTGTTGACCTTTCCTCTTACTGTGGGTGTAGCTGCCCAACATCTCAACATCTGATCATCACCCTGAGAAGTAAGCAAAAAGCAGGAGCCCAGGCAGTACGGACCAAACTCACTCACACTATGGCGACCGCATAGGCAGAAAAAAAGGTGACCTTGTGGATAGCTGCGGTAGTGGAGGCCTAGAAATGCAATTTGAAAACGTGAGACCGTGTCCACAGCAAAAAGGGCAGTCAAATATGGAATGGGGAGCAGTAGTGATGCCAGAGCCGGGACTCATGTGGCCATTCGTCATGTGTCGTTTAAAAAATGCACAGCAGGTCTAGCTGTCCATCAGTCGAAGAATGGATAAGGAAGGTGCGGTACAATGACTCAGTAAAGTATTACTCAGCCTTTAAGGAGGTGACATCATGAAATATGCGGGCAAATGTACAGAACTAGAAAAAAAAATCATCCTGAGTGAGGTTTGTTCCTGCTTATGAGTGGATATTAGCTGTTAAATCAATGATAATCGTGCTATAATCCACAAACGCTGAAAGGCTAAGTGACAAGGATGGCTGTAAGGGGGGTACATGGACTCCCCCCCTGGGACCACACATCTTTTAAGGATACCACATGATCTCTAGGGTCACTACACCCCTTCGTGGGTTATCTCCATCCTTGGAAATAACCCTTTTAAAAAGCGTATGTCTGCTGAGGACACGCACACTCCTTCAGATTCAGAGCTTCTTGGGTCTGAACGAGGACCCATGCACTTTGCGTGGCTGAAAGAAGGAACGTCTAAGCTGAGCACAAGGGTCCTTCGCCAAGATGAAGCAATCGTCTTAGACTAGGCTTGTTTATCTCATCAATAAGAAAGAAGAAAATCCCGGGCAGTGATGGCGGTGGCACACGATTTTAATCCCAACCCCTGGGAGGCAGAGGCAGAAGGATAGCCTGGTCTTCGGATAGCACAGCAAGAAAGAGGGAAATGCCTGACAACAGAAAGCTGTGTTGAATTGCAGAACGGCCTATCACTATTAAAGGCAAACGTGTTCATTTTTCCAAGAAAATCAAATAAATTTATTCCCTCAAATCCTCTATTAAAGATTAAGATTAGGGGCTGGAGAGACGGCTCGGACGTTAAGAGTGGGCACCGCTCCTGCAGAGGACCTAAACTGAGTTCCCAGCACCCACATGGGGTGGCTCACCACCGCCAGTACCTCTAGCTCCAAGGCATATTGCCCCCTACAGACACATACCCGACACAGAGACGCATGATAAAACAAAACTTTAAAATTTTTCCAATTAACTTGCATGCTGCCCTCATTCAAAACTTTACGTAGCTGTCAGCCAGGCCTCAATTCAGCAGCTGTGGGGTAAGAGCGGAATGACGGAACAGTGAAGGATCTGCAATCCCTAAGCTAGATTCCAGCCCTTGACAAAGTCCATTCAGCCCCTCATTGCTATTTACCTCGGGATTTAAACAGTAACCCTAATTGTACTCTTTGAACACCAAGTTCCTGCTCCCGCCTCCCACCCCCATCCCATAGTTAATTAGCTGGGCAGGTCTTATGACGAAAAGTCCCACTCTGAAACACTGGGTGGTAGGAACACTGCTGATAATTAAACACCACAATAGCGGGGAGCCTGTTTCAGGAGCCGTGAAGTGGTCTTGCCCCAGCCGGACAGGCTTGCCACACACCCACAGACCCTCTATTGTACTGGCTAGGGCTGTTCAGAGGGACGGTCTCCGGGCTGCAGAAGGGACCAACTGCGAGGAGGAGAGAGAAAAGACGAGAGCTGGCAGAGATCAGTTAAGTGCTGGACTGGAGAAGAAAACAGCCCGTGGGTAGAAGCGAAAGTGGAAGAGAGAGAGACGCAAGATAGAGAGAAGGAAGAATCAAGCAGAAAGCAGGCGCACACCCCCGTATTTCCAAACAACCAGCCAAAACCAAGGTGCCAATTACAAGCTGACGAATGACTGAAAAACTTCAATATATAAAAATAAGTGGAATCATACTCCATTTGATTTAGAGAGAGTTCTTGAGTTCTCACTGACGTTTAAGAAGACTGTGACTAAACTTATCCTGCTTCCCTGGATTTCAGCTTCTTCATCTTTAAAATATGGAGAGTAAAAAAGTTCCCATTCTAAAGTCAAAAAAAAAAAAAAAAAAAAGTTCCCAGAACAATTTCCAGGGTGATAAAAAAAATTACCCAGCCCGATATAATTATCATATTCACTTGCTTTTGCCTAAAGTAAATTAACCCGGTTAGGTTGATTATCTCATCTGAACAGATGCTGCTATTGGCAGTTAAATGGGTCATTAATAACAGGCAGAAACATGACTGCTGTATAAGTCAGCTGGTTTGGTAGCAAAAAAAAAAAAAAATTCTTTCAAAGGAGTGTTTTACTAAGCTATTAAAAAATCCATAGGAAAAAAAATATAAAGATTTGCCTGGTGAGATGGTTAGAGAACACGGGTTCAGCCCATGCCTTTCAGATTTGTCCATATAATTACCTGTAACAACAGAGGCCAGTGAAAGCAGTCTTGGGGACATTGGGACTGAACCTGGAAAAAAAAAAAAAGATTTCAAAATACTTTCTCTTTTTCAAATAAAACAGAACTTCAGTTTTCAGGGGTTTTCCCCTAGTCTCCTCCGTAATTAACCCAACTCTCGTTGCTAAACAATACGCTTTTATTCAATTCTGCATGTAGAGCCCAGCGCTCTAGGAAAACACAGACACTGGGGTCCTCGTGATTCCAGGGATGTCCCCAGGCCCTACCCTACCCACCATCGCCGCTGCACCCCTCGGCAGCAGAACTGTCCCATCTTGCGGTGCAGCGGACTGTAGTCCCTCCTGGACCCTGCACACATGGCTGAGAAAGCTTAAGGTGCTCTCCTGAAAGGGCAAAAACTGCTTTATGTGAAGAAGAGGACCGAAGCCTAGAAGGAGCAGAGGGGTACAGAGCTAAAATACCTTATGCTGGGGAAAGCAGGAAAAAATGTTGGGTTTGGGGGTAAGGGGGTGGAGAGGTAGTGGGGATCTGTGCTCAGAGCCCGAGAGAAGCTGTCCATCTGAAATGCCACCTGGAATTCCCACCCGTAATAACGGTTGTGGATATAAAAATTAATAGGGGGGATTTCATAGTATTAGAAAAATTTATTTTTATAAATCATGTGTCTATCACCCAAGTGTTGACGCATGCATGCAATTCAAACATCAGGCTCACAATAAAAGGCCCACTGAACAACTTAACAAGGACAATCCCCCCATTTTCTCTGTAATTTGGAGTGGGAGGAGGAGGGGGGCAGTGGAGAGGGTGCAGTTACTGGGTCAATTAATCAACCTGAAAACTGTGACACAAACTCTGACGCCTAACCTACGTCTAAAAATACACAAATGTATACGAATTTGTTTTAAACTGTCAATGCCTATATTTAGGGCCTTCCCAGCAAGCCTATAATGAGACTGTGTTTGAGGGCTTCAGTCAGAGCAGGCTCTACCATTAATCTGAAGTTAGTTAAATTAACAGCATTTAGTACTGACTTGTCAGTCTTAACTGCTCCAGGAAATTGCACCTTGAGGCTACTAATATTGCCAATTTTTCCACTGGAGTGGAGTGTGTGCTCGTGTGTGTGTGTGTGTGTGTGTGTGTGTGTGTGTGTGTGCATTTTCCCTCCAGTACCTCCCTATTCATACACCGTCATAGTGTCACCACGTCCCTAGCAGCACTTGTATTATCATCTATTCTGGCCTCCTTTAGGCCTCCCGGGGGATTCCACACAGCGTAGCTGCTCAGTCAAAGAGTTTTTTTAGCCTTATATTTATTTGTTTATTTTTCTGTCATGGCTCATGACTGAGGCTTTAAAAAAAGAAGTGTGACGGTATTTTGAGTACATGATTGACTGCTACGACAACATTCATTAACCATGCCAAGCCTGCAGCAGAACACAGTCCCGGGTGTTCTGAACAGCGACTCCAAGAAGAAAGAAGAAAAGAGAGGGGGAAAAAAAAGAAAAGAAAAAAAAGACTCAGCTAATTTTTCATTGACCTCATCTGTAAATAAATTTAGACTGATGGTGCTCAGGGGCAGTAATAAATTAGTATTCATTTCCTGTAATTAACGCAGACATGCTTACGAACACAGAATATCTGAATATACAACCACCTAATTTCCATTTCAAAATAGGTCTAACACATTTTCACTTGAGTTATCTTCGTAATATTTCCCCATTAATTATCAAGGATGAAATGGGTGGGTTTTGCCTCCCGCTCATCAGAAAGAAATACTGTTTTGGTCACAGGGAGGAGTGTCAAGCACATTCCAGCCACACATCTGCAGACCTCTGACTGATGTCTCTGTTTCTGTGGTCTTCAGCCACCTTTCCAGAGTGAGGCTGTCTCCTGTCTTTGCCACTGATTGGGAAGGGCTCCTCAGAAGTGACAGGTGAACACCTAAGGAGACCCTCCCATGCAGGCCACGGGAAGTAGCCCCAAAGTTGAGCACAAGAATGGGGAGGCTTCTACCACATCTGACCACACAGGGCACCCTGAGTAAACAATAGGATGTAAGCCAAGGGAAGCGCAGGCTACATCAGTGGAATCCAAATGCAAACCTCTTCTGAGCCTTGCCCTCTGGGGCATGGATATTTCTGGAGAAGGTGCATTCCTGTAACTGGACCGCAATCAAAGATCAAAGTAGGGTTCAGCCGTCAGGATCCACTAGCTCAAATGTGTCACAAGTTGGAGACACTTCATTAGCAGTGTACAAACTGGGTTAATCCTAATAGAATCCTAAGACACACATGCAGAGCTCCCGCTATGCTGAGAAGAACATGATAAGGGCAGAAAATGTGAGCTGAGTCCACCAATTTTTTTCTTTAGAAAGGCAATTTTAGAAAATCTAAAATCTTTAGAAAAATCTATCAATTTTGATAGCATGCAATCTCACACAAGATTTTGCCCCACGGCCTTCTTGGCCCAACAGGGCTTCTGCTCACAGGTGTTTGTCCCTCAAAATGTCATTGACACAATCGTGACTATCCTGAAGGAGCTCACTGGGAAGCATGTGACAAGATGGGCAAAAAATAAAAATAAAAAAGAACAAATGGGAATGTCTTAATTTGATGAATTTACCACTAACTAGTGAAAGTTATGTTGGGCCTTACCATAGTAAGATAGTTGGTAAGAAACACAGATTCCCACAGTCTCTAGAGTTTTTCAAACCAGGAAAGACACAGCCCAAGCCACCATATCAGCCTGTCTCTTTTCTCCCAGTTGTCAGCCTGGAGAGCCGAGCAATGCATCTCAACACACTAGTCCAGGAAGCCCAGGACAGGGTGGGTGAACTGACTGCCCAGGTGGAGAATGAAGGCTTCACTCTGGACAACACAGAGAAGGAGAAGCAGCTGAAGGCCTGGGAGTGGAGGTGCCGGCTCTACAGGCGAATGAAAACTGGCTTCGAGCATGCCCGTGAGTATGTGGGTGAGGACTGAGATGCATAAAGAGGCCTAGCTTTGGTTTGAGACAGCAGGGTCTTTTTTTTTTCTTTTTCAGCTCTCCAGTCGTAGGTGACTGTTGTCAGCCTGTTTGGGGCGAGGGCTCTGGGAGGCTGTAAAAGGGTCTTTTGTCTTGCTTGATTTTCTGGCTCCCAAATGGTTCTCTGGCCATGGCCTTGAGCCCTGGGTGCTTCTGGCCTCCCTCCACCACATCCCCACTCATCTAGCACTTCCCTCCAGCTTCGCCCCAATGCCTAACGACCCGACAGTCTGATGGCCTAAGTGGCTATATTTTGGGATGTGGAGTTGGAAAAATATTTATTTGCCTATTTGTCCAGCCTCTGCTTCAAGCTCAAGTTTAAAGTGTTTTCAACTTTCTACTTTATTTTTTTTTTTTTTTTAGAGAGAGAGCTATAAACTGAACTTAATACAACAGAGAAAGATAGTCAACCGGCCCATGAATTATGCTTTTGTCTACATTTCTATTCTGTCTACCAGTTCCTTTTGCTTGGTTGAGACAGTCCAGGATAATACCTACTGGCGGTGCAGAATGCTGCTGAGTGAAGCCCTTGATGTAAAAAGATATGAAGCCCAGATGTTTGTGAAACATTAAACTTACATTCGTTAATATTTTCTTTTATCCTAGAAGTCATTACAACTAAAATGTACAACTCAAACACTTGCAAAGCACCAAACTCTCATTCTGAAAGATTTTACTTGAACAACTAAAAGAATTGGAGTTTAAATTCCAAATATAAAGAGAAAAGGCAGTTTCATCCTTTAAAAGCTTCTGCCTCAGAGAAATGCCCAAGCCAATGAGCTGATGCCGGGAGAGACTTAAGCACCAAGTGCCGGGGCTGTAGAGATGGCTTTATAGGTAACAACATTCGTTGTGGGAGCGTAAGGACCCGAATTTGGAACCCCAGCACTCATGTAAAAATCCAGTGAATTGCCAGGCTTGCAGACAGCCGATCTAGTTCCAGGTTCAATGAGAGACCCTGCCTCAAGGGAATAGAGCAGAGAGTGATAGAGCTTATGCTATCCCTCGAAGAGGCAGGAACGTGTTTGGAAAGGATCTGAGAAGCTAAGACACTGATGATCTCCCTTCTGTGCTAGGAGCCCCAGAGGTTCCGACCGATGCCTGTCTCATGGTGACCAGCAGTACGTCACTCACTGTCACCTTCCAGGAGCCCCTCAGTGTCAACGCAGCGGTGGTGACCAGGTACAAAGGTACTGTACTCCCTCATCTTCTCTCCTTGCCCTTTCCTGGGAAGGGTGTCTGGGGTGTAAGATAGATTGCGCTTGTTATGTGTTTGGCATCGCACTGGTGGGATTGTTTTTAACCCCATTACTTTTGCAGCCAAAATACAGGCATGCACATCATTGTGAGGGTCCGGGAAGGTGACTGAAAGTCAATCGCAATGATACTGAATAGGACCGGGCCGCCATCCCTTCAATAAACGTCTCATTCGTCACTGAAGCAGATCTGTGCTTCAGAGCGTAAGGTGGTTTTAAGGAGCATACTGGAAAACAGAGCTGATCTGAGGAGCAGGAAGGCTGAAATGTGGGGTATCGATAGGAGTGAACAGGAAACATGGAAACTGACTGCCATGTCGCCACTGACATTCACTGGGGCCAGAAAAGAGGATCGTGGCAGGGTCTGTAAAGTACCCAAGATGGAGATGGCCTCCAGGCCTGGCTTTCAAGGGACAGGTGAGAGCTGGAGGGAGATGTTGGGGCCAATATAAACACTACATGGAGAGAACAATGAATACAGTTATCAACGCAAAAGGGCCCTGGAACAGTGAGAGGAGGAAAAACACGGAAGGTACACAAAATAATAGCTTGGCTCCTTTGGCACAGTAGAGAGTGGAAAGAGATTGAAATACAGACGAAGGAATTAAAACTTCCTGGGAAGAGCTGTGGAGAGCTATTGGATAAGATGGGGACAAGATTAGAAGTAGACAGATGTCTGAAATGCTGTTAGTATGTATGAAGGACGGGGGGCGGGGAGACCGACAAGGATTTAGGATACAAAGAAATCAGTGAGAGAGTTTTTCAGAAGCAAGGGTGAGACAGCCCGAGCCACTTAAAGCAGCAGCATGGATGAAGGACGGGAAGGGCCCAGGGGACGAAGACATGGCAGGATGTCATGAAGCCAGCCAACCCCAAATATGGCACCTGCTATGAGTTAAGCACTGCTTGACCCCGTGTGTCACTGCTTGGTCCTCCTCGCAGTCTCTGTCATGAAGCAGCGCTGCTTACCCTCATGGCGCTCACACAGGGATGATAGATTGTAGAGTTTGCCTCGGGCTCACAAAAGAACCTGGGTCATTGCAGTCTGTTCACTCTTGAATTGAATGTGGGAAGGGAAAGGATCAATTTTCTGGCCCCGCATGGGCATAAGGAAAGGCCCTAATCTCTGCACATGCTCCAGGGTGCCAGTCTATGGAAAACTGTGCGTTCAAGTCCCCCATTCCCTCTACCTGTGAAACTGCCCACCTAAAGCACGTCTTCCTTCCTTCTCCCGGGGTCTCTTCTCCGGAGTACACTGTAGATCTCTGCGGACCTGATAGCTTTCTGGGTGCTTGGAACTGTCCAGATTAAGTTCACTCCATTTGCAACAGCTGATGGAAGGGCTTACAGATGGATTGACTTGGTTATCCCTGGATTTTCTGTGCCAGAGGGAAGGTAATGGTAGACTGAGCTGCGCAGAGACGAGGCCCCTCAGGATGGCTTCTGAGCCTAATGCTTTCAAACAGGCCAGTACTTCCTCCTGATCGTCTCATCTACCAAGCCTGACATCCAGAGCCAGGGTTGGCAGGCAGTGTCAGACACGGAACAACCTCCTCTTTTTATCCCTACCTCTCTCTAGTTCAGGATTTTGATGAAATGTTTCAGCGATGCTGCCCAGCTTGACCTGTCCTTTGTTCATGTGATTAGTATCCAGAAGCTATCCAGAAGCTAATTTGCCTGGCTCTTTCATACTTGACCAAAACCCCAGCAAACTCTATCTGTGTTCACATTTTTAAGTCCTCTCTTGGGAAACGTTTGGGTGAGGTGGAAATGGAAGGTTTCGAGTGATCTCTGTTAGTAACCGGAGAGACTTAATTAAGCCTTATAAATAGAATTGTCTGCTGCATTGTGAAGCTGGCTTCCTTGTGCTAATTTCTAAAGACATAAGTGGAGTCTTTAACCTGGGCTCTCTGAAGGGTTATTTAAAGCAGCTGGTAGCCTACTGTGTCCATAGAGACAAATGGACAGTTTTTAATTCAGGGGTCGAAGTAATTATTTGAGGAAATATTAGAAAAAAATTACCCTGAAACAAAGATAATTATTTTGTTTGCTTTACAAAAATAAATAAATAAATAAGGAGAAACAATTGAGAAATCCACAGAATGAAACGGCAATTATCTTATTGCTTATAGGGAAAACTTAACCCTACAGTATTTGGGGTCTGGGAAAAAAAAGAGGCCTCACTCACCCTATGCGCCAGAATTTCTGGGTTCAGCAAAACCTCAAACATGTCTTAACAACTAAATGTTTTCCCCCTTCATGCTTAAGCCAATGTATATTTGGGGGCGAGGAGGGGAAAATCTGGCTCTTTCTACTACCCATCTGTTTACATTCATCAGCATGGTTTTGAGGAATCTGTGTCTATACAGAAGCCTTTTGTAGAGCATCTCTTTGGAGGCCTTCTTAAGACTCCAGAGCCACGAACCAGGCCAATTGCCATCTCAAATGTGGGAGATTAAAGGTGTCTATTACAGCTTAAAAGCCAGGAAAAGGGATCTCGGTGAAAACCACTGGATTCTCCTGTCTGCATTTTCACCAACTGCGCTGAGATGGGGCTGTTTCTAGGTGTCTCCTCCTAGGATGCAGGGTCTTTGCATCCTTCTGCCCCATCTCACCGATGTCCATGGTTTACAAAGAACAGCTAGATGTGTCACAGACCGTCTGGGGCTTTGGACCACTGCCAGGGCCTTGTTCCTCATTTTCCTCCTCATATCCTAGGGTAACCTGCCTGAACTCCTCATTTAAGGATTGCATGTGATTTTTTCTGCCGGTCAAAAGTAATATGAGTTTTCAAAGAGACTATCCTGCTCCTTGCAGGGCTGGGATGAGGGAATTGGAGCCTGGATAGATGGGAGTCTATATCTTGGAACAGGTAAAGTACAACCTCTGTCTTACAGCCAGGAGATAAAAATCTTAGTCTCTCTCTCTCTCTCTGTCTCTCTCTTTATCTCTAGGCCTGAGGTAGTGATACTTGTTGCCTTCTAATTACAAGATGCTTCAATAGGCACTGCAATCCGTGAGCATTCTCATGCCTCTAGATATACCCTTGCTTGCCTCTCTTACCACCTTGTTCCCTTCACAAATTAGAAACTACAGCCCTAGGCTGTCACACTCTTATAATCCCAGGACTCAGTAGACAAAGGCAGGAGAATCCAGACCAGCCTGGGCTCCACAGTGAGTTCAAGGGAGATATTGTCTCAGAAAACGAGGAGTGTAGATACAGCTCAGTGAGAGAGCGCTCGCCTGGGTGCTGAGTTCAACCTTTCACACAGGAAAAGGAAGCCTGGTGCCTGGTTCTTATCATTGAACTGCTTGGCTGCTCTTCATTGCATCGCATTGCTTTGGCAAAGCATTTCTTCTCACAGAAATTGTCAGCATCTTCTAGGAGCTCATAGTGAATCTTCTGGTGTCTCCACCACCCACAACCTCCAGGTTCTTTCTCAGGAGGAAAAGAAGTCAGGGAATGTCTCGGGAGCCGATCGGCTTCCATGAGGGAGAGTTCCAGCCCATGCTCAGGGAACCCCTCTGCTGATAGTATCAATATGATGAGAACCTCATGATCTTTCCCCAAGACCAGAGAAGAACCTGACTTCAGGTGACACAAGTACCCATTGTCTGGCATTTCGATCCCTTTAGCTTCTGTCATAATTTTTCCCTCTTGCATCTTGTGCTTTCAAGGGCATCCATCTAACAGGAGATAAGAACACTGTATTAAAGAACATAATTATTCTCCATGTTTAATTGAAGAACTAATCAGAAGATAAGCATGAAGCTGCTACACTGGTTAGTAGCGCTGCTAGGACATCATGAAAAAGAACACAATTCCCTCACTCAGTTTGGACTGTTTGGATTCAGAGAGGGAGAGATGACAGGTGACAGCAATAAAAGAGGGCAGAAAATGCTATGCCCGGAAGATCCATGCTCAAACAATCCACTTGCTTTCTTCCTTTCCTTTTAAGTACACAGGTGAAAAGTGAGTTGGTGGGGGAAACCACAGAAATTGCAGTGAATGAGAGAATGCAGACACTAAAAGCCACTCTCTGCAAGAGCCTTGTGCCCGAGCTGTGGAGGCCTCTGGACCCTTGGTTGTTGTGTTTTCCTTCACACATTGCAGAGGCGTCAGGATCCAGCCAACTTACTCACCAACAATTTTATAAACTTCCTTGAAGCCATTTCCTAACAATCTGTGTTGCAAAGAGTTGTATTTCTTTTTGGTACTTTGATCGGATTTTTTTTTTAATTAGCCTTTAAATAATACAATGTTTCCTAAAAGAAAGCGTCCTTCACCCTTCCTGGAATCCTACATCTCTGCCACAAAATTCAAGTCTACGTCTTTGATGTAGATAGATCCCTACAGATTCTTCCCTGATGCAGGTAAGCATGAAGTCACGCGCCACATAATGGGTGATGATGCCTCAGTCAACAGCAGACTGCCTGGACCACGGAATCCTGTATGGCTGTACCATCCAGAGAGGTGGCTGTTCGTACAAAGGGGAATAACCTCAATAACACTCTCTCAGAACGTTATCTCCAAGCTCAAGTGACAAATGACTACATATCCAAAGGTATATAGCTTTGTGTGATCTAATGTAATCGGTGCCACACTATGGACAAAATACCAGGGAATCAACCTAAAAGCCAGAGTCCACAGTCAGTCAGCCCTGTTATCTGCTCATCTAATAGAGACCAGGAAGCAAAAGAAAACAAAAAGGGAAAGATCACGTTTCCAACATCCCTTTCAAGGCCATGCCACACTGCAGTGGCCTCAGTGCTTTCTTACTGGTCCTGCCTCCTAAAGATTCCCTCACCACCTAAAGCTCCCATCAGCTCGTAAATTTCCCTCACCTTCCAAAGGTTCTCTCATCTCCAAAAGCTCCTCTCATCTCCCAAAGGTTCCAGTACTTCGCACTAGCAGCCCAGGGTGATCAATCATTTAGACTGTGAGCCTTGAGGGATATGTAAAATCTAAACCATAACACACCGCTTGTCTGATCCTACAACTGGAGTATTATTTTTTCAGTGGAGTAATAATTTTTTCAGCTCACATTATACTGTGTTTCTTTCTATGTTAATGCATTTGGGTCTTCTTCATTCTGTTCAACAGTTGTATTGTATTTTAGGCCACAGAGGAGTGGAGTGTTGATTTTTTAACACCTGTTTATTTGTGTGTGTGTGTGCGCGCGCGCATACACGCACATGCGTGTACATGCCACCACATGTAAGCATGTGGAGGCCAAGCAATAGCTTTCAAGAGTCAATTCTTTCCTTGCAACACATAGGGTCCAGGAGTCAAACTCAGGTCATGAGGTCATCAGCTGATTTTGTTGTTGTTGTTGTTTGTTTGTTTTAATTTTTCTTTCCGGTATACTACGTTACAGCCTCAGTACTCATATATGCCTCTATCTTACCTACTCAGGTTTTTTTTCTGCACATTCATACCTACTGCCATTGATTTGTCTAGATCTAATACCATCAAGTTACGTTACAGTATATTTTAATATTAGAGAAAGTCTCCACCCCCCGGTAATCTATTTCAAAAATGTCTTCGTTGTTATACACATTTTCTCTCCCAGAGAATTGGCTTGTCAAACTCAGTTTTTAAACTCTTCCTGGGCTTGCATTGAATTCCTAAGATGACGAGACTTCTTATCTATGAGCATGTTTTTTTTTTTTTCTTAGAAGGCTGGGTTTGTATGTTTTGGGGGCAGTATAATCATTTTCTTTCACAATATTTATGACTGCTATCAGTGAACATTAGTCTCAAGATTTTCGGTAAGGGGTTATCAGTACAATAATGCTAATGTTTAAAACTTTAATTGGCAACTTTGTGAAAATCCCTATTAGCTTTTCTTTCTCAGTACATCGCCTGACATCTCCAATATTTTTCCTTAACAAATCTTCAAGATTTATAGTTTTGTCTTTTCCTTCCTCACATTTTCCTTTTTTTTTTTTTTTTTATCTCTCATCATTGAGGAGCATCGATTCTAGTTCCCTACACAGGGAACATTGGATTATTTTTCTCTTGTCTCTGCTTTTGACAAATTGTATCTTATAATTTACCATTCAATATACTGTCACCTGGGAGGTTTTTAGTGGGTTCTCCTGATCAAATTAATGAAGTTTTACTTTATTCCTAACTTGATACTTTATCTTGCCTAAGAAAGGAGTGTTAATTATAACTCAGTTTTTCTATTCATTTCTTAAATCACTGACTTCATCTTGGAGTAGGATCTGTGACACAGCGTTATATAAATACAATCATGTCATGTTTAAGATTCTGTATCTTTTCAGCCTTTGATTTTCTAAAAGTGTGTGTTTCTGATGTCAGAGAGATGCCTCAGTGGTTAAGAGCATTGACTGCTCTTCAAGAGGACCCAGGTTCACTCTTAGCACCACACAATGGCTCACAACCATCTGTAACTCCAGACACAGGGTATCTGACACCCTCTTCTGGCCTCTGGGGCACAGCACTCACATGATGCATAGATATACATGCAGGCAAAACAACCTTCCAAATACATAAAATAAGTAATTTTTTTTCTCTTAGAAGAACTGAATTTACCTGTTTTACTTGTTGCTTGTGTGTTTGCTTGTTTCTTGAGTCACAGCATCTACGTTCTGCTTATTTTCAATTTTATTTAAAATTTATTTTAAATTATAACTTTTATTATGAAAGATCAGGGATCATGCCATTTTGACTATGAAGCTGATGCTTGCTTTGGGCTAAAATATGATTATGCTAATTTTCTTGATGCTTGCCCAACTGAGAGATAATAGTCATGCCTGTTTGTTGAAGGTTTGTAATATGTCCCTTCGTAATAAATCATGGTGCACAAGTTTCTGTGTCGTTGAGTTTGAATGCTTTCTTGGCAGGGAGAGATGTAAAGGATGAGGGCCACGCTCCAAAGCCAAATGCACTAGATTTTGGAATCCAAGCTCTACTTGCTCGTCAAATTTGACCTTTGGCACATTTCTCATTTAGAAATGAGAAAACCTGTTTCTCATTTCTGAAATTGCATTTCTAATAATGTGCCCATGTATGTGCGCATGCCTGTCTGTGTGCACCACATATGTCAGGTGCTCTCAGAGGATAGAAGAAGCTATCAATCTCCCAGAGCTGGAGTTATCCTGTGCAGTTGTGAGCTACTGGATTTGGGAGCTGGGATTTGAACCTGGGTCCTCTGCAAGAGCAGGAAGTACTCTTCATGGCTGAGCCATCTCTCCAGCCCGTTTCCTTATTCTAGAGATAAGAAAGTTTAATGTTCGGCTCTTTTCTTCCCTCTCTGTATCTCTGGACCTCGTGGTTGTGTAGCACACACTTTTCCCATTGAGCCATCCCCTGCAGCCCTACTCCTTTTCTTAGTTTTATTACCAGATTAGCTTTTCCTCAATTTACTTGCTTTTATATTATTAAGATTTTTTTTAATGCCTGAACTATTGGGATCTTGTTCAGAAGATCTTTTCCCATACCAATGAGTTCAAGCCCATTCCTCTCTTTCTCTTCTATCAGATTCAGGCTATCTGGTCCTAATGCTGAGGTCCTTGTTCCATTCAGAGCTGAGATTTGTGCAGGGTAACGGAAATGGATCCATTTTCGTTCTTCTACAATGCAGCTATCCAATTTGGTCAGTATCGCTTGTTAAAGAAGCTGTCTTTTCTCCAGTGTGTGCTTTTTGGCTCCTTTGTCACAGCTCAGGTGTCCGTAGGTGTATGGAATTATGCCTGTGTCTTCAAGTCTATTCCATTGATTAATATTTTTATGCCAATGCCATGTCGATTTTATTACTGTAGTTCTATGGTACAATTTGGAAATCTGGCGTTGTGATGCCTCCGGAAGTTCTTCTATTGCCCTAGTTATTGTGACCTTTTTGTGTTTCTTATTATTATATTTTTTTTGCAACTTGTGTGAAGAATTGTGTTGTAATTTTGGTAGGAATTTCATTGACTCTATAGACCGCTTTTGGTGGGATGGCCATTTTCACAGCACCAATCCTACTGACCCATGAGCATCAGAAATCTTTCCATCATCTGGTATCTTTCAATTTCTTTCTTCAGTCTCTTAAAGTTTTTATTATACAAGTCTTACACTTGCTTGATTAGATTATTCTAAGATACTTTTTATTTTTAAGGCTCTTTTGACAAATGTTGTTTGCCTAATTTCTTTCTTAGTATGTTTGTATATAGGAAGACTGCCGATTTTCATGTTTTATTTTTATCCTGATACTTTGCTGAAAGTATTTATCAGCTGTCGAAGTTTTCTGATTGAGTCTTCAGAGTCTTTTGTATATAAAATCCTGTCACCAACAAATAAGGGTATTCATGATGCTAAAAAGCTCCTGTAAGCAAAGGACACCTTCACATCAGAGGCAGCCTGCAGAATAAGGAAAACTGCTACCAATTATACATCAGAGTGTTAATATCTAGAATATATAAAGAATTCAGAAAACTGAACACCAAGAAAACAAATAACCCAATTCACAATGGAATATAGAACTAACCAGAGTCTCAAAAATGAAATAGAAATGGCTAAGAAACAGTTTAAAATGTTCCATATCCTTAGTCATCAGGGAAATGCAAATTAAAACTACTTTAAGATTTTACCCTACTCCAGTCAGAATGGTCAAGATTCATGAAACAAATGACAGCAGATTCTGTCTGCGGTGAAGGGGAGAGGGAACAGTTACTCTCTGCTGATGGGAATGTAAACTGGAACCACCACGGTGAAAATCAGGGTGAAGGTATCTTAAAAAGCTGAACGTAGATCTACTCTAAGATTCAGTTATACCACTCTTGGGCATAGACTGAAGGACTCTCCATCCTACTACAGAGATACTTTGTCATTCATGGTCACTGCTGCTCTGATTATAACAGTCAGAAACTGGAAAGAGCCTAGAACCCCTTCAACTGAGAAATGTTTAATGAGAGCCTAGTATGTTTGCATAATGGAACATTATTCAACAGTTAATAAAATTTGGATTATGAAATCTGCAGGTGAATGGATGGATCTAGAGACGATCATCGTGAGTGAGGTAACCCAGACCAGAAAGTCAAACATTACATTTTCTTTTACACGTGGCTGTTAGTTTTAGACGTGTGTGTTTTATTTAGAATGCCCACAGAGGTTAGGTAGCTCCTAAAGGATTGAGAGTGGGGACGGGAATCTTCTAAGGAGGGAGAACTAGGATATAGTGTTATTAAGGGGATACTCTCCAGTACCAGCAATGGGTTACAAAGTCACTGGTGAAAGGGGACCACCTCCTAAACATTATAGGCTACTGCCAACAGTACTGGTTACCCTCCATATCTGACGTTAGGACTCTGTCGCTAAAGACACCACATACTTATGTCATAAGACATGGAGAAATTTGAGCTAATGCTCAACTAGACGTTTCACCCCTACTGGCTAGCATTCATAATGCTGGAAGGTACTATACATGCTACTAGAAAAGGGAACGTAACCATCAGTCTCACCCAAGTATGACCCAACCATGAACTATGAACCTACAAGAGCAACCTGCCCTCAAGCTATACTCACCGGTGCCACAGGAGTTATTAGTCTGATAACTGAACACGGTGATAACATTATTCTTAAAGACATGGTGTTATACCCCTAAGTCAATGCATTACTTAAACCTCATGAGAAAAATAAATATTAAAGTAGATGGTAATTAGCACAGAAACCTACAATAGGACAAAGTGCAGAGAAGTGAGAGACTTCGGAGCACTCATAAGTACATGGGATGTTCTTCTCCCAGCCCTCCCCTTAAGGCTCAGAGATCTGCGCAGAAGTGAGGCAGTAAGATTTTTAAGCTATTTAAACGATAGACAACTCCAAGGGAACAGCAGTTTTCAGACACAGCAGGGCAGGTGTACGCCCAAAGACTGTGGTAGCATACACAGGATCTGTACAAGCTCAAGACAGACAAAATCCAGCCCAGATACGGGGAAGTCGGCACCAAGTCCCACCCCTAACTGAGAAGCTATTGGAAATTGAGAGCTGCTCAGAGAAGTATTATTCATTTTCTCCAATGGGGTGGCACTGGGGATACTCCAGGCAAGCCTTATGCTCAGGAGCTAAACAAACTTCATGTTTCTGGGGAGCTTTAATGTTTTAGGGATTATTTTTAAGAGAAGAAAAAAAGGAAGTTTATGGGTAAGGAGCAGGAAAGGATCAAGGAAGAGTTGAGGTCTGAGAAAAAAACATGATTAAAATATATTATGTGAAAAAATTTTAAAGTACAAAAAGAGTTTTAAATCATGCACTGTCATGTCCTTTGAGAGAATCTTAATAGTCTCACTGGTGACTAATAAGTTATATGTGTGCTTTGCAGGACATTCGAAACCAATATACAAACGACTGGGTATAAGGGAAGAATTTTTTAATCTTTGATCTTGGAACAAAACCGCTCTGTCTTAGTTCATGCCACTGCCTCAGTTTCCACTTGATAGTAAACAGTGCTCTCTGTGTGTTTCCATTTGCCTGTGTCTTTTCTCTGCCACGCTCCCCACCCTCTCCGTGACATCTGAAATACATTTGTTTCTTGTAAGAAGTTAATTATTAAGTCTGAGAGTCTCTTCTTTATTCTTAATTCCTTTTGTGTGTGTGTGTGTGTGTGTATGGGGTGGGTGGGTGTTTATGGATGTGTGCAGGAATGCTGTGGCATGTTTGTGGAGGTCAGAGGACAACTTGCGGGAGACAGTTGTCTCTATCCACCCTGTGGGTACTGGGGATCAAACATAAACCACCAGGTTTGGCAGGCTACCCGCCGAGCCATCTCTTTTTACATATACTTTTAAATTCTCTTAGTTAAGATGTGACAACAGAATTTAAATTTTTATCAAGTGCATGTCATGATAAAAAGAAAGTTGTTTTCTCTATCTTTCCCATCCTTTCCCCAGCTCTAGCTACTCTTTAACTTGCATAGCCACTGTAGTTACTTCTCTGCTCATATGCTTCTCTAGTTGTTTCTGGACTCACTAGCTGCCCCTTTTTATGCAATTATAACTTGGTCAAAGGCACTGAACTCTCCCATAAGACCCACACTCACATTAATGCTCCTAATTCCCCCAATACTGTTACATTTCCATCTTTAATGACAGCAAGTGTTTACACCACTCTGAACACAGGAATTGGGGACATTACAAAGTCAAGTACAACTCTTTACTTTTCCTATAAATTCCCACCAATCCCTAACCTCTCTGCTTCATCTCTTACAGTCCTTCCCGTTATTTTCACAATTCCTTTCAGATTATCCTTTTGAAATAGTGCCAACTTTCCCAAGATCGGTACTTCTTTCTCCCTGTCTCTGTTGCCGTAGGTAATACATTTTGCAGTATGTAACAGGAGAGCATCACCGCACACCTATTACAGTGTTCAAAAACTTTGCAGGATGATGCCAAATACCAGTAAGGATTTGGAGAAAATGGTGCCCTCAAATGCTTCTAGTTGGGATACAACACAGTAGTGCCACTCTGGAAAGCAGTGAGACAATTTCTTTAAAAGTTAACCACGTAGCTCCCATTCAGCCTGATGCTTGCGCTACTGAGCACTGGATCCCAGCAAAACAGGAGCTTCTAACCCTATAAAAAAAATTTTCCCAATGTGTTTATAGCAGTTTTATAAATGATAGCCAAGAGCTGGAAACAAACCAACTGTGCTTCAGCAAGCCGTGGCCCGTCCTTACCATGAACATGACCTCAGGAATAAAAATCAAACTATTTGTACAAATGACAAGCCGGGCAAGCCTTCAGAGTGTCCTACTGAGTGGAGACGGTGATCCTAAAGGACCTGTATATGCCACAGTTCCATCTGTAACACTCGAGATGAGAGAACTGTTGCCGTAGAAAACATGCTGTGGTTGCCAGGAGGTACTGAGGAGGAGGTAATCTGTGGCTCCGATGCCTGTCTTCCAGCCAGCAGAGTTGTTTTAAAATATCTTGTTTGCCTTTTAAAGGATCTGGAAAGCAAAGGAGTAGTTAGGCACGGATGCGTCCATGGCATGGTGACCCAATCTCCCAGTCGCTGTGTGTAACCCAGACAGAGTGCTCAGAGACCATGACCCAACACTAAGACGGGAGCAGCCAACACTGGATAAAGCACATCTGCTATTTAAGAGCTCAGTCACCTAGAGACACATGAGAAACTGAGTTGTTTCTGGTTTTTACTTTTGGTTTTTTTTTGTTTGTTTGTTTTTTGTTTTTTGTATCACCTGGTGAAGAATTATTCCTGACACTCATTTCTTCCTCTTCCTGATATATTTGGAAAATCATCAATTTCTAATGGGAAAATTCGGGAGTATGGGACCTTTTCCTTGAGACATGAGTTCCTTGAAGACAGAAATCTCGTCATTTGTTCTGTTTTTGTTTTATCTTTACCCGCTGCATTCAAGCAGCTCCATCTGTCCTTCAGTCAGCTCCTCCTTCCACAGGACCTTTGCACAAAATTCTTCCTGTACCCGAAGCATGGCACTATCCCACTCACTCACCTGCCTCCTAATCAGGCAAGTTGCTATCAAAATGCATTTCAACAGAGACACATTTTCTACATAAGCACTTTAAATCAGGCTCTATAATTGTGATGTTCAACGTAATTCATGATTATGACAAATACACAGGTCGGTGAATAATTCTATCATCCACGACCTTCCCCTCTCTTCCAGAATAGTGTTTACTTTTGTTCAATATTTTTATGTCAAACATATTCCATTACTGTAGACTTCCTCAGTCTTTCTTATCTAATGTAGCTAATTAAAGCATTTTCCAAATTTAATTTGAGCCCTGCTGGGTTTATCATGGGGAAAATGTTTCACAGAATCCAGAGAATATTTAGGACAGGAATTTTCCCAAACCAAGAGATACATTAGAATACCCTTTTTTTTCCCCTTAGATCCATGCCATGCCAGAGTGTCTTCCAAACCTGTCAAGCCAGAGTCTTTGCAGGGTATGTTTTCTGAAAGCAGTGATATAATTTTGATAGGTATGGAGGGTGAGATCACGTGATTATGTATTGACTCTCATCCCACCCACCTGACTGGAAGCTTCCTATAAGCAGGCATTGTAAGCATCACATTCATCATGGGGCCTAAAACATACACAGACATTCCTAATTAATTTTCACGCACGCACACACACACACACACACACACACACACACAAAGTAGTGCTACTGATTTTGTGACAGGTTGACCCTAAGTGGTACACATATAGCCATAAATGAATTTCTAAAATGTTCTGAATCTAAAACGCTTACATTTCATGAAGAAATAGCAACACAAACCAAAGACACAGAGAGCATGTGCTACGAACTGACCCTTTTACTCTGAGAACAAATCTATTGGTGACAATACCTCTCAATCAGGGTTGAGAAAATCCAAGTACAGGTTAAGAAATTGTTCATGGTCATACGGGACAGTGGAGTCTGGGATGGTCTCAGCTGTCCTGTTCATGGGACTTAGAATCACCAAGGAAACTCTTTTCTGGGGGTGTTTGAGGGAGCTTCCAGAAAGGTTTGCCTGAGGCGGGAAGATTCACTCTGAATGAGGGGCATCACCTCATGGCTGGGGCTTCAGAACTGCATACAAAGAAGAAAGTGGACCATCCGCATCTGTCTCCCTCTGTTTCCTGACTGTGGATGCAATATGCCCATCTACTCCTGCTCCTGATGCCAAGCCTTCCACCAGACAAAACAGAGCCTGCCTTCTTTCCTTCCTTAAGCGAACTTTCTTCAGGACCTTTGTCACAGTGAGGAGAAAGGCAGCTAACTAGCAGACAGAGAGCTGCTCCCAGTACAATACTGTTCACAGGCCCAGGCACTCATCACTGTGAAATCACCTGGTTCTTAGAGAGCAGCCAACACCCAGGGCAGAACTATACCTTCTACTCTGCCTTCTTGTGTTCCTTAGGGGGTCTGCCCAGCAGAGTTGAGATGGGCCTGCACACAGGGACACACTCCTCTGGAGGCCAGCCTTCCCCATCATGGAAGAGGGGCTTTCTTACCCTTCCAGCTCATGTGATTCATTTTAGAAGCAGGCTGGCTGAGTCAAGGGTAAAATACAAGCGTTTTGGACACAGGGAGCACATCATAAGATTTCCCCCAAGCATTCAATGCAGGATGGAAAAACTTAATAACCAGGCAAAGTAAATAAACAACTGTTAAGATGATTTACAGTCTGACCACGAGGCTAACTCGAGGGCCGTCCCACTTTCTCCATCTCAAGACACTCTCCTAATTCTTCTGGGGCAGGGTGTGGATCGAGGCTTCCTGTCAGACGTCAAAGGAAGTATGCTTCATGCTTTCTGATTGTCTGGTGCACATCCAGAAATATGCCAGGTCCTTTTCTATGGAAAAACTACCTTGTAACTTTTTTTTTTCCTTCCAAGTTTTTGGATAGCAGCTCTTCAAATGTCTGATGACTGCTGCTGTCCCAGCCCTCCCCCTCCCTCCCTTTGATCATGCTGTTTTAGGTTGCACATACTTCTGTATCTTTCAAATGTCTGGGATCAGCCTTAGTTCTGGACCGCTCTCACACGGAACCTTTCTAGAGTGTGACTGTCTCCTCCGTGTGGGACCCTCAGCTGGACAAAAATCTTCATTTGCGACCAGGACTGGTAAAATGGATGGGGCAGAGTCTTTGATGCTTCCTCCAAGGAACCCAGTGAAGAGTTCTTCCCCCGAAAGGGGCTCCCAGGAAAGTGCAGGTCTAACCCTCATTGAGCCCACACCTCCCTCACTGCCCTAAACATCTTTCAAAATTCTTCATGAGGAGCCAGCCTCTGTCTGCATGCCTGACTATGTGGGAAACCTGAGTGCCAAAGGAAATGGTGATTTGGGTTGAGGGGAAAGAGCTTGGTATGCAAGTGTGATGGGACTTGAGGTCAGAGCCCCAGCACCCACAGAGAGGCAGGCAAGATAGCCCATGTCCTAGCACTCTTACAGAAAGATTCCTTGGAAATTTGCAAATTCCTTGAAGTCTGCAAGCCAGCCAGCCTGAAGTACACAGCAGTTAACAACATGACACCCGTGTTCAAACAAGGTAGAAGGTGAGGACCAACACCTGAGGTTTTCCTCTGCTCTCCATATGCATACAGTAGGAAGCATGCACTTGTCATCACACATGAATAAACACACACACATGCACATACAAACACACACATGAACATGCACACACGCACGCACACACACACACACACACACACCACAGGCACTACCTTACAACTCATTGTGTCTTTGTTGCCTACAGCCTGACTAATGAGCTGATCTAAACTGTAGATGAGGAACTGGGGACAAAGGAAGTTCTGGAAAGGCAAGAGGAAAATCTACGGCAACTGTTACTGTGTTGTCATCAATTGGATGGCCCTCAGCTAGGTAGTTGTGGGCACGATAAAGACCCTGCTCATTCATCGTGTGCTGGGTAATTAGCATATATTCCTAAATTCCCATTACATGCCAGGCACTTTCCTGGGCACTCACCATGGACACAGCAATAAACAAGTCCAGTGTAGTCTCTGCCCTGGGAGGCGTCTGTCTATCAATCCAGTGACTTACATCACCATCCCTTCCTTCAGCAGGAGATAAAAAGCACTTGTCTCTTCAGGTGCTCTGCGAGGTTCAGGGTGTGCAGCAGTGAGGAACGCATCCCGATGGTTTACGGGACTCTGAGGTTGTGGGGAAACAGCTTACCAATACAATTCATCTGTGTGTGTGTGTGTGTGTGTGTGTGTGTGTGTGTGTGTGTGTGTGTGTGTGTGTAACTGCAGTTTCAAGCTGGCTTTTTCCAAACTGGCTTGGAGCGAGCCTTCTGTCACCTCACTTTCTCCTCTAAGCCTCCTGTCAGACCCTCAGCCCTTGTCTGTAACTTCATCCTATGCACTTCCAGATTTCCCCCAAGATCCCTGTTTTCTACGAAGTCCTTACAAAAAAATGGTTCCTCCACCACCACCACCAACAGGCAAAGCAGCTTAGACTCGCTCCCTCTTCTCCTCCCACATCACTCTGGGAACGCAGAGCCAAGAAGCCTCTTGGCACAGAGGGAGGCCCGCCAGACAGCTCTTCACCGCCATGCAACTGTGACAGTCCTCCCCACACTTCCTTGTGGGGCAAAATCCTTCTGCCAATGGGGACTTAACAGGGCAGAATGATGTGCCAAGCCTCCCTACTCCCAGCCAGTCCATCACCGTCTCTTACACCACCCTCACCCCTAGACTGAACAGACTACAGCCCTTACCCCCCAGGAGCCTGGCAGTTGCTGAGCCTAGACAGCTCGGGGAAGCTGGTGAGTTTCCAGTGACCACCGCCACAGGTCTCCACTCCAGGCAGACACCAGCTGAAGCCTGGCTCTGTCCATGACTGCCCACCTGGGCACCCGGCTGGCACTACAAACCAGGGCCACTGTCTAGGCCTCCTTCTCCTGACAGACACTCTTCTCTTGAGTCCTTTTTGGGCCAGATCCCTTTGCAGCATTATAGTTTGTCAATAGCCCGCGACTGCTTTCTAGAATTTCTCTCCGGGAGAAAGTGTGTTTTTCTAAGAAATAGGTGTTCTAGCCCGAAGCCTAATTTCACATGAGGGCTCAAAATTGAAATGAAAATAATCACCTTCAAGTCTGGGAGCCAAGGGGCCTCTCCACACCCTAAAGAGTGCTTCCTCTTGGGAGGCGGGAGCCAAGGGTGGTCCTTTGTGTTATTTTAATGGAAATTTTCCAATTATAAAAATAATGTAGGCCCCTTAGATCAGCCAGAGTCCAGGGAGTAAACAGAAACCACACTCTGCTTGAATTCTGAGTAAATTATATATGAAAGAAAAAAAAATACTCACGGGGAATTGAGCATGGTTTGTGAGTGGACAAGGGACGAGGTGACACGCTGGACAGGCTACCATGGGGAGTTGTTACTTGAGGAGCAAAGAGAGAAAACCTGGAGCTGTGGGGTGACAAGGGGGCCCTGGAGGAGCCAACTGGATGCCCAGGAGGTCTGGAGGCAGCAGTTCCCGGGGCGTGGGGGATGACAGCAGATCTTCCAGTTTGGATCTCCCAATTGCCCGGAAAGTTTCTCCCACTGTCCCTTTCACACTGGAATTTTGCCTCTATTCACATGCCGATCGTTTGCCACTGCTTTTCTCTCAGAATCTAGTCCCAGTGAAGACAAGGGCTGCTGTGCCCAAGTCGTTCATCATTACAGACTCAATTAGTGGGGACTGGAGAGATGGCTCAGCAGTTAGAAGAACTTGTTGCTCTTGAGGAGGACCAGATTTGGGTTCCTGGCACCCATGTGGAGCAGTTCTCAGCCACCTGTGAGTCCAATTCCAGGGAACCCATTGCCTTCTTCCATCCTCTGATGGCACCCACACTCGTTTGAACACACCTGCACATACACACCTAATTTAAAATAAGATAAATCTTTAAAAACCAGCAAATCCGATACGTAGGACAGTGCCTGCCACGTGATTATTTGTTGAATGAATGAATGAACTTATCTTTTTTTCCTGTCTTGGGAGGTGTTTTATTCACACAGAAAGGACTCAGTTCCATAAAATATACCCAAGAAGAGAATATACCCTTCTCTTCTTTACCAAACCAAATGATGAGGCCTGCCCCTCGGTTTGGACTCAGCCCTGAAATCTTAGTAGCTATACGGTCTTGGTGATAAAGGTCACAGGTTCTCTTAATTTTGATAACCCTGTCTGGAAGATAGAAAGGTTATTCTTCGGTCTCACGGGTCTCCTGCCCTCTAGTTCTATGATTTCATGGTTCACTGCCTTTCTCAAGCCCTTTTCAAACGAAAGTCAATGACCTTGCATGGACTTAGAACTCTAGAATACAGTTAATCTCTGTACTATAGCAACGAACTCCCTGATAACATCCAGGGAAAACAAGGTAGCGTGAGAAATACAGCCGTAAACTGTCAAAGACCAGAACACAGGCAAGCCATCACTCTGCCATACTATGGCCTTGTAGACTTGCCAAGCACTTGGCCCTGTCTGAGCCTCAGTTTCTTCATCTATGAAGGACAATAATACCTGTTTCAGCTGCTTTATATTATAAAGGTCAAAACGCATGAGCTAACGTATGCAAAAGGCTTTGTGAAGTACAGTGCACTGTGTAAGTTTAAGATGACATCATCATTGCCATTAATCTAACATAAACTGACACTTTATGAAGTCAGAACAATTAAGCACGAAGCACTGGTATAGAACAGGCTAATGCATGACAGAAGGGAGGGGGAACCGATGAGACACTCCAGACACAAGATGTTAGAATAAGATGAAGGCGGCATCATCGGTTATGAGTGGACAAAAAAAAACACAGCTCAATAAGAAGACGAGTGGCCCGCCATCGCAAAAGCGAACAGAAATTAGAACCATGCCTTCAAGAGGGGACCTGATATTTCGATGTAAAAAAAAAATAAAATAAAATCGTACGAGTTCTAGAAGAAAGTATTAGAGAAGCCTTTTATAACTAGAGTGAGTGGTTTCTGAACTACTGTGAGAAGAGCAGTGATGAACATGGCGGTGCAAGCATCTACGGTCCAGGGATGTTGTCCTTTGGGCATTTACCAAGCAGCGGGATACCTGGTCCATATGGTAGGTCTATTTTCAGCTCTTTGAGACTTCGCCACACTGCTTCCCAAAGTGGCTGGACCAGTCTGAAAGCCCACCAACAGTGAAACCGGGTTCTCTTTTCCCCACACCCCTTTGAGAATTTTTTTTTTTTTTTGTCGGTTGTTTTGTTGAGCTTAACCATTCTGACTGGGGTGATGTGGAGTATGAAAGCTGTTTTGATTTTTCTTTCCCTTATTGCTTGGGTATGGTGAACATTTTGAGTTATGTCTTAGGCCCTTTTATTTCTTCTTTGAAGATATTTCTGTTCAGATCCATAGCCTATATTTCAAATGGGTAATTTGTTTTTATTTGACTTTTTTTTCTGAGTTCTTTATGTATTCTGGATAGTAATCCTTTATCAGATGCTGGCAAAAAAAAAAAAAAAGGCAGCTGGCAAAATATTTTTAAACAATAATCTAAAATATAAAATAAGTTTAACTTGGAGAAAACTTCAGCAAGAACAACTGTAAGAAAAAAAATTAATTGATGCAATAGATAAAAACCCTTTTTTTTCAGATATGTATATATCTCCTAAAATCTATACTTTAAGGAGAGGATAGGTCCCTCACAGAGAAGAAGGGACATAAAAAGCTGTCAAAGCTGAGCACAGTAGAGTGCGTGGATAGTTTCAGACACTCAGGAGGCTGAGACAGAAAGCTCCTCTGAGACGCCACTCCTTATTTCTGCAGATACCAAAAACAGTTAAAACTTCTGGGCTTGGGACAGGTTCCAGTCAGTAAGCTGCTTGCCACGAAGGCTTAAAGCCCTGAATTTGACACCAGAACCTATCTAAAACAATCCAGGGGTGGTATTGAGAGTTTCTAAAGCCGCACATTGGGAAGGAGATAGGTGGATTCCTGGGGCCTGCTTGCCAGCCAGCCTAGCTCTACTTAGCAAGGCCCAGTTCATGATAGACCTTGTCTCAAAAAGCAATATGGTCACTAGTGGGTTTTGTTTGTTTGTTTGTTGAGTTAATCTTGTATCCAGTGTCTTTGCTTAAAGTGTTTATCAGCTTTTAGGAGTTCTCTGGTAGAACTTTCAGAGCCACTATTATATCATCTGCAAATAGCGGTACTTTGACTTCTTCTGTTCCACTTTGTCTCCCCTTTCATCTCCTTCCGTTGTCTCATTGTTCTAACTAAAACTTCCAGTACTATCTTGTATGATTAGAAGCATCTATTTTCAATAAAGGTAAAAAGAGAGATAAATAAATAAATAAATGAATGAATAAATAAATAAATAAATACAAGGTGGACAACAGGTGGGAAGTAACACTTAAAGTTGGTCTCAGGCGTCCGTATGTACATATACATACATGGGCGCACACACAAACTTCACATGTTTAACACACACTCCATAACTTAGACTCTAGAAAGCAGTCCATTTCATAGAAGACTGGCAGAACTGTGTATTCTTTATGACTTATGGGTGGTAATTTGACCATATGTATAAATTATAATCACAAAGTAATTTTGACAATAATTCTAATTTGGCAGCTTAGCTGTAACATACTTAGTGATGTAGAAAATGAAAGATCCATGAGATCTGTTTGTAAAAATAAAAGTTATATTATGAGCAGCTTATGAATAAAATGTGGAGCATATTTCCACTTAGAACTAGTTCATTGTACGTGTCCAGACAGAGCAACTATTAAAAAGAGAATGTGGAATTACATTATGCACCAGTACGAAGGGATCATCTCATTGCTCACGTCTTGACTGACCCCAAAGGCTCAGAGGGTCTCCTTCTACGGCAATCCCGAGATGGTAGGATCATTAAGAGGAGGACCTACTAAAATGAACTCAGGTTTAGGGGATGTGCCCTTGGGGAAATAATGGGGTCCTGGTCCTTCTCTCTTCCTTTCCTTTCCCAGCTACCATAAGATGGCCAGCCCAGTCTGCCATGATGTGCTATACCACCATGGCCCATAACAACAAGGTCAGGAAACCATGGACGGAAAATTGCAGAGTCCAAACCAATTATTTCTCCTTATAAGTGGTTCACTTCAGGTATTCTGTCACCAAAGCGCCAATCTGACTAACAGATTTCCAAGAAACATTGTTCAAAACAAAACAAGAAAGGTTTTTGCAGGACTGGATGTGATAATCTCAGTACTTGGGAAGTGAAGGCAAGAAGATCAAGGGTTCGGATTTATCTTCGGATGGATGTTGAATCTCAGGCCAATGGGAGCTATGCGACACCACATCTTGAAACAACAAAAAAAATAGCTTAGGTTTTCATATACGTTCGTTTGTATGAAATGGGGGGGGGGTCGATATTCCCGCTTGACTGTGCTCACTCTGAAAACAATGTGTCAAGTGTTGACAGTGGTGAATGCTCGTGGTGCTTGGGCCAGTGTGAGAATCAGGATGATGATAGACAGGAAATTGAGGAAGACTGATTAGTTTTCACTGTTGGCTGTTAAAGCGCATTCAAAACACTCCATTTAATAAAAGGGTCTAAACAAAAGTAGAGTTCACGGGAGCCAGAAGAAACACTGTGAGGCTAGAAAGGAAATGGCAGTGGGGGTGGGGGGGAAGCCATGGCAGAAAGGAGCCGGCTGTGAATGACAAGGGTGACAAAGGGCAGTCCAGGAGATGAGGCGCCTCAGCCTGGGCCCTGAAGGAGGGCATGTCTGCAGTTTTGCAGTGTCCCTCCCATTTTGACAAGCAGCAGAGGTCAGTACAGTAGGCCAACATGAGCAGGTTGATTCACATCTTTGTAGAGGGAAAAAAAAAAAAAGAGATGTGTTTTTGTCATTTCTCTGAGCATAGGGGGCGAATTTCATGGGGCAGGCTCCCATACTAAATGAAATAATAAATTTCTCCAAAGGAGTCTTTTGTAGTGCTTACTTAAGCTATCAGCAAAGTGGAGCGACTTAAATGACAAGAGTGTTTACGCATTTAATTTTTGTGAAACATTAGAACCGTAAAGCCTCTCCCTTTAAGATGCGGAATATATGACACATGCAGTTAATTTCCACATTAAATTGTTGAATGAAAAATACACACATTACCCATTGCGACTCCAGGATTAGGTCAGGTCAGATTTTATTGCTTTTGGCTAAGGGCTTTTGTAAGACTTACAAGGCTAAGAGCAGGTACAGTGTGCTCTTCGGTGTACGTTAGAGTCGGGTGTGAGGTTCAGAGTAGGGAGAGTGCTTAGCCTTTCAGAGGTGATTTTGTGAAAGTCGTCATGAACCCGGCACACCACGGTGTTGATCTAACGGGAGCTTTATAAGATCACTTTAGCTCTGGTCTCTGCAACTGCCAAGGTTTCCTTGGCCACCTGAAAATGCGTAATGAAGCTGTTGCTGTATTGATCTGGAATGGATGCTGATTTGAATTCTCCCCAAGAAGTGAACTGGCGTGGAACCAGATTATGATGGCAAATGAAAGTAGGGAGGAAAATGTTAGTGATTCTTTAGCTTGGAAGTCCCCAAAATAAATATGTCACGGGCTAAGGCGTCTTAAGAGTGTCTGTCTTCAAGCCTGGACATAAACATGAAACCCCAAAAGAGGGTTTGATTTTTCTAACAAAACAAATAAAATCAATGTGTCTGGTAAAAAGCAGCCTACAAACAGGACATCTTGAACAAAGTGTTGTTTCTTGGATTGGTTTATAGCAGAAATAAAGAAACACTGAGGACGGCAACAGGATTATTTACTGGGCCCTTGCTACTACGCACCAAGAGAAATAACTTCGATGTTTTAACCATGTGGCCTCTTCAACAAGCTTATGATCTAGTCCTGTCTTCATGTTTTTCAGAAGAGGAGATTGAGGCTTGGTGAAATTCAACAGTTTCTCAGGTCTACCGCCTAGTATGTGATGAATGTAAGTTCCAAGGAGCAGACTCGGAACATGGCGCTCCACACATATCCGTGAGAAACAGCTTCAGGTTCTTCCGTACTGACTAGACCTTAACAATTAGCCACAAATCTTCTGTGTTTGCCTCTGCATTCTTAAGCCTAGCCTCAACTCTCAAAGCACTTGTTGACCAAGCCTCTAAGAGGACTGGAATTTGGATCCTCAGAGCCTTTATAAATATCCAGTGAGCATGGGGGCCTACAACATAATTCCAGCTTCTGAGGAGCTGACACAAGGGACCCCCAAAGCAAGCTGGCTAGCGAGACTAGCTCTGTGTTTTATTGAGAGACACTTCCTCAAAGAATTTGATGGAAGAGCAGTGGTAAAAGATTCCCACCATTAACCTTGCCCCCCCAACACACACACATGCACATAAGTACGTACATGGCCACACAAACACGTGTCTACACACATGTGAATTTGAACCCACGCACGCATACACGCTGCACACTCATATACATGAAAAGAAGGAAAACAAAAAAACAAAATAAAAACTGAAACTAAAATCATTCTGGAGCATCCAAGCACTCCCAGCTCAGAATGCCAGAGGATCAGAATAGTCAAAACAAAAATGGAAAATAGTTTCTATTTCCTTAGTACCAAGAATTTCCAGCTGTATTAACATATGAACTCTAGATAAGTCCAGCATGACATGCCTATATCAGAAACACTAAGCTGGACTCATTTTAGAAGCAGGTTTCTACTAACTAGCTAGAATAGTCATTCTCAACCTGTGGGTGACAACTTCTTTGTGGGGTTGAACAACCCTTCCACAGGAGTCACCTAAGACTGTTGGAAAACATAGATCTTTGTTACAATTCACAGCAGCAGCAAAATTACAGTTATGAAAGAATTTTATGGTTGGGGGTCATCACAAAAGAGGAACTCTGTTAAAAGGTCTCAGCATTAAGGCTGCGAACAACCGCTCTGGACATTTTCTTCATTGATTAAAATCACAGCAACTTTTCTCAGTATGAGCTTTCTAGGGGATTTTAAGACATGCAAACAACTCTTTCATTGGTCCATCAGTTGGCCCATCATTCCCTGAGCACACTCTCACATTGTTCAAGAAGGTGTTGTGTCTCCCCTCCGTTTAAGCACAACGCCCAGCATATTTCTTTTAGACTCCTTCCTTTGTTAAACCCAGGCCTCAGTTATAAATTAGCAGTTCTAAATGGGTGAATTAGGATAATGATACCTTTGAAAAGAGAATCATATTTTATGTGAATTCAGCAGAGATATTAGCCTCGTGATCCTAGCGATGGAAGGAGGGAGCAGCCAGAGTCTTATTTTCATAAACTGCATACAACTAACAGACAACTTGAAAAGAGAGAGAGGTCAGAGTTCCTACAGGTAGGCCTTCCAACGCAGAGCTTTCACTCAGTTACCTACTTCAGAACTGCCATAGAAGACACAAAACAAAGAGTTGTGAAGTTCTCTGAGAAGCTGGCATCTTTCCTGGTTACCAGGTAACCAGCTCCTGAAAGAGCCAACCAGTGGAGCCCATGCAGATGGAGAAATCAACACAAAAACAAGAGCTTCTGCTTGCCAGTTAGGCTAGGCTTGACTACAGGGACTAAAAATGACTAATAGCGGGAGTTAAGCAGAAGTCATGAGATCATGTTACTTAGAAACACAAAATGCTTTTAAGATTTTTTTTAAAGGCCTAAATCTTAGAATTTATTTCTCCATCTCATGAGATTCCAAGGAAGCAGCTGGACTGTAATAATCTTAAGATCTCATCCAAGGACAATGTGCACTTACAGGAAGATGAGGTAGACGTACTCTTCCCTATTCTTCCTTCTAAATACAAATGAAAACGCAGGACGTTTTATGTGTATGAAAAAAAAACATTGAAAGATTCTGAAAGGTGAAAGGGGGCAGCAGAGCAGCAAGGGACCTCAGGACCTAAGATCAACACAGAGATGAGACTTCCCAGACTAGAAGCAGAACAGTGTTTAATACTTTGATTTACTGGAAAAAAACAAAACAAAACATTCTGGTGCAACTGAAAAAATGCTGTGTCCTAGACGAAGAGAGTGGGCTTAAGGAACATCAGTCAGAGTGGTATGGGGTGATATTCCGGTGAGCCTCGCTCCTCACCGCGCTAAATTATTTTAGCTAGATCACGATCAGAATGATCTCATTATTCCTATTTTTTGTTTCTAAAGCACTAGGCGAGGGAAGGACGGAGTCTCTTTTCAAATGCAGGCCGCCGCAATCCTTTTCCTCCTTTGGGTGACTCATTCTCAACTCTTCTACCCAGTAGCTTCGAGGAGGCTCTGAGCATCCCACTTGCTCCATGCGGCCTCAGTTTCTTTACAAAAAAATAAGGCGACGGCGGGTTTTGATGTCTTCAAATTCACTTAAATGGATTCACATTAATTGAACTAATATAGAACTTTTAAGAAATAGCTGGAAGGACAATAGCCACTGAGTGGGATAAAAGCCAGAGTGATTACAAAGAGCTGAAGCCCCAAACCACAGTTTTTTTTTTTTTGTTTTGTTTTGTTTTTTTTTCCATTTTCTTTGCTGTCTCAAACTGCAAGCTTACTGGAACTCACCAAAGTCCATGTTCTTTTTAGTCTTCAAAGAACTGGGTCTTAAGATAGATAATGTTTGTGCACAAGAGAAGCAGAGCACTTCCTGAAGGCTTCATCCTTCCCGAGTCATTGGTTCCTTCAATCGGTATCTACTTTGCTTTGTTAGGCAAGAGCTCTGATTCCTCGAAACTATGTGAGTGATTTTCATCCTCGGTAAGTTTGGACCACTCGCTGTCAATTGTCTGCTGATTTTTTTTTTCCTGAGATTTCCAGTGCACTTGTTTGTTTTCAATTATTCAAGGGTTTCTAGAGACTCCCTCCTAAATGATATTTCGTCCCTCCGTTTTCTAAAAATGTCATTTTTCCACACCGAAACAGCTCAGCATACTTGACAGTGTGGCGGCGAATTCCTTGCTGTTTGCTGAGGAATTAACACAGTTCAGGAATGTGTTTGTGTTGGTTCAATGTTCCTCTTCAGATCAGAGGACAGGGATTTGGCCTAGTGATCTTCTCGGTTTGTCTGATCTAATTCCGGAAAGTCCAAACCTAGTAAAAAAAATTAACAAAAGAATCAGAATTTTTAAAGTGATCCTAAGAGATGACCCTTTTTTGTTTCAGCAGTAAGAGTCCCCAGAGTGATAAGAGAAGTAAAACTCTTTTTTAGAAAGTCTTTGATTTGAAGTGTGATGAAATCTTAAAGAGCATACATAAAGTCACAAAACACTGAGAGCCATGTGTGTTTGTGTTTGTGTGTGTGTGAGAGAGAGAGAGAGGGAGAGGGAGAACCCTGGGATCCCAGAACAAGAGAAAGGCAACAATCATCCAGTCTTATCTATTTCTTAGAAACTAAGGCCAAAGTTCACAATGTTATTTGACAGAGCTGAGACAAATTTTAATACTCCTTGCTCCCAGTTCACTGTTATTTTCCAAATAAAACTCAACAGAAACCACAATGAGGTAAGGAGCCGAAACTCGGAATTTGAGGGGTTAATGCACCTTGCCCATAGTCTGAGAAATTTGCAGAGTGGGGTGAGATTTCTTCAGTCTGCAGAAGTTGAGAATTTTCAACAAGAGAAGCCTGGTTCCACTCTGATCTCCAGGGGATTAGAGTAGCAAGCCCACGTGAAGGGCATCTTAAGCCCTTGCTGCTCCTACTGGTTTCAGAGGTTCACACTGAAGCCCTCAAATCCCCGAATTTTTTAACTAGGTAGACCCTGGGAACCAACCCACCAGATCAAACTCTCCAGGCTGCTACACAGCCCCCACTCAGCGGACAGGAGTCACCAGCCGGCCATCCATTATAGCCACAGCCCTGGCCAGGATGCTAAGCAACAGAGTTAAGAACTGAACTTTGCCCTTTGTGGAGATGAGAACTTGTGCCACGTTATCAGTCACTGGGGGCCTACACTCCTCAGTACATAGACCAGCCTTTAATGACTGGGCTGCTACCCCAATCGGCTGCCTTCTGGTTTCATCTGCCACCACTAATCAGCCTATATGTTGTGCCTAAAACCCCAGAGCAGTTCTCTTAACCTCATGACTTCATTGTATAATCTCATGCCTTTGTGTCCTTCTGTGTGCTATTCCCTCTGCGTGGAAAGGCTTTTTACCTCTCCCCCTCCCACCCCTGACATTCAGATTAAATAAATAAATGGCAGCATGGATGGATGGATGAAAGAATAAATATAATCTGAGGAGCACAAAAAAAAAAAAAAAAAAAAAAAAAACCTGCTATCTTCAAGTAGCTTTAGGTCCTACTCAAAAAGTAAAATTAAAACAGAGCTATTTAGTATTAGTGCCCTGTGGCCCATACCAGTCTTGTGATTATTGGCTATAAGGTACATAGCAAAAAAGTTTAAATGGTCATTATGACTCTGGCACCAGAGAAATGGAGTGAGAATTCCTTTGTGTTTAATATTATAGGGAAGCCAATGTTATTCATATAACATTACTCTCACTCACTTGCCTTCTTTGTGTGCAAAAGAGGTGAAATTATACCTGAGGTGCAGGTAATTGTGCATAGCTCTGAATACACTAATGGAGTTCGGTGTATATAAAAAAGACAATGAGTCACAAATAATCAGCAGAGAGAACAGTCTTAGCTTGGGAAATATTAACAATATCGTGTTGCTGCATCTGACTCCTTTATGATGAAATTAATTAAAATACATTATCCCATGGCAGCAAGACATGCCATCCACACTCATAATTTGATGTACTTTATTGATAAATCCTGTAACTCTTAACTAAAAGTTCCACTTTCCTCACTATAGCTAAGTTCAATGTTTTGATAATGGGGGAAGATGGAAATGATTGGGGACACAGACTACCATGTTGCAGGATTCTAGGAACATAGGAACAGGGTGCCTCAGTAAGAAATATATTGGTGCTGTGTGAAGCGTCTGTGGGCTCTGGGTGATGCCAGGTTGGTTGAGAGATGAAGGGGGAGACGTGAAAGAAGATGGAGAGAGAGCTATTAACTTCGTTACAGCATTCTTCCTCTCGTTCATTTGCTAGTTATTCAGTGAACAGACACTGTCCCAAGAAAGGAGTGCTCAGCTTTCTTAGCTGATTTGAAACCACTGTGGTACCAGTTGCCCTTTGAGATGGTCATGGTCACAGAGGCTCTGCTTGAAAAGGAAAATACAAAACAATAGCAAACTCTACCGGCACACAAACCCTGTCTATTGTGACTCCAATTTTAAGCCTTTAGTAGATACTAAAATGACAACAGCTTTAGATCCTAGATTTTAGGGCTGTAAGCACCCAGTTAAAGACCCTGTGTTGTTAACCCAGGTACACCCTTCCCATGAGTGTGAAGGACTAATAGTCAATTGGGTACCATCTTGCTTTACTCCTGAAACCATGTGCCATCACCGAGATACATCAGAAGACATTCTCTGTTCTTCTCTACATGGGAAAAGAATCTAAAGAAAGTTAAGAACTGACATAATGTCCCTGGAAACAACAGAGGGTGGCTATACCTGTGGCTTTATGCATGAAGTCATTTTTTTCTTTAAAGAAAGATACTTGATTCACTAGTTTCCTGCCTGCCTTTTCATCCCCTTTAGTAGAGGAAACGAGTAAATAAACTCTTCCCTGTGTCTCCCAACAACAACAAAAAATCCTTCTTTTATATGAACTCATATATAATTCTAAAATCATTTATCTTCTAATATTAGATAATTAATGAACAGATTTTTCAATTCAGGCATAAACTTCTTTGTGCCAGTGACTACAGTGAACCTTACTAGTGCATGGTCCATGTCTCTGGAATGTTCTATTAAACTTATTAAAGATTGTGATTCAGTAGGCTTCCTAGGCTGTGCAGTTTTATCTCAGATTTTTTGATATAGTAGATATTAAAGTAAACTTTCTCTTCTTCATTTTACAGTCCCAGGAAGCAACCAGGTATATACCCCACCTCACATGTTAAACTATGTCTTCTTTTTGTATGCTACTATAATTTTTAGACCACTAAACAATTGGTAGCCAGTACCTGAAAATGCTTTTGGGAAAGCAAGACTAGCAGCCAGCTTATCTTATTTTTTTTTTATTTCAAAGCTCAAATTAAAAATGGCAAGAACATTTATAAATGGATAAGGACAGTGAATGCCTTTTGTTTGTCTCAGTCTCATTCTTGTTTTGAGACAGGGTCTCATAAAGTCATGGATAGCCTGGAACTCATTCTTCCTGCCTGTACGTTACAAATGCTGGGGACTTACAGATGTGTGTTAAGGACGAAGACCTTCTTGATATGAAAACTTATCATTTCAAAATTCTTTGAAGCAATCTATTAATGGTGGCTACATGCAATTCCTGAAAATTTTTGTGTGATGTTGCCTTCACACAACATCAATGGGCTCTTACGTTTCTGCTTAAAATGGGGGTGCTCTGTTTCTTAAAGCAAATGGCTGGAAGAGCACAGGTCCTATGTAGCCTCTGCCTGAACTCTAGCTCATGCCTCATTTCCTACTGGAGCTCAATGGCCGGTGTGCCGAAGCTGAGCTTTACGTGGCATCCTCCACCACTTTTCCAAAGCAGAGGAGACCATGTTAGTTCTGGAACTCTAGCTGGTCCATGCAGAAGACACAAATTTTCTAGGGCTCTCCACGAAATGAACACCAACTCTCAGAATGGCAGACAGTCATCCACCCATCCCCCACATCTTGCTTTCCTCTTCTGCACAGAGTCCCTCTAATAGCTGATCATGTTCAACTCCTTTAACTAGAAGTGGCCCTGCCTAGAATGCCTGTATTTTTGTCCTGCTCGGGAGGTGAAATGAGAAAATGAACTCTTCCCAATGACTTAAAACAAGAATAGAACACCTTCTTTTATACAAACTCATATATAATTCTAAAACAACTTCTCTTCTGCTATCAGATCATTAGTGGACAGACTGTTCAATTTGGGAGCAAACTTCTTTGTACCAGTGACCACAGTGAACCTTCCTAGCGACTGATATTTGTATCCGGAACGTTCTGTGTGATCGCTCATTGCTCTTCAGTAGCCTTCCTACGCTGTACAGTTTTATCTCAGATGTTTTGATACAGTGGATGCTAAAATAAACTTCCTCTTCTTCATTTTACAGTCCCAGGCGGCAGCCAGCTACACATCCCACCCACATGACTAATAAAGGTTGCATCTCATTCTCTTACACTTGTATCTAGCTGCTCTCGGGGGCTATAAGTGCTTCAGAGGCAAAGATAACCACGTCCTTTGTGCTCGCCCCACTTGCCAAAGAACCTTTAATCTTCAGAACCTTAGAAAGGTATCTTTCACTTATAGAGATGTGAACGTTTTCAACTGGAAAGTATCACTGAAATGTGGTACACCCTCTCGGCGTCCACAGGAATTTGGGTTTCCACCAATCTGGCTACTTAAGTTCATTCCATAAAATAGACTAGCGCTTGCATGTAACCTAAGCCCACCCTTTGGTAAACTTTAAATCATTTCTAGATTACTTGCAACACTCTCTTGGTTATGGTTTCTATTGCTGTGAAGAGACACCATGACCACAGCAAATTTTATAAAAGAAAATATTCAGTTGGGGCTGGCTTACAGGTTTAGAGGTTTAGTCCATTATCATCATGGCAGACAGACACGGTCCTAGAGAAGTAGCCAAGAGTTCTACATTTGGATAAGCAAACAGCAAGAAGAGAGAAAAAGACACTAGGCCTGGCTTGAGCATTTGAATTGCCAAAGCGCACCCCCAGTGGTAGGCTTTCTCCAACAAGGTCACACTGCCTAGTGCCACTCCCTAATGACCAAGCATTTAAATATATGAGCCTATGGGAGCCCTTCCTATTCAAACCACCAAGAACACTTAACAAGACATAAAATTCTATGTAAATCATTGTTTTGTCACATTGTCCAAAAAATAATGACAAAGAGTTTGTCCATATCCAGTTCAACTCATTCCTTTGTTAACATTTACCTTTATTATGTTTAAGCATGTGTGTGTGTGTGTGTGTGTGTGTGTGTGTGTGTGTGTGTGTGTGCGAGCACATGTTAATGTGAAGGCAGATGCCCACAGAGGCCAGAAATGTGCTTGGAGCTGGAGTTGTGAACTTTGCAATGTTGTGCTGGAAAGCAAACTCTGACCCTCTGTGAGAGGTTTAAGTACTAAGCCATCGCTCCAACCCACCCTATCACGCCCTTTTAATTAATATTTTTGGTCTCCGCTGGCCTCTGCTGGTATGGGATCCATGGATAAAGATAGCTAATGGTAACTGCCATTATTAAAAGTGGAAGACCTAGGCTAGGAAGATAGCGAAGTCTGGAAAGCATTTGTCTTGTGGGCATGAGGACATGAGTTTGATCCCCAGGACCCCTATGAATTCCCAAATGTAGTGCTGTATCTTTATAATCTCAGTGGTAGGGGAGGCAGAGACAGGAAGATTCTTGGTGCTCTCTGGCTAGCCATCTTACTCTACTTGGCAAGTGAGAAACCTTGTGCCAAAAAAATAAGCTAGATGGCTTCTGATTGATGATGGCCAAGATTATCCTCTGGCCTCCACATACATGTACACTTAAATACAACACAACACATGCACGTACACACACACACACACACAGACACTGGAAAACCTGAATAGTAAGACTAGCAGATCTTTTGACTTATTGGAACCAGTATCACGCCCCCTGCTAAATCTGATAATGCCGCTTTTTTTTCCAGAGTCCTTCAAAGAAGAGGCTGGGTATACCAAGAGGTGAGCCCCTAAGGGAGACCAGTCACAAGCCCTACTCCCTTTAATGGGACTCCATAGGACTGTCCCCTCAGGGTTTTCTCAAAATCCAAACTGTCAAACCTCGACTCCCAACTGCTTTCCTCTGGATTTGGGTATGCACTGAAGTTGCGTTATTCCCTGAGCAAAAGAGGTACTCGTTTTCATGCCAGGCCATCCCATTCCTTCCCACAGTGAGCATGGATAGTGTGTTCGGGCTAATGAAGCCAAGAACTTCACCTCTAATATAAACAACAACATATAAAGGGTTGTTGTGAGGTTTGAAGAGAAAAAAAAAATGGAAGAAGGTTCCGCTAACCAAATGTATCAGACCCCTGGAGGATGTTCCTCTTGTCAGGAGACTAGGCAGTTACTAGTCCCAGGTCCACCTCCCTTGGTCACACCCTCCCCTGTTTTCTCTCTTGGATTCCCTGCTGTGGTCTAAAGGTCCATCTGCCTGGACTTAAGTGTGCTCTTGCCTACAGGCAGCTTTTCTCTGATCCCAAGGAAGGGTGATCCAGTTTCTTCTCTAGCAGAGAAGTTCTGGAGATGGGAGGGACAGCTACAGCGGCCCCCATGGTAACCGAGTGTTGCTTTGATCTCCTGCCACTATCTGAGTGTTGTTTGGAAACTTATTTAACGATGAAAGCATCCCCCCAAAAAACCTGCTGTCAGAAGGGATTTCGGCTCACCTCAGGTCCAACCAACACTGAGGCTTTGACTGTGTAAAGCTGAGATGGTGACAGCTACATAAATATTAAATGGGCAATAAGATGCCAATCTTTTTATTAAATGAGCAATGAGATGCCAATCTTCTTATTAAATGGCCAATGAGATGCCAATCTTTATATTGCTGTTTGCCAGTGAACTCAGAACAGAGCGGTGACTGCTTGCGTACACCTGGAGAGCGCTCATGGCTTTCGATAGGACCGTATTTGATTAGGAAAGTTTTGAGTACACAGTGTTGCTAATAGTTCTTAGCTTTAAGGAGGGCGGGCGCCGAACTTCCACATTTGCCATGCCTGTGATGCCAAACATTTGGGTTTACATAAAAATTCCACTCACAGATGCTTGAGAAAGGGAGCTCCCACACCCGGTATAACAGAGCAGGGAAAGCTGTGCTGAGCCTTCTTCAGTTTTCTTCCACAAGCCACATCTGTGGGCTTCCTGAAATGCAGATTCTGTACAGTGGCCCGGTCTTTCAATTACTCAAAAATGACATCCACCCATCTCAGCTTTTCACAGAACCTGCTCCCAGTTCTGTCTCATCTCTGGTTGAAGTCATTCCCGAGACCTTCTCTTGTCATTTCATTTCCTGCAATTGCCTGGCAGTCTCTTGGCCACTTCTGGGATTCTGTGCCTTCACACACACAGCAGCCTCTGCCTGGAGCATCCTACCCAACCCACTCTCCTTCAGTAGACCTACATAGCCTCCAGGGTTCTGCCAGGAGCCAGCCCTGCCCTTCTGGATCTCTACCCAGCTTTGCCCCAAGCTTTTAAGATCAGCCCCACCCTGAGCTGACCTCTTTCGTGGTAATTTGTTTGGGTCTTAATACCACAGTCACTTGTCAGCCTCTCCCAGTGAATTATAATCATCTTGAGAGTGGGAGTCAGGATTTATTCGGATTTTCATCCCAACATTTTCCAATGTCTGGTTGCTGGTGGGGTCTCAGTCAAAGACTATAAATCAATCAGTCAGTAGTCACTAGATTTAAAGTTGGATTTAATTTTAATTTTATCTTAAATGTGCCAACAATTAGCTAGCTGTTATATACAAAATCCTATGGATTCAATTACCTTTATTTATGTACACCTATTATGAATACTCCTGCCAGAAAGTCCACAGGAGTCTCTTTCCACCTCCCATGGATCAAGCATCTTCCTCCCAGGATGTAATTATTGAGACTTTCCTGTTCCACCCTGACTGTCTTAGGACAACAGAAGAGGAAAGACTTTTTGAAATCTGAAGAGGGCCTTTCTCCACCGTCCTAACAATGGTGACCTCTCTTGAATACTTGCAAAATAGTAATTTTGTTCTTCTTTGTCAACTGTGAATCTGACAGACCACTTTATTAAATGTATCCACGCCTTTCAGATATCTTTCTTGTCGTCTTGGTCCAAGACAAACAACATGCATGGGCCAATTTACATATAAAACAGATATGCTTAAAAATGCCCAGCATTATAGAGTTGAGGTCCAAACCACCAGTTCCAATGAACTTTGTCAATGCTGAAATTTTAAAGGTACCACATAGAGGTAGAAATGCAGAAACCAATGGCAGCAAATGTTAAAAGAGATAGTTCGAGGAAGGTAACTTGGCCCTTTCCAATGCCCTTGCTAAGGGATACAGTGTACATCTTGATGCTTCACCCTTCAGAGGATCTGAAAAAAATATATATATATATGTATGTGTGTGTGTGTGTGTGTGTGTGCGTATTCCTTTTGGCATGAAGTTTTCTTTGATGTCCTAAAGTCTCCCCAAGACTCCCCAAGAAAACAGCCCCTATGTGTTGAGATATATTGCTATGTGCCTCAAGGACACCCAGGCTGAACCTCCTCACAGAAGTGCACGTTGAGCCTGAGAATAGAAAATAAGGTTCTTTTGTCTCCCTAGGGACACATTTTCTTGCCTTGATGGGAAAATCTAAAGATTGAATTTTTTTTTTCAGGGATCAATAAGGTACCTTGTTGAGTAATTTACAGTAGAATGTGAAAACAAACACAGAGAGAAAAGGCCCCGAATAGCACACGCCCTTTGGGAAGACACAGGGGAGACCTACCCTGGCTACTCCTGAGGTGGTCCATTCCTCCTCCTCATTTACTTACTACATTTTGTTCTCCTTCGACTTCCTTTAGATCCTGAGTCACTGCTTTGGAATTTGTTTGTTCCCTTGTCTGTCCTCCTATCACACACTTATAAGCTTGCAAGCCTGCAGCCAGGGAAGAGAGAAAAGGGTGGGGAAAAAAAAAGAGAGAGAGAGAAGCCTTGTTGGGAAACGGGCATGCTCAAGGAGGCTGCAAGAGGGTGGCGGCATCAGTGCGGCTGCGCACTCTTCAGCAGACGTGTTACACACAAGCTGTTTCTTCCAAGTCTTCCGTGACTATTACATGGCTGCTCCCCACTATCCTCCCCTCTCAGTACTTATCTGGGCCCCCGTTCCCACGTGTAGCTGTCATGAGAACACAGAATATACGTTGGCAAGACTCAGGGTCTACCGTTCTGTTTGGTGGCTCCTGTCCCTCAACTGTCCCTCTAGAGATCATAAACAAGGAAACCACAGTATAGAAAACAGCCCTCTGAGCCATAAAAAAGGGGGCAGAGGTACCATCCGGGAGTCCCTGCCTTGGCCTGCCAGAGCAGAAGGCCAGTACTGCAAGCTGTTTGACGGGGCTTCCTGTAGCCCCAAAGACCCCGAAATGGCCATGAATCCTGTTATGTTCTCCCTGTGTGGACTCAGGAGGTTAGGGCCGAGCACCTTAAATCAGAACCCTGCATGAATTCAAGCTGATGATTTAAAAGTTTTGAGACTCAGACAGCTCCTCTGTAAAATGAAGGGAATAGTGTTTACCACAAAGGATTCTCTCAAGGATCGAATGATTTATAAGAAGACACGATGCCCCAATAAATATCAACATACGCTCTCCCAACATCTTCCAGCCATTATACATATTTAATTCAGGATTTTCTTTTTGCCTTTCATTTTGTGCCATCATTTGCCTGCTAAGTTTCAAAGATAAACATTATTGCTTCTTTTGAAGTAACTGGATCGATTTTCTTAAAGCCACCCATCCAGCCTCTGCTAGTGTCTCATTAGAATGAGCAAGCAGCACAGTGCAGACAGAGATCAAATGGACAGCATGAGGACTATGGTTAATATTGCACCCTCTATTAATAATTAACTAAGAGAGTAAATTTTCATAAGAATAAGAGTAACTATGTAAGATGGTGGCTATAGTAACTGGACTGACTCTGGTAATTATCTCACGTTCTATGAGAACGTTCACTAAACGACCATATCACACATCTTAAATATATATATATACATATAATTTTAAAATTAATAAAGTCCAGTAGCAGCTGATAAAAAAAGATCAGACATTAATTTCATAAATGTGTGTTAGCATTTGCTAGCTTCTAGGGACCAGAGAAGTGGGGCAAGATGATCAGAGTCTCTGCCATGGAATTAAAGGTAACTGCTCAGCTCTTCACTCTATCATGCTGGAAAAAAAAAAAAACAGTGTTAAATAGTTAAATACTCTGAGAGAGATATAGACCTAAAATTATCTTTGGAGTCAGAAAAAAACTTTTGTGCAAAAGGGATGTTTTAGTGATTATTGTGAAAAGAAAAAAATATATATGAAGGTCAAGAAGAAGGAGGAAGAAGAGGAAAGAGGAGAAGAGGAAAGAGGACCAAGAGGAAGGATGAGGAGACATTTCCATCAAAATGACCAGTCTAAGTGAATTTGCTGAGAGGAAGAGCCTGTCATGTTTGAGGATCTAGAAACCGGAAAGTGAGAAAACACAACCAGTTATGCTGAAGCCAGAGGAAAGGAAAACAAACCTTCTAGAGCTTGGAGAGGAAGTAGAGATGCTCTCCAGGGTCAGTAAGACATGGCAGTCACAGTGGGCTCAGGAACACCTGACTTTACCTCAGAGTCCTGCCACTTTGATTACGCTGGTCAAATTCCTTAGAACGGCTCAATCTGTCTAGTGGGAATTCTAAGAAAAAGTGATGAAACTGTCTGTAGATTAGCCAATGACTATGAAGCTTTGGCTTTTCTTCCCTGGAGACAGGAGAAGGGAGTCATGCGGAGTTTCCAGTAAAATGTCTTTTATTGAGTCCCTTACAGGGAGCAAAACAGAATCAGAAATCCAGCCTACCTTAGTGCTGAGTCCATAACTTCTACTAAAAGAAATAGAGTGGAGGTCAAAATCAGCATGGCAGAGATCCTGCCCTCCATGAATCTGAATCGTTTAAGGAAATGTAAACATTACGGGAATGAAAACAACAACAATGGAAAAAAACAGAAACAAACAAACAAAACAGAACAAAAAACAAGCAAACTGCCTGCTTCTGAAGAAAGACTCATCCCCTGGCAGGGAAGCTGACACATTCTGATGCTGACCCTGTGGCTGGTGATTTTAATTTCTTTGAGTGTACAGCAGGATCTAGAAAGCTGGGAATTGCCCATACCTTGTATGTTGTCTCGATTTTTTCCCTGAGGCCAACCAAGTACTCATCCCCACTTCTTGTAAGGTCCCCATGATGAAACAAAGATGGATTCCAAGTTCACCCTGAAGAAACAGGTTACTTACAGAACGTGAGTGAGATTACAGTGAGCCTACAGCAGAGTTCTCAACCTGTGGGTCACGACTTCTTTGGGGGTCAAATGACCCTTTCACAGAGGTCACCTAAGACCAACTGCATGTCAGATATTTACAATATGACTCATAATACCAGCAAAATTATAAAGTAGCAACAAAGATAACTATGGTCACCAAACATGATGAACTGTATTAAAGAGCCATACATAGCATTAGGGGGCTATGCTATGCCCTAAAGCAACCTCACTGGAAAATTCGCTCCCATGATGGATGATAACTTCCCCAAGTCTGCATGGATGCAGCACCGCCTCCTCCGTCTGCCCTCCCTAGTCAATAAATTTGCAGGTTCTCTGTGAGACCATGAAGCTCTGTGCAGTCAGAGCAGAATTACATATTGCCTGGTTAGGAGGAGTAGCCTCACCCAGGTGAGGACCCCGTGACCCTCCCTGTGCACCCCTTTTGTGGGAAAGGTCAACCAATAGTCAACAAGTTTAGCTAGGATGGTCTTTTACAGGTAGATGTGGCTGGACTCATGAAGATGAACGCTGTCTGGCTTAAAGAATAGTCCTGTCCACCCTGTGTACACATGAGACAGCTGATCATTTGTTCTCTTTATCCAGCATCCCTCAGAAATGTAGACTACATTGCCAAGGAGTTCTTCCTGCAGCGGCAGGGGTTTGCCCTACTCAAAGCGTAGGGCAACTCTCAAATTCAGGAGCTTGATCTAAGAGAAAGGCTCTCACCCAAGGAAGCGGTACGCCTCTCCTTCAGATCTCTGACTGGCACTCAGTTCTGAGCCTCTGCTATTGCTTATTACAGTCTTACAGTCTTTAAAAAGCAAAAGCTTCTTTAATGAACCAAAGTTATCCCAACAGTTTCTCAAAAAAAAAAAAAAAAGCCTAAACAAGTGACAATCTAGCTGGACATCTTACAACTCAACACTATGGCAGTGTTCCAAAGAAAAAGAAACAGTGGAGGACTTTATCTGGATTACTGAACTATGAGTCTATTTTCTGTTCATAGCGTTCTAAAACTGCCTATTCGTGAAGCCCAGATAACCATGGAATAAAATATAACAGCAATGTATGACAATAAAATATTCTTATAACTAATAACAAAACATAATTCTAACGATGAAACCCAGATAAGTCCTCTTAGGCATGGGGCAGTCTGATGCCACGGGGAGGACTGGATTGGTATTTCTTGCCATGAAAACGGTCAACATTCAGGTTTGTTTGTCATGAAGCTGCTCAGTCAAGTTCAAAGCTGCCCACCTTGCATGCTTTGTCCTTTATCAGTTTCTGGGACAGCCCTGAGTGATGCCGGAGGAACAGATGCAGAAAGGATGGGCACTCTGCCGGCCATTGCTCAGGCCTCTCAGGCAGCAAGTAGTTGGTAACTGACCTCTGACCTCTGGGTGCCGCTCCCGCCTACCTAGGAGGCATGAGGATTTTGTTTTGATCACCGCTATCAGGATGTGACCTAACTCATGCCAGGGAACTCCACCCCCATCAGATGCTATATCCAGCTGGCCAGGGGGTCCACCAGAGCAATCTCATAGCAAAGGTTTAACTTGTTCCTTGAGGATGAGTGGATGCGTGTTGACGCACATATGTGTACACAAACATAAATGAATCTAGTAGGAATTTTATAGCATGTGATTTAGAAATACCGATAATATACGCAATGTTCTTTATTGCAAAGTCCTTCGAACCCAGTAACTTTCCCCAGATGCATTTCCTTATTTATTTCAACCCCTAACCTGTAGCCAACAGTCATAATTAATTCGTAAGTACAATTTTGACGTTAGCATTGGCTGCTATTTTCTTGCGCTTAACTGCAGCAAGACAAAGACGAAGCAACGAGATCCTCTTAGGAGACTGACTTGCTTACCAAGGCTGTAAGCGACTCCCCTGTTAAATCAAATCATAGTTTTAAAAGAGTAGAAGACTGTTTTCTCAGTTCTTTGTGTGATTTGCCTTGCAACTGCCCACAGATATTCTTCACTTAAATTTTTTATATTTATTGACCTGTGTGTGTGTGTATGAGTGTGTGTGTGTGTGTGTGTGTGTGTGTGTGTGTGTGTGTGCAAGTACATGTTATGACATGGCTGGGGGTGTCAGAGGGCAACCTGCAAAAGTCAGCTCTCTCTTTCCATCAAACGGGTTCTGGGAGTCACACTCAGGTCATCAGGTTTGGTGGCAAGTGCCTTTACCTGCTGAGCCATCTCACTGGCCCTGAAATGTTTCACTTCAATTTGCATTATTAATATCATCTCCATTACTTTCTTAAATCTAGACCACGGATCAGTAAACTTCCTCTCCAAAAGACCAGAGAGTAAATAAATTAGACTTCGCAAGCCACATATGGTCTCTGTCACACATTCTTCGTGTGTATGCTTTGTTTTTATAATCCTTCAGAAACGCAAAAATACTAAAGCCGTCCTTTGCTTACAAAGCACACAAAACCATCCTGGGGTCAGGTCTGGAAGGACAGTTCTCTGGTACTCGGGTCTAGACAGCTCCTGAAACAATAAAACAAGCTGTGATTTATATCATCCACCGACTCATGAACAATGCCAAGATCCCATGACTTCACTGGACAGGTGCTGAGAAGGCACAGCAGGGCAAATTACCAGTTCTCAAACACACACACACACACACACACACACACACACACGGGAGTGCACCACCTCAAGAGCAAAGGAGTAAAAAGGGGTGCAAGGAGCCTGAGCATTTGCTGTCTCTTGATGTTATCTATTCAGCTTTTTACTGATACAATTTTCTCTAGCTATAGTCGTGTTGACCAAATGTTTAACATTTTAGCGATTTCTAAGAGTTAAATGTAGCCGAGCACATCACACACTCTGTGGGACTCCCGGGACCAGCGCTGCCTTCTTCTCTCTTCCTATGAAAGCCACCTTGAAGAGCCACACTGTCCTACTGCATGGTCCCAAATGGGCCATGATGAGTAGGTTTTAAATGCTCTACTTTGTCATTTGTCTGAGAGGGAAAGCACCCACGCGTCTTACTGGAGACATTTGGCTGGCAGCAGCTGGGCTTCTGAAGGGCTGCAGTATTCAAAACACATTTCCTGCTTAAGCATGGCAAGGGAGCAAACTACTGAAGGCAGCAAGAACAATAAAAACTGATATCTCCCATGCAGATGTCCAAGAGCATCAAGAGAAAGAATAAATTCACACGAAGCAACAGCGCTATAACTCTTAGGAAATTCAAAAGCAAATGAAAACGACTATGTAGCAGACATTTGGAGGTGCCCAGTCGTGCTTGCTCATCACTTTTTTTTTTTTTTTTTTTAAAAACCTGGATGTTTACACATCTCTGCTCCCTGACGTATCTCTGTGTAGTGCTGGCACAGGACAAACAAAAACCAGAATGCAGAGACTACTCACAGGTAAATTAGCTCAGGCTACTTTTGTGGATGGGAGATTCTGACACTAAAGAGATAAATGCAGCCTTCCGATCCCAACTTCGATTTTAGTCTTCTAGAGGGGGTAGGCGCAGGAAAGTGTTCCTGATATTGGGGTGTGCGGGGAGACTTTTTGCCCTTAATTTAAATCATTGTTTTCCTAGGGAAATTTAATTTGGGGGAAAATGTTTTTCTAATTAACTGGATGACCGTGTGCTGTGCAAACAATAAAGATTCTTGTTTGAAAGTAACGCATGCCCCTGCTCCTAGGACTACCAAGGGAATTTAAGATGAAAAAAAAAAAAAATGCAAGCAGCTCCAACCTCACATTCTATCAGAGCTAAAAAAGACTCCCCGGCAGTTTTCATGTCAGTTCCCAATTTAAAAGCCACAAGAGTTGAGCGGGTTCTCACTGTACCGAGCCGTTTCTCATCGATAGAAATGGCTGCGATTGATTGCAACTGGGTCTCTTGGTGGGTGTGTCCTTCCCTCCCTCTCTGTTCCTCTTGTGCTGGGCTTAGCCTGCAAGGTTAGAAACTGCACATTTAGATGGCTCGGAGGAAGATTTCATAATACTAGTGTTGGGCTGGGCAGTCTAGCCAAATTCCATTCATTAGCTCAGGCGCCAGCCAGAGTATGACCAGCAAGAATGCTGTTTTGGTTCCATAGAAGAGCTGATAGGAAATCGGAAATGTCCCCACCCCCCTTTTTTTACATCTGTCTCTTTCTGCTTTGGTTCCTAAGAGGCAATATATGGACAAATGAAGGGTCCAGGATTCTGGGCTATGGAAGACAGGAAGCTAATCGCTAACTCAACCCCTAGTGGAGCAGCTCAGTCAACAGCCACTCTCTTTCTGATTTGTGTTTTAATCTATTCCAACACTATTCTTTTTTAAAGGTAGCTACGTAGAGCCATCAGAGTTGTGCATACGTTAGACTTTAAGCATCCCCAAAGCAGAAATCGAATATCCAACCCACCTGATGTTTCCAGAGATGCTATTACTGAGTAAAGACCAAGATGGGCTTTCGGGAACAGCACTATTTACAGACAGTCCCTGCCACAAAGGAGCTTCCCATTTATAGAGGAGGCACCTGGGGCCATCAAGGGAATCAAAATTCTGAAATCCCAACCTCTGCTCTGACCTCTTACACGAAAAACATAAAACAAAGGAGGAAGCGGGAGCTTCTTGGAGAAGTCTGAAAGTTGCTGGGGGAGGGGAGATTGGCAGGGGTGCGTGCCCTGGGAAGTTGGGGGATGCTACAAGGACCAGGTCCCCTGAAGTCAAGGCAGCATAAGCAATGAAGCTGGGGCGTGTGGTAGAGGGGCCGGGGAGAGGATTGTGTAGAAAACCCAACTTTCACAGCCTGGTCTTCCCGAGTATGCTCTGGACGGATGAGGCACCCGTGACTGGAGGATCTGCAGGGTAGCAGGTCTTATTTGTGTGTTGGCAGTGTTGCTTCCTGTTTGGGATTTTTTTTTTCGACTCGAGAGAAACCAGTTCAACACCAATGCAGGGTTGTTTGTCAATGCTCTTGCTTCTGGGTTGTCCTTATCCTTTGGAATAAGAAGCAGCCTGAGACGGAGGAGAAGCGTGCAGGCCACAGCACTCCACAGCTTGCGCTGTACCTGCTGTAGGTGATGCTCTCTGCTTGTAGAGTCATGGATCTTGACATTGCGTCTGTGACACCTTTGGGAGATCTTCTTCTTGCTAAACTTTGGAACTGTGTTTTAAAAAGCTTCCATCGAGTCGCTGTGGTGTGAAGACTAGGACTTTCCGGGCCCGTCTTAGTTCATTTCTGGTGCTAGAACAATATATCTGACACTGGTTAATTTATGACAGAAAGTGGCTTTTCTCTTGGGTCAGGGTTCTGGAAGCTGGGAAGTCCAGGTGGGTGATACCAACAAAAACGCATGCTTCTTTAACTCACAGCTGAAAGCAAAAATGTACAGATGAGACAGAACAGGGGAGACTGCCTCGTTTTGAGATGACCCACTCTCATGGTAACTAGACAGGTCCATAAGAACTGACCACTCCTGTGAGAGCAGCATTACTTCCTCTTAACAACCAAACCGTCTCTCAAGGACACTACTGCTTCCCTGCCCTGGTACATTGGAGACCACAATTGGCACAGCCAGGGCAAACCACACTCAAACTATAGCACTGCCCCAAATGACTCAGTGCTTTTGAAGCCTGGGTAAAAATTAAATATTTGCTAAAATCACAAAGCTTGTCATTTGAATAGCCATAGTTATCTGACATAAATACAGTAAATCAGAGTTCTGAGCCACAGCCTGACTTTAAGGGGCATTGACACCTTTTTGTGTTCACTCTCAGTTATCATGAGCCTCCTCGTGGTTTAACCCTGCTTCTGTTCCCAAACTAAACAGAGACGGTCTCTGTGATCTTTGTCTTCAGATTATGTATCTTATCTGGTCTTATACCTCTCGTCCTCTGGGGATTTAGAAAACGTAATTTTCTCAGGGTTCTACTACAGAGTCTTTAAACTGCCTGCGGAGAACTTTCCAGAGGGGTCATGCTCCATCGCCTTCCTAAAATCTCCTGTTGCTCTCAAAGGGACTCCTGTGCCCTGCTCTCTTCTTCTCCTCCAGCTGATCATAAGCAACTTTCATCTTCATGTACCTTCAGGCCAAAAACAGCTACCCCGTCCCCACCCCTGACCTCCCCTACCCCCAACCCAAAGAAGGACGTGGAGAAGAAAAACTGTTGGCAAACCAACAGGCTGGCTACCCCATGAGGAGAAACCTCACCCTCCGATCTGAATTCTTTTTCTCAAACCCCGTCACCTTTGAAACCTATCAGATGGGTCACAGGATCTAATCAGACTTCCATGTAAGATCAGGCAGCCTCGGAGCGGAACCTACCTCCGGTTTTGTTTTGTCTGTCAAGAAGCCAGGTCCTCATGTTCTACCGAAACATGTTTTTGTAAAGCACATTTCAATAAAGCAGAAATACTTTCTGTTCAGACAAAAACAGTGGTTTCTTCAGAAATGTTAAGCATTGTATCTTTGAGCAGAGTTTCACTGATGGCTTGCCAAGCACTCTGTTATAATTCCTACTAACGCTTCCTCTGATTTGAGGCTGTCAACTGAATTGTTAGACCAGAGTCCCAGCCCTTCCCTGGAAAACTTCAGCATGGGGCTCTGTGCCGGGGTCGTTTTCCTGTGGATCAAGATTTATATAAAAATACCCCTTTTTACTCGAAGTCTTGGGTGACAGGAGTTGAGCCTGAAGTTTCTCCACACTCGTGGTGCTGTTGACCGGGTAGATGAAATGGCATTCCAGGTGGCATGGCTGCTGTTGGCACAGGTCTGTCTCGGTGGATGTCATCTCAGGAGGTTCCCATTTTGCAGCCAGCCTCGGGGGCGGCCCTTGTCCCACCATTGCATTAGATGTCAGTGTGATCCAGGCCCTCAGACTGTTGATTCTCATGTTCTGCACTGGAAAATAGAAAGGAGCCTGGGTCTATGAGAAAGCCTGTCCAAAGCTGGCTGTTCTGGCCAGTGATTCATATATGTCAGAGGAGCAACAGGGTTCTGCCTTCCTTGAGCAGCTTCTGTGGGGGAAGCTGAAGGAATCCCAAGGAACAAAGGACAAAGACAAGTGAAGATGTCTCGTCACTGCAGCAGGAATTAGAGCAGTGGTTCTCAACCTGTGGGCCCACGACCTCTGGGGGTGGGGGAAAGGTTGAACAACCTCTTCACAGGGGCTCCCTAAGATCATCAGAAAGCACAGATATTTCCGTTGTGATTCACAACAGTAGCAAAATCACAGTTATGAAGTAGGAACGAGAGTCATTTTATGGTTGGGGTCACCACGACGTAAGGAACTGTGCGAAAGGATCGCAGCGTCAGGAAGGCTGAGAACCGCTGGATTGGAGGCAAACAGCTGACCGGGGAAGACTGACTAGCTGCTGCCTGCTGCCTAGTGGGCAGACGTGCTCTGCCATCTCCCATGCTGAGGATACGGAGTTCTTTGTTTCTCAACAATATTCAGGTTCTTGATGCTATTCTCTTAGCCAGTTCTTTTCTGAGGGCAAGATCCAGGACTCCTCTCTCAGAGGCCTTCTGAGGAAGTCTGGTTGAATTCTTGTAAAGAGCACCTGGTACGGAGCAGTCAAGGGTCTCTTTGTTTCTAGAGTTCTCCCCTACGGGCTCCCCCACGTGTTGGTTCTTCTAGATGTGTTTGTGTATTTGCTGCCTTTTTAAAAGATGTTTTACTTTTATTTCATCTGTATATGTCAAAGCCTGTGTGTGTATGTATGTCTATGTGTGCATGCATTCCATATGTATGTTCACCCCATGCATGCCTGGTAGTCACCAGAGCCCCTGGAACTGAAGTTACAGGCACTTATTAGCTGCCCTGTGGACAGTGGGGAACCAACTCCAGAACTTCTGTAAAAGCAGGCAGTGCTCTGAACTGTGGTCTCTCCAGCCTTTGCTACTCAGTTTTTTGTTTTGTTTTGTTTTGTTCTTGTTTTTTGTTTTAGCTTTGAATGCTAACTCTTGCATTGCTTTGTTGCTGCTGCTGCTGTTTACCTTCAGTTCAGGGTGACATTTTTCTCTGATTACAAAGTTTTCTCAATTTTCACTTTAAGAGACTCAGCCTCTTCAAGAGCTAGTAGCTCATCAGAAGAATAAAATAGTTTGAAATAATTATGTACATAGTTTAATATATAATGCATTTATATAAAATCTAGATGTAAAGAACATATCATATATTTTTAAAAGATCTTCTTTTTATATTATATTTAAGGATATATATTATATGTTATATATTATATAATTTATTATCTATTTATATATTTTATATTACATATAATACATGTATATATTATTTATATTATAAATATGTAAAAATAATTAATATAATATATACAGAAGATATATACATCTTCCTTAAAGTATATATGTGAGCCAGATATGGCCACTCATACCTACAATTAGAAGGTTGAGGTAGGAGGATCATCATGAGTTCAAGGCCAGCCTAAGCTATGTAGGAAGTTTTACACCCACTTGGGCAACAAAGTGAGACTCTGCCTCAGGCAAATAAAATATATATTTATGGGTTTCATGCTACACAGGATAAGGCAATGCAGGTAGGACCTGGAAGTTGATTCGTAATCTTACTCATTTGACTCTAATTACATTTTATAATATGTCTGAGAGCTTCGAAGGCAGGAGACAGGAAAAGCCTGACATTAAAGAAAAAAAAATCACTATTTTGTAGAAAGTACTTTTCTGGGAATGTGTGTATTTGTGTAGATACATACATAAACTACAAAATCTATATGTAGTACCAGGGGGGAAAAGAATGAGGGCCACTTCTCAGGTTTCTCACAATTAACAAGAGAAAAGGCTGCATACCGTAAAACAAAATACGGTGCTAATGCGGACAGAACATGCTGGTAACACAAATCAGGAGAATCAGTTATGTCCGAGGGTCCTAGAGTGGACTTTGCTGAGTCTCACAGGCTCATCAGCATTTCACCAACCAAAGACTGGAAGGCGAAGAGTCACAAATAGCAAAATATACATCGTGATCAGCTAAACAGGGTCTTACAGCAGAAAGCCCTTCTTTGCACACAGCAAAGGAAAAGAACAGTAGTCCTGGCTGGGGTCAGATATGAAGGTCCTTGAGAGCCCTGCTAAGATTTCATTTTATCCCCAAAGCAACTAAATGCAATGAAGAGATAGGATAAATAATGACTTTAACCTTTAATTCTCAGTTTGAAGCTTAGCTATTGTTTGAAGATCTCTTTATGGATGAAGAGCCAAACTTGTAGCTATCAAGATCTGTTCCAGGATTGCCACAGTAAAAGAAGAAATGAGGAGTTGACAGGAGCCAGTTTGGAAATGGAAATTCCGTGTTTAGTCATCAGCTGGTTGTAAGGAAGTAGGAGAAAGACAAGGATGTGCTGAGACTCTGGTCTGGTGGTTGGATAGATGAAGATTCAATTCACTAACATTGAGAAAAGAGTCTTGGCAAGGAGACACGCTTAGAGAGAATTCAGACAAAGCAGGGGTACTCGTGGGAAATTTACAGGAGGAAGCTCAAGTGCAAGAGAGAGGCCATACCTAGAGTCACACGTTTAAGACCCCCAGAGACACAAAAGATAATGTAAGCACCAGGGGCAAGCACACAGAGTAAAAGAAAAGGCTAACAACGCCATCACCCACCATTTCACCCCAGGAACATAGCATCAACTGGAAAAAGGAAGAGGAGGAGCCAGGAGGAACTTAGTCAGAGACAGTCAAAGAAGTGGGAGAAACCTAGAGAGCTGTAGCCTGGAAAAAGGAAGGCTGCAAAACAGTAGGGGAGGCCAGAAGCACGTCCTCCTTCATGGCTGCTACCAGCTAAGGGAGCTCTGGGAAGTTTAGGGAGAGTGATGCCTAGAGAGTGAAGAAAGCAAGCTGGACTTTCAAAGGACAGAGAGGAGGGGCAGGGGATGAAGACAGCAGCCCCCAAATGAGAGACGGATGACCCACAGGGCAGCAAACTGAGAGCCACTTTGTCTTAATTGTCAGTTATTAAGGTGCCATAGAGAATATATCATAAGTCTTCATGTCTCTTGTTTGTCGTCAAGAGGTAGGTGTTTCCATGTGGCTTCGGCTCCTAGGGCTCCTGCTTTGTCGCTGTTTGCTTTTAGTCCCTCCTGTATGCAAACAGTTATGTAAGACACCAGCTTCCACCTGTGATGTCCAATTCATCTTCCTCCGACTGTGGCCTGTGCATCCGGCGGAAGATGCTATGAAAGGGTACAGTCGCATACTATGATGGGATGTTGGAATTTGAGTTACATAAGCGTGGGTGAACACCTTCTTTGAGGATGTCAGAGGAAAAGAGCACTGGGCAGGTCAGCCACAAACCCCAGCTCCAGGGAAAGCTGTGGAGAAAAGCTGGGAGAAGGCTGAGTGGGGAGCAGAAGAGCTTAGCATACAAGACACTGGAGGGAGAGGGTATTTTCAGGAGAGGGTGCTGCAGGAGGAACTGAGCAGAAAGTGTCTTCATCTGAGATGAGAATGTAATGAGACTTCGAAAAAGCATTTTCAATAAAAGGAGACTTGGGAATTAAGAAGTATCCTAACGGACCCTTTGCTATATTCAATGACCTGATGTCCCTGATGTGTGTTTGTGTACACAGCGTCTTTACATAGCAATGGCCTCATGAACAAAACTTAGGAGCATTCACCCCAAAGACACTTCAATAAAAGATGAGCTAAATGTCTATTGCCTAGTGCATGCTGACTTAGGTTTGCGTAAGTACAGTCTACAATGTTGCTACAAGGAAATTACCTAATAATGATGAATTCCGCAGAGCACATCCTTGTCATTAACCAATGCATATTTAGTATGCATTATAGCTCACATTAAGAACATCACAAAATGCATGCCTACTGTCATATAAATCATAGCTATCGATATTTAAAAACTTACGAGCTATGTGAATGAAAATTAAGTTATTTTTCTCTGGAGGGGAGAGGCTCACTTTTAAAGAAAAGGTGAACTTGGAAAGGGAATGTGAGGACATCCAAGGAGGACTGTGAGCTATGCGAGGATGGGGGCAGGGAGGGGAGGACCATCGTTAAAGGCATTCCTTGCAGCACTGGTTATCATGTAACTGAGTCTGGTCTTATTCTCCCCCTCCCCCACAGTGGAATGGAGCATGTCTAAAGACTTTTCCCCTTTGGCCGGGGAGATCATCATGGACAACCTGCAGACCCTGAGGTGCACAATCACAGGACTCACCACAGTAAGTGTCCTCCTGATGGATTTGCCATCCTCTGCCTTTTGCACAGGGCTCCTGGTAGCAAATGCCCACTCAGCCAACACCCAGCCCTCTGACAAGAACTGCCATTCGTTAAGTGTGATATGTCTGGTACCCATAATCTGAGTCTCACAAAGGGGCGAGCAGACAGCATGAACCACTTTGTAAGCTGCCATGTTCTAAGGAGATCAGAAAGAAACTGGCCTCGTGCGAGCCTTGAAAGCGGCTGCTTTCTGGATCACAGTCTAATCTGCAAGGGGATCAAAGGCTCCGAGAGATCCAATTTTGACTCCCTGTCTGATGGTAAAAATAACAGTCTCATCTAGCCCTCACCCCCACCGCCTCACTGAGATCCGTCATCAATTGGAGTCACACAATTTCCTGAGAGAAATCCTTTTCCTCTGATTAGAAAGAAAAAAAAAAAAACCTGCCTAAATCAGCTACCACACAAAAGAAACTTATACATGGCAAAGGTACAATCTTTCTGTAACATAAACTAACTGTGAATGAAAAGCTGGAACTAGCCATCTTTATTTGTTCAACCAATCTAACTCAAATATTAATTATTTATTTATGAACCACAAATGAGCATCCACAATGCAAAAAGTAGAAACACCTAGCAAATCTGCTCAGACTGAGGAAACTCTGAATTTCCTCAAACAATTACAATTCAGAAGATGTTATTATAAATACATACGTTATACATATATATAATTTTTAAATCAAGATCTTTTAAATGTAATCTCAAACTTCTAAAATCCAACACAAATAATTAACATCGTAAGACCTTCATATGGGAGGAGCACAGAAATATTTCTGTTGTTTTCTTAGAGGTTAGCCAATTAAAATAGTTATCCGTACTACATAACCCCGAAACCTAGCATTAAAAAGCTGCCGTCCAGATTATTCTAAGAGAATTGTTGGTGGTTTGGTCACCACCAAGAATCCTGGCTTTTGGTCCTAATCGCATGTCTACACCAGAGAGCAGAACTGTGGATCACCAGAGCAAACAAAGCCCCCCAAGTGGGTGGCCCCAGAGATGCTATCAGGAGAAGACTGGCTCCAACACCACAGCTCGCACGGTGGAAGGAGGCCAGGAAGAACCCCAGGGAATTTTCACTGCTTAAAAGAAAAAGTGATATCGTGATAAAAATGGAAAACTCTCCACAGAGAGGTTCTCTGACATCTAAACTGGCTTCTCCAGGGATGAGGTTTTTCCACTCCGCCATCCAATCAGAGCAGTGCAGGCATTATGCTGAGCATATAAACCCCTGGAAGTGAATTTATAGTTCTAGGCCATCCCTATAACCTCGAGGTGCATGAAACCCAATTTTCAATGTTAAAGAGAAAGGTGTTAACGTCATCATATGGCAAGGCAATATCATTGAAATCCTAGCAAACTCTCCACAAAGATTTCTTTTTTTAACGCAAACACCATTTTACATTTATAGTAAGCAATTGTTCACCCGATATTGGCTTCTCTACCACCCCTTTGGTCTCACAGAGAAAATAAAACAAAATAAGAAAAGAAAGAAACCTCAAAGCAAATACTAAAACCATACAAAACACTTTAAAGGATTATCAGCAAGCAAAAATCAACACCTTAATTCTTAATGCCATAAAAAGACGTTAAAGAAAATAGGCCATCCTTTTAATAGTGGCTTTAAACTTGAAGTCACATCAGAAAGTTGATTTTTTTTTTCATGCCCGAACAGCTAAGTTAAGGATGCTCACTGGAGCACTATTTATTGTGGCACAAAACGGAAAGAATCCCAGAATCCACCAGTAAAGGACTGGTTGAGAAAATGAAGGGCTCTCTGCTCATAGTCAAGGACTATGCAGCCACTGAAAGGAGGAGTTCTGCCTTCATGCGCTAGTCTGCCAAGAGATTTATCGTAGTTTGCTAACTTTCTAAAGAAACCTGATTGAAGGCTGTCGCCTTTGGAGAGGGAAAATAAGTAGAAAAAGGCGAGGGTGGGAGATTGCTGTTGTTAGTAAACCTTGTAAAGCTGTGTGGGTTGGAAGAATTTGTGGTGTGTGTGTGTGTGTGTGTGTGTGTGTGTGTGTGTGTGTTAGTCTTTTGTTTCATTTTGTTTTATTCTTTTTATTTATTTTATTTTGTTCTTTGGTTGGGGCTTTTTGTTTGTCTGTTTGTCTGTTGGTTTGTTGGTTTTGTGAAGAGAGAGGAAGAAAGGACGAGTTTAGTGGGTGGCAAAGTGAGGGAGATGTAGGCAGAGTTGGGGGAAGGGAAACTGTGACCAGAATATATTAGATGAGAAATTGATTTTATACATACAAATATATATGTATATGTATGGAGAGAGAGAGACAGAGAGAGAACTGGCATATAATTTAGGGCCATGGGGAGTCAGGAAAAGTAACTATGATATTCCAATTCTGAAATCGAGAAAGTGCACAGAAACCAAGAGAATCCTCCAAATGTGATGGATTACAATGCCTGACGAGGTATCCTGTTTCACTTCTTTGCAGGGCCAACAGTATTTTGTTCGAGTCTCGGCTTACAACATGAAAGGATGGGGACCAGCTCAGACCACAACTCCAGCCTGTGCCTCGCCCTCTAGTAGGTGGTAGTACTTCCGGGATGGCAACATGCTCGGCTGCTCCAACCCCTGGGTGCCCCTGCCAGCTCCCCTCCCCCACAGCTCCTTCTAGCAGCAGCCCTGGAAGAATGGTCCCTCTACAGGAATGCTCAGAGGGTGGCAGCTCAGGGGAGGGAAGGGGGCATTTGAAATGACAGCAGTTTGCTAACAGTGGTGTCTTTCGTTAGCGGTAGCCTTCAAAAGTTATGGGAAAAAAAAAAATCTCAGCTTCAATTCAACATCTGTAGAATGGGTCTAAGTAGAACAGGTCTAAGTCGCATCCTCTTGCAGGGCTTTGTAGGGATGGAGAGGACACCATGAGAGTGGCCAGCCATTTTTAGTTCTCAGGGTTCCTTTCCTTGCCTGCAGTGCACTCATCCCATTGGTCTCCTATGAGGATGAAACCAAACACCTTTGAGTTAAAGACAGTCTGCCAAAGGAAAGCTTTTTTTTTTTATTAGTACTCACCCTGCAACAAATAAAATATCTAAAACTTTCAGTGGTGACTGAGGAACCAGCAAAGACTTCTTCCAGTCATTTGACGATGAATAATTTATGCCTGGTATGTTTGTTATAACTCCCTGTGTTTGGTATAACCAGAAATTTTAATTACGCAGAACAAACATCTTCAGCCAGACAAAAGAGTAGAGACTGTTCTTGACAATGAGCCTCACACTCCAGGTTGTATTTCCATCTGTTCGGAAAGTTATTACTGTCATTCATAATTAAGAGTCATGCCCTGCACTTCTTGTACGAGTGAGAGCTGCTTAATATTTTTTGGAACATAGCTTGTATCACATTCAAATGCCTTATGGATCTTTGTTTCCTTCTACCTCACTTTGCACACTTTGGGGCTAGTTTGAAGAAGTAAGGATGCGAACAGCTGCGTTCAAAATGTGCGCTACAGCAGTATATCGATAGTGGCTTCATACCATGTGTAGCAAAGAAAACAAATAGCCCCGTGTTCGTGTACAAGTGAAGTATGGTATATTCACGTCCATATTAAAGAACCAAACGTGAACAATCACTAAAAACATGTTTAAAAACCCATTGTGTAGGACTGTACAAAAAGTCCCAAAATAGAGCCTGTATGTAAAATAATGATGATCATGATGATGATGACAAGGAGGAGGAGGAAGATGAATGGAGGAACTCCATCCATCTAACCATTAGTTTATCTACAACTGGCTAGGTTGTGTCTAGATCGCTATCAGAATTTAACAGTGGGCTGGGGAGGTGGTTGAGGCAGTAAAGTGCTTTCCACACAAGCACGAGGACCTGAATTTGATCTCCAAAACCCACATAAGAAAGCCAGGTATGTTTTTGTAGCCCCAGCACTGGGGTAGGGACAGAAGCAGAAGGAGGCTAAGGCAGTCTAGCAAGCATGTCTCAATGAGAGACAATGTTTCTAAAACAAAGATGGATGGCAACTAAGGAAGACACCCAAGTTTCAGGTCTGACCTTCACATGTGCATATATGTGTGTACACATGCACACAGACAGACAGGTACACACACAGTTAATAGTAGATACCTGGGTTATGAGTTTATGAGGTTTCTGGTTTGTGTGTTTATAATTTTCAAATGTTATGACAACCTTTCATCAAAGACAAACCATGAGCCAGGTGATAAATTGTGGGCTTTGTGCGCAGTGTCTCTCCTTACCCTCACAGAAATCCTTCATCTTCCCTACAGCCTTGTGGATTTGCATCACTGTCATTGTCATCTGTGGCAATGCCACCATCAGAGAGAACCTCCATAAAACTCATTTCGTTCTGGGCATTAACCTAAGAACTTTATACAGTAGCCGTGATCTCTTTGATGATGAGGAGGAGGGAGCGATAACCTAGAGGCCTATTTTACAGAGCACAGCCTTCGCACAGTAATTCAGACAGAGGCTTTCCCGGAGGACACATCACGGGTACACAGCTGGACCGTGATTCAAAACTTGAATTTGTCAAGACCCTTCTATGTCTCCTATGGTAACCAGAGCCCCATTATCAGACAGAAAAGCAGGCTGAAGACCAGCCAACCACGTCTACCACCTCCAGGAGGATTGTTTGGTGATACAGGGTTACACACGGCCCTGGACCACCGATACCACTGCTCTCCAGACTCCCTCTTCATTTGATGATTTCATCATGAGTCTTATTTGGACATTTCCATTGCTAAAGACTTATCAGAAACATACTCTGGGACTAGCAAGGGTGAGACACTGAGGAACCAGTCCTATTGGCAAAGGCAGGGGTGTGTAGTATTGGAGATGGAGCAATAGAAAACACAAAAAGGCTAGTCTCGGTTAACCTGGGAGCACGGGAGGGGAACCAATGGCAAAGACGCACCCCACACAAATACTTACCTGCAGACGAGGTTTAACTTCTAAAGCTCAGATATCTGGGTTCCGTAAGCTTCGCTTTCTGTCCGGACGCCCCTCACACAAGCTCATGTGTAGACCACTCTCCGGAATGACAGGAACGGTTGTTCAGGGCTTAGATGAGTCATTTATTTGTTGGTAATTAACACAGCGAAACGCAATGCTTCCTAAAACGGTGTGCTTGATTAGCAAGGGTAGCTGGCAAAGAACAGAAAGCCTAGCATGTGGTTAGAGTTGCTGCAGACATGCCATATCGCTTGGAAAGAACAATATAAAAACACTCCCATTCTATTTATAAACAGAGTATGACATTGTGATGTAACGTGTATCAGTCTTCAGATATTTACTAGAGGACAATGTACTCTAACATGACAGAGTAATTGGAAATTTGGTAATATGTTCCAGTAAGCTATAAAACTTTTTTTTAATATTTTTACAAAAGGCCTTAATGTGTTTTTATAGACTTATGTTATATGGTATGGTACATAATAAGAGAAAAGCACCCAGACAGGCTTGTCTGAGTTACGATCAGGAAAGCCCTGATATGGCCCAGTGAGTGTAAGCTCTGCATTGTGTTGCGATTGAAGTGTCTCATTACCAGAACAGTGAGCTGTATTATGTGAAACAATCTGCCCTTTTCCTACCAGGCTAAGTTTATTCCTGTCAGGTTCCTGATTTCTTAATATATTTTCAATTTTCTCCCTCATCCCTGAAGTCTCCCATTTTATGTAGTCATCAGAACTTTCCCAACATCTATGAGGGGGGAAAAAAACCCATAAAAAAAATAAAAATAAAAAAAAACACTCTTTTCCAAAATGTTGGCATTGCTCAGAGCTTGCTTGGGCTGCAATTGAGCATTAGCAATTTTCTTATGTATCGTAAAGTCATCAGAGCCAACTCATCTCCAATGTAATAGGACTAGGCTGAAAAGCGGAGGCCCATTCCACTGCCCCTACACCCCTCCTTGTACTGATGACAGCATTAAGACTCATTAGAACATATTACCATGTTCAGGTCCATGTACTAACTCAGCCACCCAGGAGTATCACTCCGGCGCAGGCTCCTACTCATCTTCACTGCACCATGGGCACTTTGAGAGCCATGACTTCAACTAAAGGAGCAAAGACCCATGTGGGGCCATGAGGGCAATTGTTTATTCTGTGTCCAGATGCAAGCTGCACTGTAAATGGTCTAAAGGCCTCTGGCGGTTATTTCCCTAAGCTTCAAATGGGCCAGCCTTCCTCAACACCATCATGCTTGTATTCCCGGTGCCTCGCCAATAGCATACTGGGCATCTCCTGTGTGCTGGGATGCTACCTGACTCATACTCTTTTTCTTTCAATCTTATCTTCCAAAGGAGATTAAAAACTGACTTTGCAGAGGAGAAAAGTGAGGCAAAAAGGAGTTAAGTCATGGATCTTGCCCACAAGGAACAGTCTACAAAGGCCAATGTTCTGTCTCCAGAGTTGACCAGAACTAAGCCCCAACAGAAGAACTCCAAATAAGTTCTAACTCTCTTGCCCAAAAGTGCACAGAATAATGAAATGAGCATGACCACTACACATGGGATCACTAGATCACTTGTCATAATGCTGGCAGGGCCACCGAACTGAGTGACACAGGTCTGGAATGGGGAAGGGATGTTTCAGCTTCATCTTCCTCAAGGTAAAATGGAGAACCATACGTAGGAGAGAATGGGAATGAAGAGGGACTTGAAGATCTCTGAGGCCTCTTTCTTCTTAGATAATCATCAGATGGGATGAAAAGTAGTGTTTCCATACTAACTCGCCTTCAAGTCTTATTTACAGAATGCCTGTCACAAGACAGGCTTTGTGCCAGGTCCCTAATAATGAGATGAGATGAAAATCTCATTTCATCCCCATAAACCTCTCACAAGACAGACACCATCCTCGTTTTTCAAGTTAGGGAGTGAAGGCCCTAATGACAAAAAGGACTTGCCTGGGAATAGGAAGAGGCAGTGCTCAAGTTGGAGTTTAGAGCAGACCCCACGACCTAACTGTACCTTACCCTGCCTGATGTAATAAACCCTCTCTGGGTTTAGCTGAGTACCAGCGATGTCCCTCCTAAATGTATACATCCCTGGGCTGTGCATGGACCCCTGTGAGATGCTTGGACCTATCTGCTATGAAGTACTTGACTGTGTGAATGAGGAAGACTCTGTATTTTAGACTAATTCTGTCAGGGAGTGATTTGAGACTCAGTGGCTTTTCTGAGGGGGAGTGACTAGCCTTCGTGGAGATAGATGTACTTGAAGTTATTGCCATTGAGATGTTCAGGGGGAAAAACTAGAAGAGGAAAAATAGAAGCGGGGTTGCACAATGAAGTGACTGACCTGCTGGGGGAAAAAAATCTAGAGCAGAATTGCAATCTTGACATTAGTCCCATATGAGTTATTACTCTTGATATCATTATAGCCAAATGGAATGAAAATAGAAGGGAGAGACAATCTCAGTGGGGACTGCAATTTAAATTTGCCATGTAAGCTAATACTGTATATTTAGAGACGGAGCAGACAGGGTGGTTGGTGGCTCGGAGTATGTGCAGGGGCTGCTGTGCCAGCTAACCAAAGCAGACATTCATTAGAGCAAAATGTAGATTTCCATTTCTTGGCATCTGATGTGGGCTCTTTCCTTGGAAAGAAATGTCAATTTGGCCAAAAGTGTGAAACCTACAATAAAAGCATTGGGACTGTGGATTTCATCTAGTCTGCACATTCTCGCCCGTCTTTTCTACTGTGAAAATCCAGTTGAAAGTTGGGGTTCCGAGTGAAGAGGTAACAGGGGTGCTGATCAGGACAAGGGATGCTGAGGAAGGGGGGAGAGGCCTAGGAGAGGAGATATTGGGCTTCCAAATTTCCTATTTCTTTTGGCTCTCAAGTACTATTTTCTCTTGCCCAAAAAACTGCCCAACACAAGAAGCCAACCACAATTACTGTTTTGCATAGGGTTCTGAACAATGGCAGCTCCCAAACCGTCGGTCGGCATCGCTGCCTGCCAGTTCTGCGTGTGCTGGGTGCTCACCCACGGAGCCTGTGGGCACTAAACACAAAACCCCAGCGCCTCGGCTTTAAAATGTCTCTCTGTTTGTTTCTTTTGTTCAATAGACTGGAAAGACTATGACGACAGAGAGCCCAGACACAAGGGACAGAGCGAGGTTCTGGAGAGCCTGCTGCAGCAGGTCCGAGCCCTTCATCAGCGTTACAGCTGCCGGGGTAAGGATAAAATCTGTGCTGGCCCATCGGCTGAGGTCTCGGTGGCGCCGGTAATTTTAGCAGTTTCCCAGCTGGGTCATACCTTCTCATTCATCAGGGAAAAAGAGATATTAATATTTGTACATCTGGAATCACTTTACAGTACTATCTTGCTTTAACCCTTCCACGGAGCCTTCCCTCTCCTTTCCTCCCCTTCCTCTCTCCTTCTCTCCATACACACACACACACACACACACACACACACACACACACACACGTTTGAAAATAAGCACAAGTTTGGGGGTGAGGGGTGGGAACAGCCTCTGCTACCATTCTCATCTCTGAGTTAGTCCTTCTCAACACTCCTCAGTGGGGCCTATGAGACAAACTCAACAATGACAGCCACGACAACCCTTCACACTGATTGCTAAAATAGCTTTACAATGCATTTTCACATCCACTGTGCCAAAATCTCGTCCTCACTTTGGCCGTCGTGAGGGAAGCTAAGTTGGTTTGCCCAGTGTCCTAATGCCAAGCTACGGCCTGGGATTTGTGGTGCCATGTCCAGTCATCCTGCTGTGGCTCGTTTTTTTCCCCCGTGAACTTTGATCCCACCTTGAACTTTAGTCTTCCTCTGTCCCACTGATTGGGTGGGAGGAGAGCTCACCTCCTCTCTGTTTTAGCCCCGCTTCACCCAGAGGCTCTGTGAGATGCTTTTAAAAGCTTCTCTGTTGCTTGGGCGGCTCAGATGGGACAGGGTCGGGTTTCTGATCTGTGTAATGATTCGTGGAAGAGGCACTTAGTTTTATTTGGAGAATTAAAGCCTCCATAAAGTTTTCATTTTCCATGCTCCCATCAGATCTCCAACTGCTCTGCTCTCTAGATTCAGGGCGCTGCTGAGCCAGCTGGGTAAAACACCCATGGCTCACGCTAAGATGCTATGCTCGCTGTTTAGACGAGGAGGCATAAATCATACTTAGCATTAGCAAAAAGTATCCCAATTACTATAAAGCTCTGACAACAGGGCCCTTCAGAAACACTAGCTCTATCTGGAGATGAGGACAAGCGTTTGCTAGAAAACGGTGTTTTTCTAATGAGAGGTAAATACATGCGAGGGCAGCCGGAGAGGGAAACCCAAGTGGGATTTTCATTCCCGGATCTCTAGGAAGATTTGACATCTCCCCACACCCCCACTTCAAAAAAAGGAGACCTGCAAATGTTCTACACTGACCAAAGTCCATTCAGCTCTTGTTTCCTGGGGCTCATTTAATCAAGTTGGGTGTTACCTCAGTTCCTCTCTTTTCTGCCTCTCCCTTGCTCCCCTGCCTACTGGCTCCTGTATGAAAGCAAAGGTGATGGAGCAATCGCACAGGTGTTCTTTGCAATCCACAGCTCCTCTGAGGAAGGAAGCTGAAACTGCTCATGACCAGGAAAGTTGATTTTGGGTTTGTATATTACTAAGGGTTCAGATGCTCTCCCTATTACCATATGACTACTATCCAGTAACCAAGAAATGACTTCCCGGATAGCCCAGTTATTTCTATGATTTCCACTCAATTCTTATTATGCATGTACATGCCCCTCCCCCAATCAAAGCTGTACGCATATTAGGGATGATGTAGCTAAGGAATAAAGTGGACCTTCCCCAAAAGGGACTTTTTTTTAATTTTTAAAAAATATCCTGGGCACTGAAATAATACAGACAATGTGAGAGGCACAGCAATCCTGTGAGAGGCTCGGCTCAAGAGCTCAGGTCAGGTAAGGTTAGGAGACACAGAATTCCTCACCACTCTTGTGGAAATGGAAACTAGACTTCAGAATATTAAAAACCACAGTAAAGAACCTAACAAATTTGATTAAACAAGTATGTTCCGGATTCTTCAGCCATGTAAATCCTTTGCCATAGAATTAATATTCTATGGTGTAAGCGTGGGACAGCGTTGGCTGACCCTGTAACCCATCAAGATAAAATAAAGTACCTCACAGACAGAAAAAAAAAAAAAAAAAAAAAAAAAAAGCAGTGATTCTAAGATGCTGCAGTGTAACTCTGGGGGTCAAAGGTCAAGCAAAGGCTGTGTAAAGTCTGCTAAGAGACAACCACGAAGACGATGTTTTGAACATTCGACTACTTTGAGATAGTGCGGTTTACTGGGGACGCACACCTTTATGAACTTGGCATATAGAAAAGCAAATAATTTCCCTGAGTCCTACTTCTACCGTTTAGAGTTTTCTAGCCCCATCACATCTTCCTCATCAGAAAATCGGGCTGTCTAACTTGCAGTGTTATTATGAGAAGAAAATGAGAAAATAGATTCAAACCACCCTCACGGACTCTAGCTCATTTTCAGTCATTGTTCTTGCAAGAGAAGAATGGGGTACCATTCCACCAACAGTGATTGGCTGGCACATCCTAGCATGAAAGCGTGGGCAGGGACTTCACTGTACCGAGCTGGGGTACTCACCAATTCTCAGCAGATTCCATTGCAGAAGTGATAGAAAAGCATCTCAACTCCTCCCCAAATCCTGTGCAACTGGTACCAAAACCTTTCAAATCCTTATGCCCTTCAGTTTTGAAACTTTGTTTTCTTATGTAATTTATTTCTTCCACCATCAGTACCCTTTCTCCTTCCTTCTTTCCTGCTAGAATTATTGTTAATTAGAGCTTGAAACCTCCTAAACTAGTCCTTTTGTTTTCTTTCTCCACCCTAGTTCTCTTGTTTGTTTTTAAGGTAAGGTCTCAAAGCACATCTCTAGTTGACTCACTATGCTGACCAGGATGACCTTATACTCACAGTGGCCTCTCCCTATTCAGTGCTGGGATTTCAGCTGTGTACCACTATGCCTAGCCTAATTCCTTTGATTTTCTTTAGTGTTCCCCTCTGCTTTCTATCCTGACATCCTTTTACTGCACTTTCTCAAAAATGTGTGTGTGTGTGTGTGTGTGTGTGTGTGTGTGTGTGTGTGTGTGT